>NC_139920.1:24315217-24640217 GCF_963514095.1 Eutrigla gurnardus | reverse complement strand
ATGAATTTAGAAGACGAAGATGTGTGGATGATCAATCAGACGACGGTCATCTCAACATAGAAGTTCGTGCTCTAAAACGTACCTTAACGTCTCCTTTCTCGCTGTCAGACTTTGTGCGTTCCCGATCTCGCTCCTTGTCTTTGCTCTTCTTCTTCTTGCTGCTGGAGCGTTCCCTTTCGTCTCGGCTGCGGTCCCTGTCCTCCCTTCGGTCTCTGTCCCGCTCCTTCTCGCGCTCCTTCTCCTTCTTTTTCTCCTTCTTGTGACTGAACACGACAAAGTTTTAGTCGTCGTACCAAATATGGCTAGAAAGTAATTGTACGTCGAATGCTTTTTTAATCTCACCGTCTGAGCGATGGAGACCTGGACAGCCTCCTCTTGGGGGACCGAGATGCAGTGCGACTTCGCTTGTGCCTCCTGAGAAACAAAGTAAAGAAATGTAATAAATACGTATGATTCTTGCCAGATGATGGACTGCTGCCATTTGAAGTCATTTTGGGGTTGCATCCCATAAAAGAGGCGGCGTCACACCCGTCTTCACCATAACATAAAATCAACATGTTCAGTCCACTCACCGAGTAATGCTTCGAGACCTCCTGGCGCTGCTATAACTCTTAGGGGGCGTCTTTGACCTCTTTTTAGATTTCTCCTCCTTCCTCCTGTCCCTGATCGACACACGAGCAAGGTCAACAACGTCAGCAGCCGTTTGTAGGAGACTAAAAAAAGGGATTTATTGGCAGCTCTTGCCAGTGAATTTTTAACATCATGACTACAGCCTAAAATTCTGGAGCAGCTGTCAACACGTGGTCGGCAGTGCACTTTGAAAAAGGAAGCTATTTTAGTACTGAGGACAAAAGTGGAGATGCTGACCTAGATCTACTGCGGCGGTTCCTATCCCGGGAGTGGGTCCTCCTCCTCCGCGGACTCTTGGACCTCCTCCTACTCCTTGAATGGGACCTCCGCCGAGACCGGCTCTTTGAACGTCTGCCAAGATGAACCAGGGGCACATTTTAGAACATAGCACTTTTTTAAAAACCATTTTCATACCATACATGTCTTCTATGATACTAGTTTATTTTGTGCATATCTGATAATGCTAGCCCACAGACAGAGTCGGTGATGCCGGTGTCTTTACCTGTGTCTTGAGCGAGATCTCGACCGCCGGCGTCGCGACCGCGAACGGGAGCGGGAATGTTTGCGTTTGTCATCTTTCTTATCTGTAATTCCAGCACAATGTTTGATTAAACAGGACATTAGCATGTTTATTCATCTTCATGTACTATAATCTGCTAAATGAGACAAGTAGCTGTCTCTGCGATGGGGACGTGAGGAAACTGAGCACTCACTGCCTGGTTCAATGGCTGCAGAGATGAGCGACTGGGCTTCTCGGACTCTCTTCATGGCCTCTTCAATCTCTTTATTGGACGCGTCATTCTTCATCCCTGGATTCAAGTTCAGTCCGGCCGCTAATGGATTCAATCTGCAAGTGCCATCAATTATTTATTTATTTTTATTATTTTTCCCAAAAGAAAGAAGAGGATTTCGGCTGCATGGGTTGCACACCCATGAGCGAGTGTGTGTGAATGGATTCTTACTTTGGGTCCATGGACTGCATGAGCTTCAGGAAGTCTGCAGAAAGAGCCTGAAAGAGAGACGGGGAGCATGACACCGTGAGAAAAGACATTCTGTTTTAGCACGCTGCGACTATGAATGTGGCTCATCATGGTGCTCACCTGGGGGTTCATGTTAGCGCCCTGCATTCCCATGGCAGCCATTTGCTCCATGTTGGGAGCTCCAAGGCCTCCGAATGGCGTCCCTCCCATCTGGAATAACAAAACGCAGACACTCATACACTCTGCAGAGTCCAAATATCAGCAGCGGCCGCTGAATGTTTTCAAACATCCAGCAGATGCTTGATCAGTTACAGTCAGATTACACTACTTTGTTTTTTAGCCTTTTTATGCTTTTAGGTTGTCGGTTTTACAAATACATGTTATGGTTTTGCCAAAAAAGGGCTACTTTTTCTACATGAATAAAAAAAGCAGTACAGTGGTTCAATTATATGGGCAGAAAGAGGCAGGTCCATCTGAGAAAGGTTGAATAAGAACAGAAGAAGCACCGATCGTTGGTAAAAAAAGTGGAAGCTTAGCGTCAAAATGTGTGCCGATTTATATGGGAACGAGCTTCAGTGTCACAATAATACCTAGAATACGCTGAATATTAACAGGTGTGTTGCTTAACAAACCATAATTTGCCTCAGGTTAGCTTTATGAAGGGTTATGTTTAAGATCAAACAGCAAAGCTTATAAGTAAAATGTCCAAACTGACCGTTGCCAGAGGGTTGGGTGTTGGAAGAAGGCCCCCCCCAGGCATCATTCCTGCCACGGCATTGGCTGGAGCCAGCAGGGACATAGCTTTAGATTCATCAGGAATGACCCCTGGAGAAAAACAACATTTCAATACATGCTCCGGAGCACAGTAATAAACACTCAAACAAGACTTGCAGACAAGCCACCTCAGTCTAACTACTCTGTAGTAAAAAATAAGAATTACTTTTTAAAAAATCCACTTTTTGTCTTGTCTGTAAATCTTGATCCCTGACTTTTTTTTTTTTGTGAAAGTATGATTGTAGTAGATTAGCAGCTATGAATTTATAAGTCACAATACACACTGTGGTCAACACTGCCAAGATTTTATCACCTGTACTTGTTTTTTAAGTCATGAACCAAACGTAAGCAAGCACAGCCAGTAGTCCCGTGGGATGTGCTCTCAACTTTCATTAGATGTTTTATGAACAAGCGACCCGTGCCGGCTGCTTCGCTATAAAGCACACAAAAACATTGAGATACAGAAAACAAAGTTCATGATTTGGGTGTAGACAAGGGTACATTTCAACATCACTTACCATTACCAATACAAAAACAGAAAAGGTTCAGACATATTACCTTTTCTGGACTTTTGTTGGTGGTTACTTTGTACAATCCCACACAATGAAACTTACTTGGCAACCCGATAAAAGTATTGCTAACAAGCTACAGTACTGCTAGGTTTTATCCAACAGTATGTCTGTTAAAAAACACTAAACAATGTCCAAGATAAACTGCATTATACACTAATGGGCTATTACCAGCAAAAGCTGTGATACAATCATGACAAATATGCCCAAAAGCTGAAGAAACCAAACAGTAAAAATCAAAAGGGAAAATCTTATGGAGATGATCATCCATGGTGCAATCTGTAAACAGGCTATTTCTTAATCTGACATTTCACATTTAAAAAAAAAAAAGGGGGGGAGAGAGACACACACACATGCGCTCACACACACACAGCCACACAACAGAAAAGACACTTGAGAAACAGGATAAGGCTGCAGAAGACAAAACTGTTGGTGGCATTTTCAGCAGGGCCTGGTATATAGGGCTGGCTGAACCAGGAAAAAGAACTGTAAAACACAACGACAAAAGAAACACCACTGTTAAACGTGAGATTCACTCAACTCTTTTAGAGTCATGTGTGGAGAGGGTCAATTTAAAAAAAAAAAGGCATCGTTACTGCAACATCAAGCAGAGGCTTAAAAACTACGTTTATCTGTGTGTTAGTGAACGATTGGAAACACAGATGCACAATATGAAGTAATACAACGCTTTGGCACATGAAGCAAGTTGAATGCCAAAGGCGGTTTATGTGCTGATCATGATTAAATGATATGCTAATCAACTTCCACAACATCTGCTCAAAGTTAACCATCAAACTCTATTCTAGCATGCACAGCTGATACGTAATCTACCCTGCATGCTTTGTGCTGGTGTAGGGATATCCCGAACATGTTACCCTGATCGGAGTCTGTTCATATTAGCATTCTGCCAACACCAAGTCCCGATCCTGTATTTATATATTCCTTTGTAATGCACTCTACTCTAATCAGTTAGGATAGATACGAATGATGAAAACAAAGCCACTCCCTAAACACTGACAAAGGGAAAGTTTTGTTGACCTAATCAAACTCCCACCACCACCAGCCCAACTCAAACCTAAAAATACTCCTTGTCAGCCATATGCAGCATCTTTAATGGTTTCCTACAGCGCTGCATATAATATCAAAGGGCAAATGAGTGTCAGCGTGGATCTGTTGTGGCAGCAAATCAACTCCATGTATGCTACAAAACAAGAATGATACAGTATACCAGAGTTTAAACTCAAATTTTGCTGCAAAATGTTGCTTCAATTGAGGCAAAGTGGCCTCGCTGGATAACATGAATTGAAACTCATCGTTGACGTTTACTGATTCGAGCACCGTGGGACATTTACAACGCACGCGCCCAGAGTGCATAAGGTTAAAATATAAATAGGGGATCAGAAATGGTTCAGGCTTGAAAGTTAATACCAATTAATTCATTAAAATGTCTTTATCCTCCTCGACACCAACCCAGCAGATCTGCTCGGGGCATCCCTAGTGTGGTGCATGCCTACTAACTAACTACATACCTTTCACTTGAAAAATATTAAAATTCTATTAACATATGAGGAGTTGAGATTGCCCTGCACCCTCTCCCACCACCCCCTCCTTTTGCTTAAGAGTCGTGTGGCTAATTCTTTCAAATAAAAGATGCCTTGAACAGAGAGAAAAAAAATAAAGAGTTAATTTTACTGCAGAACAAGAGAGAGAAGGGGGCTTGCGAGTCTGGTGCCATTATTTTTTCTAATCTCCTGATGGCAGCAGAGGACCACTTTCAGCCAGCAAGGAAGGGGCTCTCTGCAAATGACTTGTCCACTATGAAAACCACAACACAAATAACAGAGAGAGAGGTTTACAGCTAGATTGTCAGACATGGACACAAATGTACATTTCCCTTTTACATACCTAGAAATGCCAAGCACTGAAAAGCTTAGCAGATTTTGCTTGGGCACAGAAAACTCAAAATGGCTCAGATAGTTTTTTTTTTTTTGCAATTCTATCAAAAACAGCCTACACATTGTGATGCTTGTTCAGAGATAGCCATGTGAGCGAAGCAAGAATAACACACACCCACCTTCAGCAAAAGGGACCACGATCAAGGCTCGGTCGACGAAGACGGTGTTCGTCAGGTGTTGGGAAACTCCCACCGACTCAGACTCAAGGAACTTTACAAAACAGACACGTGAAGTCACAGGCAAGGGAGAGTCACTGGAAGAAAATACAGATATGTTGTGCAAAGAATACAAACAAGGAGACCCAACATGCCTTTTTCAAACTGACCTGAATGAGTTGTGTTCCCAGGGACAAGCAAAAATATGCATTTTCTTAAACAGTTTAATGTAAAGACCACAAAAGAAATTCCCTCTCAAATATCACACTAGAAGTTTGTGGTGGTGTCTGTATCTAAAGAGACTTTGCTCGGTCTGTGTTTTATTTTTTCCCCATTTTGACGAGTTTAGGTATGAGGTGTCAGCAAAGAGCCTTTGGGGACCATGTGGGTGTGCATCTTCAAGCCAATAACAGCAGGCAGGTGTGTCAGTTTGACCCAGCAGTCTGTCTCTCTCACTCTCACTCACACACACACAAGCATGTGCATTCATTCCAAATTGGAGCCACCTTTCCACAGTACCGTGCGGTGGAGTGGGTGTGTTTATTTGTGTTTTAGAATATAATCACTGTGAAGCAGACAATAACCTTTAATTTCTAAAGAAGGGATTGCTTTGTTCTCACCAACGCCACTCCCTCTCTTCATTCACACTCGCTCCACCACCTCTTTGAATGCTGCTTGTTTACAAACAGCAACTGAAAGTGCTACATATGATACCTTTAATAGCATATAAGAGGCTATACAATCTCACCCACTCTGTGACCTCGATATCCCCTTCTTACACCAACAATGCATCTTATAAATATTGCTTTATAATGTGTTATATATTAGCATATTGCTCATGGACAATCTGTTGAGGATCAAAGATCACTGTCCATCACTGACACCTTGAAACCTTGTTGTTGTTGTTACAGTCCTGTTACATTGTCCTACCTGCTGAGAAGCCAGGTGTAATTCGATACAGGAAAATACAAAAGCAGAGAACAATTATTTCCTCGTATAGTCAATGTTATAATACTGTAGCTCGCAGTAGCTCATCCCAAGTGAGACGCAGGGAACCCATGGGATTGCCAACAGGAAGTCGTTGACGTAACAATGTTAACACCAAGTTAATTTGTTCTTCCACTTTAGTTAAAATCTAATGCATTAACAAGATGCTGCAGCTGTTAAATCTGGTCTGCAACTAATGTTCATTTGCACGAATGATTAATCTGACAATCCCTTTTCCAATTACTCAATCAATTGTTTTGTCTATAAAATGTCCGGGGGGAATGACAAATTATTCAACTTACAGTGATAATAGGAGATAATACAAGGTTATTTAAACCCCCTCATACAAAGACAACAACAGGAATGAGCATGTGTCCCTTAAAGAGGTTATGTTAAGGGGAGTGACTGCTATTGCATCCACTAAAGACGCGGGGAAACGTTAGCATTAGCACGCCGTGCAGCGGGGCCTACTCAACACTACAAGGCCACAACGGAAGCCCAGCGTGAGCCGCGGAAGCTAGGTAGGAGAACGCGTTACCAAACTATAGTTCACAATACTCACTCAGGTGGAAACAGTTTGAGCTCCTCTATGTTCCCGAGGAATCCAAACAGAGTCCTCATTTGCTCGGACGTTGTGCTCGGGGACACATTCGTCACCTGAATGACGTGCGTGCTGGAACTCATTTTCGCGAGTGCTAATCAAGCTAGCTAGCTAGCTAGCTAGCTTTGTGCTAGCAACGAGCCTGAATTTAAAACAAAAAAGAGACGAGCTATGTAACGTTTACGACGAAAACAACATCAGGCGGATAGAAAAGCGAGCATTTGTCCTGTAGGTGGAAGATGGTGGTTTAACGTTTGCTGCGGGCAAATCCACGACGGCCGCGAGCAGAGAGCAACAATGCCACTGCCGAAAATGTCGTGAGGCAGGGACGCTGGTGCGTTCACGCGCCGTTTGCAAGCTCGTACATATGAGTTTCACCTGAACAAACGCTTATTGTCCCATTCAAGTAGGGGCAAATAATGTTTTTGGTTGATATTTACCAGTGGTAGGAAAACGTATAAGTAGTTATAACACTATTTAAATCCTTGTATTATATCTTACTGATACTGGATTTGTTAGGCTTTCAATATTTGTGAATTTAAAACATCCAATAATTATATACACACACATAACTTAAAAAACATCTTATATCCCTTAGATTTACACAGATTTACAGCTGAAAAACAACTTATCAGTACTCTGCGGTGAAAAAAATGTAATGTATTGCACACTGTTTATTTTGGTTGGGTTGTTTGTTTTAAAAATTGGATTGTCAGACAATGTTTGGCCTGAGGTTTTTCATTCGAAATACATAGAATAGTATTTAAAAGCGTAATTTAAAATGTAGAATAATACATGAACAATCACAAAGACGACGGACTAATACATCAATACATTACAATGAAATTAATTTCCAGTAAAGTTCATTTTTCCAACTACTATAAAGGCGACATGGCTCGGAATACGGCTGGACCCAAAGTGGGTGTGGCTAAAGTTGTGTTGCTAGGCTGCTTAGCTAGTGATTACTCCAAATAGCTGGCGTTTTTCTTTCTCGAAATCCAAAAATCTATGCAATCACTGCACTTTAAGAACAGGAAACCCATGCAAGGATATATTAGCACTTCCAAAGAATCGAACAGCGGTTGGCTTCGTGCTCGGGTTTAACTAAGAAACATCGGGTGGCAACGCAAACCACTCACATATGACGTTAAGCGAAAGTCGGCGCTTGCTAATTTATGTTAGCATCCTCGCTACCAGTTGGCATGTCAACAGCTCGCTCCGGTGTTTAAGTGAGTATGTGGCATTTCATGAACGTTAGAAATAGTTGCATTTTTAGTGTAAACGATAACTTTAGCATTGCTTAATGAACGCGAGGGTCTAGTAACGCAACCTGGCAGGATGGAGCTGCAGAGATCAACGACGTGAGACAGGCAAGTGAGATTTTCTGTGCATGGTTAAAAAAAAATGTATAGCTTCATACGCGTCAGTGTCTACGGTGCATCATTGGCGTGACATCTATTAAAACACTGCTAATGTCCCCCACCATCCACGTTTCAGACGGTACTATGAAAATAACCTTAGAGGTAACGTTACAACATATTGACAAAAGTATAATTGGCAAACATTATGTAAAGTATTAGTAGAATGAAAGTAATAATCATAGGAGAGGACATCTTAAAAAAGGAGGCTTATAATTGGAGAAATATGTTAAATTGTTGTTAAATAACCTAATGAATAACCATGATTATTTTCAATCTCTGTGTATCAAAACTAAAATTACTATTCTTTCTCTTACAGGAAAAATGTTGGCAACTCACCAAAAGTAACTATGAACTGGAAAAGCACAAAATGGTGAATGTATTCCCTCGTACATCCCAAATTCTCATGACACCTTTGGGGAGGTATGGGCATCCTAAGACGGGCAGCCAGAATCATGGGTAGGATCAGTACATTCAGGTCCTATCAGTTTGTGCTCCTCCTGGCTGCTGCGCTCGCCGTCGCAGCGTTTTACTACTTTGGCTCGGAGAGGCAGAACTTCTCCAGCACCACGAAGAGGATCAAGCAGACCCACGCCCACCACAACACCAACAGAAACGATGCGGACCTAACCGTGGACACCAGGATCTCGCCCCCGGACGGATCTGAAGAGCAAGGGGAGGAGGATCGAGATGTAGGAGGGGAGAGCGAGGGCTTCGGGTCCAGGAAAGGGGACGGCGGCAGCACCACCGGTGACCAACGTTACCACGCACTCATGATGTTCACCAAGGTGGACAAGAGCCGGAGCCTGCAGGACAAGTTCAGGGTGGCCATGTTGTCATTGGTTAAGCACGGGCACTTCATGGAAGAAGAGGTGCTGGTCCTTCATTTTGTGAGCGACCAGGCCAGCAAAGAACTGGGGAAGAGGATGCTGCAGGAGTTTCTCCTCGATGCAACATTTAAATATGAGGTAGGAAGTCTAAAAATGTTTTTTGCACTGTAATCTGTTGGTTCCAATATAGGAAGAAGAAAGCCTCCTTGATGTTTGACTTGATGATGAGTTTCCAGTAAAGTTGCCAGGCTTTCATGTTTGGATTGAAGTTCGGGGGCTCCCCGGGGACTGATGGAGGCAGTGTATATGAGCGTGTTGACATCCCAGTCTGCTTAACAACAGCCTCATTCCATTTTAATGATTTGTCTCAAAGAAAAGCACAAGGATCAGACGGCGGTTATGCAAGAATTTTAGCCTCCATCGCTTCTTAACGGCGGTGAACTCAATGAGCCGCTTGACATTCGCAAAACAAGCAGCCTACAGAGTCACACTGTCCAGAGGCTGTGCTCGTTACTGCTGACCATCATTCACACAACATACTGGAGTTTCATTCCTGTTCTGTTATTAGCACACAGAACACAGTGGTGTGATATAATTCCCAGTTTAATATTGATAATGGGAGGATTTTTGTGTAGGAATGTAGGCCTACACTGTAAATAAGTAGGATCCAGTTATTAAAAATAAGTCGATTTGTAAAACGTGTAGAATAATTGGCATTTGGAGGGCCTTAGAACCCTTTAATGTGAATCCAGAACCACACCTTTTGAAGAACTAAGTGTTCATATCTTCCTTCTTTCTTTATGGAGATCCTCATAAACGAACGTCCTGTAAACACTCTGTATTCAGACTGATTGCTGAATTAATTGGGTTAGTTTGTCGGGTTTCATGGTCACCAAACATCCAAACTAACCCTTAACCCAAACACGTTGGCTGCAGGTGCTATTTAAAGTTGAACCACACGGGGGCAGTGTTGGTCTGTCGGACTAATCCTTCCTTTATGGGATAACTGTGTTCTCTGCCAACTAAAGGGGATTATGTCCCTGTTGCTCGTTCTTTTGCATGCAACGTCCGTTGTTTTTCCTCATTTCTATTCTTCCACGAGCGCAAGATATTAAACTTGTTTACAAATTACTTTGCCTTTCCAAATCCTCCAGGCCTTTCCTCTAAGGAACATCTCATCATCTATAACACATGGTGCTGTTACAGCTCTGTATTAGCTGAGGCTGATCCCAGGCCAGCTTGGGTTGGTTAGAGGTTTGCTCAGCTTGGCATCTCGTCAGTTTTGAGCCTGTGGGTCAGATTGCTTCCTGCTCATTTCACTCTCTGTGCTCCAAAGCTCAAAGACTTCTCTGAGCACAGAGGAAGAGTGTAAAGTAAAAATACGCACAATGTCTGACATCTGATGGCGAAGTGCTGTGAGACCTGCTACACCGATCTATAAAATAGATCTGTTGTGTTTCCAGTTTGTTAGAGAGAAACTGACCAAGTCTCTTTCTCAAAAGTACAGCCCAAACTAACACGCATAGGTTACCACCCCACCCCCTCCTTTCATGTACTTAGCCAATAGTAGTAATTGCTCAATGTAAAACTATTAAAGTTAGCCAAGACATATTTGTAAAAAAAAAAAAAAAAAAAAACTAGCACAAAGCATTGGCAGTAAGATGGCGGGGTGTTATAGAGTAGTGTAATAAATGTTAAATTGCTAGGGTCGTCAATTAACGGCATCACAAACAAATACCCAAACAATTTGCCAATAGGAAACACATTTTTTTGCTTTTATTTAATTAAACCGTGAGTGAGAAATTTATCAGGAAAAGCATCATTTAAAGCCAGTGTTGCTGTAGAAATACAGCGCAAATAAGTTGTGAGATATTTCAAGCTAACTGACTAACCTCAGCCTATGGTTACTGTTGTTAGTGTGTACTCTCAATACATTACAACTACAGTGTACAAAGCAGAGCCGGACTAATACTTGGATTATGTTTTTACATTTTGACTAGACTGATTACTGGGGTTTATGTTAGCCGATAAGTAATAAAAAATACAGAACTATAGGCGTGAAGTCATTTATGAAGTGTCTCCGTTATGTAGTTTTTCCACCAGAGAGCGCTGACATGTTCATACATGGTTTTTTTTGTGATATTTAAACTATAAAATGTCACACCCAGGATGGAGTTTGGTCATAAATCGTCTCCCAAATATCGATAAGTGGGGCTGTTAAATTGGGCTGTAATTTTAATAGCGAGCCTTTAAATTTGGTTATCAAATAATTGTGATCAAGTTTTGTACCGAGCGTTGTGTTGACCCTGAACAACGTCCCTGGTTCAACTTTCGGTGGGTACTTTTATCACCTGTTATGTCCCAGCTCTCTCTCTCCTGGTTTCCTGTAATCCCATTACTGTCCATTCTCAAATAAAAGGCACAAAATGCCCCAAAAATCCTAATTAACAATACATTTGCTTCAGTTAGAAGCAGTCTGGACTGCTGTGCTGCAGCACATCGATGAAAAGTTAATATATCAGTCTGTCAGGCTCTAATTAGTGCACAGTGGGACGGGGAAACATGTTTTTATAACACAATTTGTGCTTTTGCAAATCAAAGTCACTCGCTCCATAAATTGTACCAGCAGGCTGCACTCCCGGTGGTTTCATCATTGTCACGGTATCATTCTAGACCAGTGCTTTTAAAGATCATGGTTTGAGATAATGAATCATGAAAGGATGTTCTGCCACCACCGACACAAGAACAGCCACAAGTGCAGCCGCCGTCTCCATTGAAGTGCACACTTAATGGACACACGCACTGAAGTCCTGCCAAAGTTACAGATGGGTCGGGGGGCTCCCCGGGGACTGACGGGGAGGCAGTGTATACGAGCGTTTTGACATCCGAGTCTGCTTAACAACAGCCTCATTCCATTTGAATGTTTTATCTCAAAGACAGCACAAGGATCAGACGGCGGTTATGCAAGAATTTTAGCCTCCATCGCTTCTTAACGGCGGTGAATTCAGTGACCCACTTGACATTCGTAACAAACAGCCTACAGAGTCACACTGCCCAGAGGCTGTGCTCATTACTGCTGACCATCATTCACACAACATACTGTTCAGTCATTAGCACACAGAACACAGTGGCGTGACATAATTCCCAGTTTAAATACTAATAGTGATGATAATAATAATAGCAGGAGTTTTGTGTACACACAATAGATCAACAATGTAACTGACAATAGAAAATCCCAAGTGAATAAGCCGGCTCCCGTCATTAAAACAGGCAATTTGTAAAATATTTAGAGTCAATGGCCTCTGGGGACCTTTGAACCCTGTATGTGATCCAGAACCACACCTTCTTTGAAACAACAAAGTGTTAATGTCTTCCCTTCTTTGTGGAGATCCTCAGAAATGAACGTCCTGTTAACAAGAACTCTGTGTTCTGACTACTTTGTGAATTTTAATCTTGTTGTTGGCCCCTTGATTAGATAACAAGCAACAATCCATTTGGTGGGAATTTCAGAAATTATTACGTCCAGCTTTTTTCAAAGCATTTTCACTTTTGGACAATTCTATACAGCCACCACTGGAATATCAATCTACACATTGTAAAATACTAATAATATCTTAATATTTATCTACAACTGTTAGGGGATACAGGGTTTGAACAGAATGAATAGAGAAAAAAAGCATTCAAATATGTTTTTTAATTCAAATCCTTCTGAATGAAGCTTCAATGCTTCCGACTATTACTTACACACACACACACACACACACACACACACACACACACACACACACACACACACACACACACACACAGACACACACACACACACACACACAGATGCTGAGCACAGACAGAGGCGTTTGTGCACCGTCCATAAGAGGCATTAAAAGCACCCGTGGGCTCATGATGAACACACTTTGTAAGGAAAGAAAAATGTGTGGGTGAAGCCCCTGAGTGTGTGACAGAGTCGGTTTGTTTCAATAAAAGACATAAAACATTTTTACCAGAAATTTGTGAATAAAATTTCCGTTATCAACCCACCGATATAGACTTCTACTATCTGAATAATGCGCTCTTTAAATTGATTTGAGACGTTTTTGTTGCTCAATGGCGCGATCGCTTTCTGCTGCCCGGAGACGGCAATGCGCCGACATTTCACCTGACCACCTCTCATTTGAAGACCAACACGTCCATGGGCACACAGACGACCGCAAGACACAACGTGGGCGCCGAGAAGCTGTTGCATTAGTTATTGTGGCCATTTGAGAAAAGTAGCAAACTTTTCTCCACAAAATGCAAATAAGAAAACATGCAATAGTTTTATAAATGTATTCTGCAATCTTCCAGAAGTACACATATGAAAGGTAGAATTAGGTTGGATAACAAAGAATGTTAGATGATATTCATTGCAGTAAAAGACATAAGTGTAAACAGTCTTTCCATTCATTTTACCCACTTGCCTTCCTGTGGTTTGTCTCCTAAGATGCTGTGATTGACAGTCTGTTTATCATCATGAAAACACCAAGCATTTGTATTCTGCATGAAGAAATGTGGAAACCAGAGAAGCAAAAAAAAAAAAAAATGGAAATGAGATGCCCCCCTGTGGTGATGATTCTTGGAGCGTTGCCAAATGCGTATTTTCATATGAAACGGCGAAAATAGATTGTGATATTAGCACCCGTATAGCTCCGAGCTATGGAAATCTTAATAAATGCATAAAATCAACACCCGTTCTTTTGCAGTCCCAGTGAGTGGGAATTATTTATCAGGACTCATCAGTTATTCTTCCCACGGCAGTGATTAATATGCCATTACATCACATTACCAACAGCAGCCGGGATTTCCACAAACGACTTACTTTAATTGGCCGGAGATCATTAACGGATGTTTGCCCATCGAGGCACGTGGGCCTGATTTATAATCCAACAGCCATGTTGTCCAGGTTTCATCTGAGGCCTCTAACACACACACTTCCTGATGTCAGGCTTGACCAGAAAAGGCCAGATTCTTCTCAGGAAATATAGCGTTTGTCCCAACCTTGTTATATTTAACAAATGAACAAACGGATTAACATAATCGGAGCAGAGAATGCTGCTTCACAGCTGTAATGTGATTTGAAGCTCAGCACCGAGAGGCAGGAAACCCAAGCAGAACACATTTAATGGAATTTAGCTTGTAATAAGCATAATTTGACCTCCAAACCTTTTGAAAGACACAAGACAGTGTGTTTATGAAATGATTTGTTATGTGCATTTTTCCTTTTCTTAAGACACTGTTGTTCTCTCACTTATTGTGGACAGTTAACGCTTTATTTGAGAGGTTGCATGAGGCAAGTAGTTTTCTGTAGTGCATTACAAGAGCGTCCGAGTTACTTTGCATGTGTATCTTTAACAGCAGTTCAGCTGCAACAGTACCTTTCTTTCCTCTATAGACGGCTTGTAATTCCTTTTTAAAGGGACATCATTGTCAAATATCCTTGTAAACTATTTAAAAGAATATTCTCATGGACTCTACTAGTGAACTTACAGCTTGAACATTTTCATATAGCGTAATATGTACCAAAAGTCTGATAAATATCTTATGTAACTGCAGTTTCTACTGTGTTGTACTAACCTGATTGCATTGTGTTGACCTGCAGGTGTTGTTTCACGACGTGGTGGCTCTCACACAGAAGCTGTTCCCGATCGTGGAGGCCATGCAGAAGCACTTCAGCGCCGGGTCTGGGGCTTATTACAGCGACGCCATCTTCTTCCTGTCTGTTGCCATGCATCACATAATGCCTGAAAGTAAGAAAAAACACATTTTGTCACATTGCTTGGCCAAAGATGACCTCTAATAACTGTTGATGACTTGCTGTGATTTTTGTTTTAAATCGCCTTTTATTTGGAGTCTTTCCAAGTATGCAAAATACACATACAAGGAAAAACAGAAAAACAGAAATAAAAACCCTAAGCCTCAAAAAGGTCAGAATAGATGAAGGACATTACAATAGCATGAGTTAATTATAAATGCAATACCTGTTGCTAATGCAACAACATGTCCAGCAGAGTGTTCAGACTGGAGGAAACCAAGAACCGTCACCAAGAGGGCCAGACAATAAATAAATAGGGAAACAACTTGCTGGAATTTTAATCACTGATGCCTATTTTCTTTCTTACCCTGAGTAGAAACTTTCCTTGTGGTTAGTTTTGGTTTTATTTGCAGAGGTTGAGATTAAATCCCATCATTCAACATTAAAGTGAGCGCCGGTTATTGTGAAACAGTATTATAATACGGTATTCATTGTTCAACATTGAGTTGTTTTTGAAGTATTGTGCATTCAGTTTCAATACGTCACTTCAGTGGGGAGGGAATTGTATATAACAGACACCCAGAATTTAATTTGGACAAAAATCTGCAATACTTCAGTTATTGAATTACTTAATTTATCTGTTGGCAGAAGAAGTACGACTAAAACACTACATCTAAGAAGAGTCTATTTCTTTTACATGAATAATGTATGTTCCTTAAGTTTGGTTTTAAATTATTCTTCTGCTTCTCTGGCAGACCGTGTTTTAAATTCACTGAGATGCTGGTGCTGCTGGTGCACAGCTGGAGAAGGCAGTATGGGCAGGTATCTAACAGGCACGTGGCATGCTGTAGAGCCCCCGGGGAGTGAGGAAGGACGGATGTGTTATGTCGCTGCGGCCCACATTAGTGCCCCCCGCGTTGGTGCCGACTGATGGCGGCGAACTCCTCCGCTGTGGTTCACGTCAGTGGATGTGCGGCATCGGGCATCAGTCCACAAATGAACCAAATCACTGGGCTTTGAATCGATTGTCACCAGTAGCCTGGACGGCAGAAGGGCACCATCCTATTTTAGGTTTTCAAACCTGTAACTCGGGGTGCACAGCGGGTATGACATGAATGCTTTCCACCATCACGTTTTTGGCAGTATATTTAAAGTTGTGATGGGAGCTCCATTTCTCCATTTATTAGTTTTCCACCATAGAAAGATGCTGCATGTCCACAGTGTCAGGCTTGACAACCCCTGTGGTCAAATTCAGCTTTTAGCACATGAAAGTATGCTATTCACATTACTCAGGAAAGGATGGTATCACATAAGGCACAGAGGAGGGGAGATGAATGTCTTACGGCAAAACGGGGATGATAAATAAAAGATTGTGTTTTTGAGTGTGGTTTTCAATCTGCTGTCAAGCTCTGAAAAGTAATTTGTGGTGAAACACAAAGTTGTTTAGACTGGATTTTAAACTCATTGCCAGTGTGGCAGTGGTTGTTTTGTATGATGACAAACATTTTCACTGATGGTGTCTGTTACGACTCAGCTCGCTCAGGGTAAGAGGAGCTACATAAAAATATAAAATTAATAATATATATGTTTTATTTAATGGTAAAACAGTCATTTTATTTATAAGGGAGGAGCTTAGATTATTATAAAGACAAACAGGTGGAATACAAAGAATAATAAATATATAATAAACAACAATACTCACATATAAATATATAATAAGGCTTGAATCAATTCTTCAGATATACGAACAGGAAGTGGGACAGTGACTAGCTGGCACTGATCTCGTACAGAGGACAACACGTCAGACTTGGCATAAAAAAATCAAACAATGAAAGGGTCTGACAGATGAGAGGGTGCCGGCCACGGTCGTAACACCGTCTCACGTTGTGTCCTTTAAATGCTTATTGATCAACCGCACGTGCCGCCTGCTTTCTGTCCGAGTGGTCACACATTTCTATTTAAAGGATCCTTTTATCTCTAAAGGGCATAATGTGGTTGTCTTATCAGAGAGGGTGGGGGTGGGGGTACAATTTTCCTGAAACTCTTCATTCAGCGAGCCCCACGGCAGACGCAGAACATAATTTATGATTGAATACAGACGTGATATCCATAAATAAAAATGTCAGCTGCAAGTGGGAGGGCTGCAAATGTAACATCCTCTGACTTGTGAAGACGGAGACGCGTGACTTTAATTTGGTTGTCAAAAGAGAACGAAGCAGTAGAGGAAATTGTCAGCACTTTGGCCAACATGGTCCGAGATAAGTGTATTATTTGGGAGGTCTGTATTTTATTCTTATTAGCCCCATGAAGCCGAGACATTAGTCAGAAAAAAAACGTGTTTTCACAGGATTAGATAAATAGCTATTAGATGTACAAAACAGCTGTCAATAAGACATCTTTGATATAGAAAAGCATTCATGTGTGATAAACTGTGTGTAGTCAGGAGACGTGGCTTTAAAAAGAGGACTCTTTTTTTCACCCCATCTGTCCTTAGAGGGTGAGAAATGAAGTTGCACAATGGAAACCTTAATTAATGATAAGGTTCCTAAGAAACACTGTTTTTGTTGGTGCAGAGGCGTTCCACGTTTTGTTTTTCCTCTAGAGGTCTCAACATGCTGGGACTTGAGTCTCTCCTAAAACCGTGACATCTATTTTCCACCTCAGGTACAAGTGGCACCGCTGATGTGTGAATTGCTTTGCTAAAGTGCGAAAGATGGTACCTGAAAGCGAGGTTGTCGTTTTCTACCGGTTGTCACAAAGGGGCTAAAATTACACAGCAGATGGATGTCAAAAATGCTGATTTATCGCAATAGTTTTGAAGTTCTATCTATATTTGTCTCTTGGCAGCCATCTGTTTCACCTCCCCGTCGTTGCCTGGGGCAACTCCAAGATGACTTGCTTTTTTGACAAAACTTTCTTTAATTTTAATCAGTTGAAACACACGGTGTAGTGCTTTTGTTTAAACATTCAAGTCCAGCTTTAGTAGACCTACCCGCTACAATCAGACCTCCCACCCTGTTCCTCCAGAACTGATAATAACACGGAGCTTCACTGTGGATTTATTGATCTAATAAAAAAGTATCAATAACTTAAATATTAAAAGGAATATAAAGGAATATAAAAATGCAAAGTTAAAACTAGTTATTTGAATGAAACCCCATGATCTGAAGCGTATTTGTTTTCGCTTCATATTCCTGGAGGCATCGTGACTAGACGACCTTGTTTACTAACCTGACCCGCCTGATGGTTTGTTACGCAGAACCATGTGAGAGGCAGTCATTGGAAACTGTTTGGGAAAAGGTCAGGCCCTTTCAAAAAAATACATGGCAGGGGGTTAGGTGAACGATGAGGTGATCTGTCAATCAAAGAGAGCAACAAAGAAAAAATGTTTCATGAAGAAAAGCCTTCTTTGCTCTTCTTTCAATGAAGAAATACTGATGCTAAGCCTCTAGCTGGCGATTGGTCGGATCACCGGTGTTCCAAACACATTTGTGGATATTTGAAGAATGACAAGATGGATTTTCAAGTGATCCTGCATTTCTCATGCGATCTTGTGACGATACAAGAATCCAGCTGCCAGTTAACCTGTTCACCATGAATAAGCAGTAGACAGTTTATTAATTTAGCAAGAAACCTTTGCATACATGATGGTGAAAATGTATTTCAAGTGATCCCCCTCCCTCCAGTGCACATTGGTGAAAGCAGACAACAATGATCCTTACAAATAGGCTGTAAGTGCTCACATCAAGGCAGATATAAGGGTTTAATAAAATTGACCTACTTTATTTTTTGAAAAAATGTGCATTTAGATAACGGTGCCTCTGTGGTTTTTGTTGTTTAGGCTTTACTCTGATCTGATCAGAGCCTCAGGCAGGTTCTAAGTGTCCCTAACAACATTATTACTGCAATAAATGTACAACTCCGACCCAACTTACCAGGATTGAGTTTAACCCCCAGTATTTCTATTTATCCACATCACCGGTCTATGTTCTTGGTCCTTACAAGACCTAGAATTCAGCAGAGACCATCATTAGGGATGTCAGAGTATACTTAAAGAGTGAATCCAGGCGAATAACCTAAAATAAGGAGCCATAACGATATATATATACACACACACACACTTCACTCTTTGTTCCAAATCGTCAGAGTTTATAATGACTACAGCTTTTACCCTTTTCCATTCATAATAATATAACTGACTCACTGAAACATTGAAAAGTCACCTCATATTTTTGCATCAATGCACGAGCAATTGAATCACCCTTACAAGTGTAATTAATGTTTGATTTATGCACACACTGGCTCGATTAAAGTTGTTATTCTCATGTTTATCTCTACCAAACTCAACAGTTCAATTGGAACGTCAGGACAATAAATACAACACAGAGCAGCTGTGCACCAATCAACAGTCACCAACAGCACCACAGGAAGACATTCGTCTCACAAAAAAACGATTGCTTCTCCACCTCTCCATGAATCACTACTGAGAGGCAGCGGAGTAAGAGAAAGAGATGCAAGTGGGATAAGAAGGAGATGCAAATAAGAGAAATTCATCTTCCGTCTTTTCTCTGCCGTCTTCCCAGGCTCATATCTAGCTTTCACTAAGCAAGAAAGCTGTCAATCCGGAAATACTTATGCACTAAATGACAGCTACTGCAGAATCTTATTTTCCCCAATGGAGTTTGTCACTGTGGACATCAGTACAACTTACAGCACTTTAACCAATAAGCATGTAGGCCATATTTTAGCCTAAAAACTTACTATTCTTATGATTAAAATAACCTATAATTCGAAGAAGTTCTATACACATCATAATTGGGCATCTATGGAAGTCACATGACCATTCGTACTATTGAGTGATGGCTTTCAGGCTCTGGTGAAAACACTACATTTTTTATGTGAGAAAGTACAGCAAGTGGCACCAGAGTCTTAATTTAAATCACCTTTTTCATTAAAAATAGAGAAGCTCACCGAGTATCACTTAGCTGAGGTGCTGGAGCTACAGACTATCAACGATTTTCGGGTGCGGATGCTTTTTTTTTCTCATTAAATCAACTTTTCGTTGAAATCATAATTGTGAAGATCAAACACTGCCATACTTTCACCTTCACAGGTCTTTGTGTTGAGTCAGTGATCTAACATCAAACCCCACTACAACACAGTGTTGTAACAACAGCCCCGCTTCCTTTTATTCTGCCACTAGTTAAGCCTCGTTAGTACAAACAAACAGCATTGACCACTCAGAGATTACTCGTCCTAGCCCCTCTTCTGTGTCCACAGTACATGAAGCCATTGTGACGGCGGCTTCCTTGTTTTGAGAGCACAGAAAACCGGTCGCTGCTGCACTGCTGAGTCTTCTTCTTTTTCCATTACTTGTTTCAACAGAAACGCCTCTCAAATATCTTTGCAGTACAAACTTGGAGTCCAGCTCTGATCTCCCCCTAGTTATATTTATACCCGTTATCATTTTTGCATTTCAGTTGACTTTGGTGAGGCCTAAGTTGAGACCTGTGATGTTTGACCCATTTATTATATTTATATATATTTAACGTACAGCTACACTTTGAGGTGGATGAGCAGTCTGTGTAAATTGTACATTTTGTAAAGCTCTTTGTAAATCAATGTTATGTGTCTTTAATATTTATCTTTTTAATAATAATTTAAGAGAAAGATTAGTAGAGCAAACGTCCTACACAGCTCATATGCTGCCATGAAGGTAAAATTCAATTTCCTCTGCCTTGTTTACACAAACACCGAATAGTAGGAAATTACTTTTATTATTCAAGTGTAGCCTCTTTATTTTCCTTCTAATAAATATCTCTTGTTTACGTATTGGATGGATGATGGAGCACGTTTTCCCCTCTGTACTGCAATGCACATGTTGTGCAGCTGGAATCATAATTAGCTCACAAATTCGAGCCTTGCTGGATCTCAAAGAGGCTTTGAAGAAGTGAAATGGATCTGAAATCCTGTTGAATTGAGCTTTGAAGGCCCGCGATGCCCGACACCCCCAGCAGCTCATTATTTTTAAGTGCTCTCATCCTTCAAGTCATTCGGCAACGGTCGCACCAATTCCAAAGTTGTCGCCGCACCAACCTTCTGCAAATAAATGTTTACCGCCCTGAAACTAGAGGCCGTCCTCTTTGACGGTTCGTCTTAAGCTGACAAGTGTTTTCATCAGTACAATAATCATGTTGGTCCCCTGCCACACCATTCCTGAGTACTTCCCATCCTTCCATCACCATGCCAACCGGCAAAACAAAGGAAGCTGAAACAATGAACAGATGAGGCCCTGAATATCCTGGATACTGCAGTTACCGTTCCATCCACAAATAACCGTTAATCATTTACTGCGTGTTCGCTATAGCAACTCCTAAATGTGCACGTTTTTATAGCCATGTTCAATTTTAGATATTTCTCCCCACAATTTTTCAGACATTTTCAAGCAATTTACTTCATTGCTGCTTGTCTATGGTAACATGACAGAGAGCAATAGTCAAGGACACCATCTCTGAGCAACCATGTCATTATGTTCAGCTCACTGGGCTTCTAGTCAGAGCCTCACTGTGTATTCCTGGAAGGAGTGATTAGGCAGGCAGATGCTGGAACGTCAGCCTGCACAGTTGAAATACATATCATATATTTTTGTCATTTATCAAACTTGTTTATAATAAAGTTGCTCATTCCTTGTCAAACAGCAATCAGTTCACGCATGTAATGAATCATCTTGATGTGTTTTTTTTACAGCATTATTAACTTGTTGTGGTTTTCTCCCAGGTTTAACGCGCATAGTGCAGCTTGACCTGGACCTGAAATACAGGACCAACATCAGGGACCTTTTCCAAGAATTTGACCAGTTTCCACCAGGAGCGGTGATAGGGATCACCAGAGAGATGCAGCCAGTCTACAGGTAGGCAGTGTTGCACCACACATCAACAATACTTACAATATATAGATCACTTGTCTTACATGGAGAGAAATTAATTTGTCCCTAAAGTCCAACATTGAATGCTTGGTCAGATTCTTGGTCATGTTTTCTGAATCTTTGGACACATATTTCCTGAGTGTATTCATACATTTACAAGGTGGGCAGTCAGACTGACACATAACCTGACTAATGTTGCTCAAAAACATTGTAAAGATCATCAGACTGTTATGCAAAGTTTATTTTTGCCATGCTGATATGCTATATTTATGCATTGAATTGGTGAGAGCAGCAATATCCTTTTCATCCCGTCGCCACTAATGGGATAAAAGCCACCGTAATAATCCCACTCACTCTCGTTGACCCCAGATGGATTTGAGTTTTTATGCGCCTCACTGACACATTCACAGTTATTTTCTCTCACAGCTTCTAAGTGAGAAAGAACATCAGACGTCTCTCATTCAGACTCTGATTCACAAGAACCTCAGCAGTGTTACCAGTCTGTCATTTCCCGACTACAGGCAACACTTCTAAACATGTGATGCAACATTTAACAGAGACAAAGTGGCCTTTCTGAAGATTTCCTACTGGGAAAACTGGGATAAGAATAAGGAAGTAAACAATCTATATTCCTTAATCTGTATAGGATGATGCTTCAGCTCTGTTACGCCTGAATCACCTTAGTGTGCTTCAGTTTCTGCATAATTTCTAGGCCAAATTAACTAAGTGGAAGCCCTTTGAACACCGACGGAGCATGTTGAAGTGTTGCTAATGTGCTGCTTGCACAATACAACTGTCTGGATATACACATGATGTTTGTCAATTTAAAAGGTATTTTCCTTCTTCAAGAAAGTCACATTTTGTCGTATAACTTTTGAAGTATAAGATACGAAAAATACGCAATTGGAAAGACTACACACCCAAAAGTCGCATAAGTGAATTCGATACCAATTTTTTGTATTGATTACATTCCTAGTATCGTTTTTGCATCATATATGTTACTCTTGGGGATCAAAACATGACTCGTATATCGCCAAGTCTCTCAGGAGTGGCGCTACTTTACCTCTATTAACCTTAACCTCTATTATTTGCCCAGTATGTCAGGTTCATTGTTCATTGACAAGCTAGACAAATGTGGGATTTGAGTTAAACGTTAATGGAAGTTTTAATTTTCACTCGAGGCAAGAGGAGAATTTGCTGGAAATTCACATCAGAAAAGAGAGAAACCAGTTTTTGTTAGTCAATGTGATATGTTAAATTTTAAAACTTGTTATCAGTGTTCAGTCCTCTCCCCTGGAGTGTTTTCCTGTGGTCAGAAGCCTCTCAGCTCCCACTGTTTCACTGCTAATGGACAGAGTATTATGCAGGAGAATGCATCCTCCCACCAGCTGCATTCAGAACACATACTGCTGCTGAAAACTTCATTATTGGAAAATATGCTCTGTCTTTCCTCTGCAGCTGCATTTGTAATATTTCTAAAAACCAGAGAGACGAGACCCACTCACACAATTGTCAAGGTAAAAACCCACAAAAATGGAGACATTAGCCAGAAGCAAGTCACTCTCTTTACGCTTTGTGTATTGAGTCAACCTTGTGGGACACATCCCACATATACCCAAGTTTCGCTCAAACACCAGATTCCATTGTTTACTGTAAAAATATTTAATCTGTGACTGTGCATAAGGCTGTGAGCTATGTACAGTAGAACTCACACTCTAACATGTTTGTCTGTCTTTGTTCTGTAGTAGATGTAATGTTCTTTCAAAAACTGATCCTAATCCTCAATGGACAGGAGGCGTTACAGGCTAAAATCCTTGTGTTAGAAGCTAGTCAATAAATGATTTGTGCTTTTTATGATCTTGCAACCATGGCCTTTAAATATGTAGCTGTAAAAAAAACAGTACGTTTTGTTGTTTGAAGGCTCCTCTCTCACACCAATGCCGGCATTTTCTTAAATAGTTATATTGGGTAACCTTGCGAGTGTTTCACGCAGCTTTCAGAGAGCAGGATGCGTCTTGTCCCGGAGGTGGAGGTGGAGGACACTTTTGGATGGGAATGCGGCACAGAATGTCCCTGTCACCTGCTAATGCTTTTTTTATTTCTCCCTTGAATGGTTGACAGTGAAGATTGGATGCAGGAGACAATGGAGCTCTGAAACTTTGTAGAGGCACTTGTGGAAGAAAAGCCAACAGCTCACATGTCTAGTTTGACTGAGCCAAGTTTAAGTGTACTGATACAAAGAAACAGAAAAAGAAAAACTGAGGTAATTGTGACGGAGGCTACATTTTGTACTCGCCTTTTCAAATCTCAATACCTCTCACAGGCTAGAGACACTGAAAATGTTCATGTTGTCGTTGGGAAGCCAGAAAAAAAGAAAACTAGCAAGGTGTACTGTACAGATCTCAGCCACGACCTTCTGCTATATTGTGTTTGAATGAATACAACTAACAATTGGCTATGCTCTCGTCTAGACACTAATGGGCCGTAAAAGCAAACATCATTCAATCTCAAAACAAGCAGAGATGCATGCATGCGATCGGTTCATAGCCGTATAAATTACTCCACGCACTCATGCCAAAAACAAAATTAGGAGAGCAGGCGGTCAACGGCAGTATAAAACAAAGTAATCAAAGGTAGGGTCATCACAACCACAAGAGATCCTTAAGCCAGCAGGCCATAACTGGCCACCAAAAATATTAGGCAGTTTGCTGCAGCAGAATGCAAAATTAGTCGTGGACAGACAAAGAGGTGCACACTCTCACGGACATGTCACATGATTCCCAAGGCGGAGATACTAAAATGTTAATGATCAGGTTTGCTAAAAGTGTAGCTGCGGTATCGTTTGTAAAAAAAAAAACGATCTTCTCGTACTTACTTTCTCTGGACCTCAAAAACCAGTTGCATGTAACTCCAGCTTTACCATCCATCATGTCTCATAACCACTATGCTGTCAGTCTTATAGTGTGGCCGCCATTAAAGCAGTATTTTTCAGCAACATTTGTTCAGCAGAATGGAAACGTCTGTGTAAATGTTCCCTCACTGACTTACTCACCCTGAATGTGTCTCTGGGCACGTAGACCCGGTGTACATCTTAAAAATGATAAATGCTCCACCGAGGCCCCGAGTCCCTAGCTACCAAACCAACAGATTGTATAAAACCGTGTGGACGAGTTACAGCTGCTGAATGTAGGTCAGTAATAATATCAAAGCATGACTCAGAGAATCTGTGCTCCCACTAGTTTTTATCAAGCCACACACACACACACACACACACACACACACACACACACACACACACACACACACACACACACACACACACACACACACACACACACACACACACACACACACACACACACACACACACACACACACACACACACACACACACACACACACACACACACACACACACACAGGGAGAGAGAGAGAGAGAGAGAGAGACAGTGGTAACCTCAACAACATGGATCATAATTATTCTGCCCAATTTCCCCCCCATGCATTTATCTGCATCAACAGGGCTCAGCTAACTTAATTAACATGACATAAAGGGTTTTTACCAAAGTTGAGCTCGGCCTGTCTTCTATCCTCGTGTATTTACAGCCAACACACCTCTCCTTTAATTCATCTTAATGTAGACTAGGTTGCAACGGCCTGGCGGTACTAAGAATTATCTCAATCGAGTTTGCGTGTCCACATACGTGCAATAATATACATTTCCCAGACACCAAACCCTCCACTCGAATGAAAAGTAAAAACAGCAGAGAAACGAGTGGTCTCCATAGACTTGATACAAGCTTTAAAACCATCGAAACATGAAACGACTGTTTTTTTTCCCATCTTATCTTTATTTGTCCCACTGGGTTTTGTGTGTTCCTCCTGCAGGATAAGATAAATAACTCCTACATAATCATACACCAGGGATTGAAAAGGCAAAACAAACACTTTGGAGGAGGAATATTCTGGTTTCTCTCCCAGCTGAGGTTAACCGAATTGGGCCGTCACCCAAATATCACTTCCCCCTTTTCGCACAACTCTACTTCTGACAAGTGCAGCTCCTCCGCTGCAGCTCATTAGACTTTAAAACATCTGGTCCCACTTTAGAACACTGTATGTTTTACTATTGTAACTTACCTAGATATCATTTTCCAATTCAACCTACAGTTGACTGTTGACGTTTGCCACAAAATAGTGACCCTCTTCTATAAAGAACGTGCTATCTATTACGCTACACTAAAACGTTTCGTGCCAAGGTAAACTTTGGAAATAACTTCTGTGCATACAAATGCGTGTTGAATAAAAAGCTCTGTGTGTCGTTTAGCTGCTTAAGAGTTGGTATGTTGGCAGGACAGGATGCTGAGCTGGCACAAGCCCCTGGCACTCCTGGACCGGCTTTCTTCCTGTTTTTGGCCACAGTGCTGTTTGTTCAGCAAACGTGGACTGAAACGGCGTCGACCCTCACTTTTCGACTGTAAATGTGCAACAGCCCAAACACATTTACATGTATATTTATATAGAAGTGTCTTTATACGATCTCTGCCTGAGCACTGCCATTGTTGACGTCCTTCCATCTTTCCTCAGACACACCTTCTGGCAGTATCGTAAGGAGAACCCTCAGACCAGAGTCGGCGACCCCCCTCCCGACGGCCTCCCTGGCTTCAACAGTGGCGTGATGCTGTTGGACCTCGGTGCCATGAGGAGCTCGGCTCTCTATAACCACTTGTTGGAGCCGAGCAACGTGGCCAAACTAGCGGACCAGTATCGCTTCAGGGGCCACCTGGGGGACCAGGACTTCTTCACCATGATCGGCATGGAGCATCCCGAACTGTTTCATTCGCTGGCCTGCGGGTGGAACCGGCAGCTGTGCACCTGGTGGAGGGACCACGGATACGGGGACGTGTTTCAGATGTATTATCGCTGTGATGGACTCGTCTATATCTACCATGGGAACTGTAATTCCATGATACCAGATGACTGATATAGACACTGGAATGATGCTGGAACTGAAAAAGAGTCTATGACATTAAGGATTTTCCCTGCTTTGGGAAGGAAGGGTTGTGACTTTTTATGGCAGTTTCCATTCTTGACCACTTTACTTGCCGTCACAGACTCTGCCCCCTGCTGGCCACGGGGTTTACTGAAGGGGCTTGCTCATACAAAGTTGCTACAGATATGGCGTGTTTAGGGCCAAATGATACAGTAATGTAGGGAGCTGCAATAATCGGGGGGCTTCTCCTCAGGTACAGATATGATGGAATATGACCTATGAAGTTCAGTTTGAGTGACCGATCCATTCATTTGAAGGCTAAAGAGTAGGAATACAATGTCTACCTTACTGACCTATGCCTTACAGAGTGATGTGATGAATAGCATTGCGGAGAAAGTTTATTTTTAAGGAGCCCTCAGCATGGTACCCCTTTGCATCAAAGCTGGAATCATTCAAATCAAATTGGGGGGCTAATGATAGCATGAATGACATTCTTAATGTTTCTTTTCATTTGCTTATATATTAATTGATTTCAATACATTTTGGTATTTGTTTCAAGAAGAATCTTAAAGACCACTATCCGTTTGAGAGATTTTAGAGTTGATAATTCATAATATAATCTTTAACATTATCTTGAGCAAATGTCATTGGCATCGTTCAACAAAAAGTCCACTTCACTCACTCTCTGATTACCAACACCCTCCATCAGTAACCCAGTTTTCACCTCGTCGTCTCCTTCCTGCAGCATCACACCAGGTGAAGGCTAATCTGGCTAATCTGAACATTTACGTCCACATCTGTAGCTCATGGACGAATGGAGGAGTAAAAACTGAAAGAAAACTTCCATTCTCAGTTTCTCATTTAAACACATTTTATCATCAATGGTTGCCTTGACTAGATGGTGGTTAAAATGATTTTATTACATTGATTATTATTCTTTGTTTTACAGACCATTCCAGTTTTTGTAGTTTTTTTTTTATTATTAATTTCCTACTCTTTAGGCAGCGATTGCCATTTTCCATTCCTTTCATTGCATTATCACGATCATGAGACTGAGAGTTGTTTGAGATTGGTAATCCATCACAGTGAGCACTTTATGCTGTATTTTTGGCAGTACGTAATAACGTTGTTTTACTGTCGGGCATTTGAGGACTCAGAAAGAAAAATTGCATCAGTTAACTATATTTGAAAATGAAATCCAGAAGTAAAAATGCAGACATGGACCATGTGAAAAGGACTAATGAATTTGATCATTCCTTGGATTCAAAATTCTCTTTTAAATACAATAAAAGCTTCTTGAAGTTGACCACTGGAAAACCAGAGAAAGAAAACTGGCGTCTTGCTAAATGGTAGATTATGCAATACTAATGGTATCATCTGTTAAAATATCATTTTGTGTTTTCTGTGCTGTGAAGTCTCCAGGGAATATCTTTTTAATGTGTGTTACTAATAATAGGGCAAATCTAAAAATGTAAATGTTTGTGTAACTATGACTCCCGAACACGCCTGTGTATAACACGGGATGTTGAACGTTGCTGGAGGTTCAAGATGGTGTGCAGTGAGAATAATCTGGTTGAACTTGATAAATGTTATAAAGGTAGTGACACTTGCCCAGTCCGTCGCTTCAGTGGGGAAATGGATGATTGTGCAATTATAATTTTAAAGGGCTAACACCTCATTTAGGAACCCCTTAGAAAGCAGCTTTCTAATCTGTCAAGGTTGCTGTCTTCAGTTGTGAGATGTTTTGTTTTTTTTTGTTCAAAGACCAATGTGAGAGCAGCTTTACATCAAGCCAAACACTTTTAACAGAATGTTTAACAACTTTGAGATTGTGTTTTTGTGTGATCAGCATTTCTAAATAAATTATACGATAACATCAAACTCTTTCTGGTGTTATTGTTTTATGCAAACTGATACCGCAGACGTAAGTTATTCTTGTTTGAGGTATGAAACCGCTCCCATGAGAGGTTTGTGTGTTGTGTTGTGTTGTGTTGGGGAGCTGAAAACGCCTCCTCATGAAAAAAGAGGATGCTTTCAGTCACTAAAGGGTTATAATCAGGTGGGAATAAAATCAATGGAAGTTAACGGGGTGCCCTTACATTTCCCATTATACAAACTTGACTGACTGATTGATTTTTGTTTGTCCGCCCCGTGACGGACGTGACCTACATCCGTCACTCTCATTTTGCAGACGCAGGCAGCAAACTGATACTGTAGACGGGTGGAAAACAACATGATCCCTGAATGTGCTGACATTTAAATAACCAATTTTACACCTGAAGCTAAAATGTCTAGACAATAGGCGAGGAGAAGGCAGATTCCCGCATTTCTAGCTTTTTTTTAAATGAAGAGTTTTGTCTGAAAGCAGATATTGTGCCTTGTGGACTTCACAAGTGAAATTAAATTGTGCACATGCCAAAATGTGGTCCATTAGTATGCTATTATTGTTAAAAAAAGAAAAGAAGCCTGGATTCATCAACAAACACTTGGAGCACATGCACAAGCAGCATAAAAAGAAGACTTGTATAGATTTTGTACAGCAGGAACATCGATTTCTTTTCCAAGAAATGCAAACAGCTCAATCTAAAGCTTAGAGAGACTCAATGTGTGACAGCGGAGTGAAGACAAATGCTCTGCACAGTCCACTGCTGCTGTAACAGCTAATCATAGATGACTCACTGAGTCAAAGCAAACCGAAACGTCACATGATGACACTCCTACAGACACACAAACCATTTTCAACTAGCGCCGGAGCCTACGCGTACGGCAACAAGTCAAAAACGCCGTTCAAACAGCTGATCTACTGACCTGCTTTCTTCGTCTGTGAACCGCTTCGATTTGTTTCTGTCAGTGTGTTGCTTTTAAGATACTTAAACTCCTTTGTACTTTGTTTTTAAATGATCTCTTTCTTGTTAGCTGTGACTGTTCTCTCTGGCGATTTGACCCCGCTGAACCTGGCTCAGCTTCCAGCCGCGTCGCTTTAGTAACGGTGACAGTGTTTTGACAACAAGACCAATGCAGGAAAACATATTGACCATTTGCAAGAAAATTCCTTTCACTTTTCTCAATTTAGAAATAGCACCAATCAAAGAGATGAATTCAGAGCACTGACACAGCAGCAAATCATTCTTTGCCAGGTAAAAGCTATAGTGACAGTATAACCGCATCCTGTCACACTGCTTCGCTGTGAGTTGCAATCCAACCCTTCGTTTTCCAGCCCAGCTCCTGACATGTCCCCATCAGTATGCTATGTTTAGTCAGAGAGAGTAAACTTAGTAGAATTCCCACAGACTTCGCCAACGGTCAATCCAATTTAGACATTCAGACCATGTCAAATCAAAAATATATTGCCTTCATTTTGCCTGGTTTTCACTTGGAAAACACATTTTCCTGACATGAGCAACTTCATTTTTGACGGTACATGCCTGTGGTTTATGATTGAATGCGTAACTGAATGTGACACAGTATATTTTTATCGGCCTCTCTGTTTCTGTCTCTCTCGCTGCCTCCCATCATCACAACAACGAGCGGCCTTCATCCTTATCTACACATCACTCACATTCTGACTGTTCTACAATCTTTCCCCGTTCATACCGTCTCCAGAGATCTGGTTGGAATTGAAAATAAATATAGGGACATTTTGAGAAATATTTCTTGGTTGATTGATATTCATGTAGATTTGAGCCTAGCTTTGCTAAAAGCCCGTAAGCTGGGGAAACAGCTAGCCTAGCTGAATGGTAGCTAAGTAGAAGACCTTTAACGTAGTTACACAAAGTGGAGCGGAGTGCTTTCAATACCGGCAGGTGGTCTCGTGCTCATTTAAAAAAAAAAAAAAAAGTTTGTTTTCGTGGAGCTCCGTACATTAATGAATGTCTTTATCACGCCTTTAAAAAATATTCTATTAGCTGTGAGTGCATGTCACCCATAGTGAACAATGAAACAGAAAGCACTTCATCATGGCTGCCATTGCAATGTGGACGCTCTTATCTGCTGTAGCTGTTGTGATTAATGTCCCATGTCCTTGTATGTTGTGTATCTGCTTTTGTCCTCTAACCACATTTCCTCTCGAGGGACAACCAAGATGAACTGACTGAACTCAACGGGTGTACGTCTATATGAGAGAGAGAGAGAGAGAGAGAGAGAGAGAGAGAGAGAGAGAGACAGAGCTTTGTTTGCCTATATTGTTTTTATTACACATTGGTCATGTGTGACACACAGTCTTTATCTATAGACCTGTATGGATACTGATGACAAAGATGAAAAGACAGATTGATCCAAAGACAGCATCTACCAATAGTATATGGATAAAACTGTATTAACTTAAGTGTGATTTATTGTGTTATAACTAACCCTCTATGTGTTACAATTAAGTAGGCTGTGAAACTTCACTCCACCACTATCGGCGATGATAGGTCCTTCTTCATTTGTAGCAGTGATGTGTATGTTGCTTGTATAAAAACAGTATTAATCTATCCATCTATTCAGGGGGCTGGATTAACAGTTCGTTAGAAAGCTATTGTATATATTTAATTATTGTTAGGCAGTAGAGTCAAGGTCCCCAGCCAGTGCTTGTCATAGTTTACAGCAGCACAACATGACATTTCCAGACTTTTTCCAGTGCAAGACACATAGAAACAAGTATTTGATGAAATGTTGTAAAAACTCCTTTAAGGAAAACAACACCTTTGTCTTTTGCCAATGCCGCTGACTCGCCTTGACAAGGTGAATATGCATTAAAGTGCCACAAACGCTACTGAACTCTCATCATTTCCTGACAACTCAATAATAATATGCGAACAATGCTGAAGGTGAGCTTCAGCATTGAGAAACAATGAGTGCTTCTGCTCATGCATGCAAAATATATCCACGAGCCTGTGGATCCAAGTTAAACTAAAATTAGGAAATAAGTTCCGACTTCACCACAAACTTCTTAAGACACATTTTAAGCCTGCAGAGGGTTCGTGTTTCATACTCAAAATCTGCATGCTGCTTTATTAACTGTATCAATCCTCTGAATTTGCAATTTAGCACCATGAAACAGAATCAAACCATCAGAGACCAGTGTATAAAAAGACGATTACTTAATGCAAATGTGCAGTTACTACTGTCATTAAATGAGATCTTCTTTTCTTTTCTTTTCTTGCTCATATTCTACAACCAAGCCTGTACATGCACATAACAAGACACACAATGCACTCATGCACAGCACCATCTGTGGTCCTCAGGGACCGCTCAGTTTTCCACCGCTCGACGTGAGAACACCTGTAACTTATAGACAAGAGGGAAGATGATGACAGCAGAGGGACCTTTCATGAATCTCAGATGAAGCATCAGCCACTAAGTGTCATCACAATTTCTGTGGCTCATTAGTTTAAAGTGAACTGCAGGTCTGAATTATGTGGGTGATTTTAAATTGTATCTCATACACACAGATTTGATTGACTGTATCCAAGCTGAAATAACAGAATAACAGAATAACCGGAAACTAGAGACCATCTAGAGAATCCATGTTAAAAACCAGAAATAGGTATGTGTAGTATCAATATTTTCAGATCAATCTGCCCACCTCTAAAGACCAAAAACACAGACTCGAAAGGTGATAACAATGCCAGAGTCGCCGCCGCAGCTGTAAAGTATCCAGACAGATGTGAGAGTGGTATCGATCTTCTCATCTAGCTCTTTGTCAAGAAAGCAACAAAGTGCGTTTCCCAAAATGTCCATTTATTCTATTAAGAGAAAGAAGTGTATAAGCAAACCCTTATATGGATGCTACTAATAGCTTTTAATACACTCTTAGCTTATAGTTCTTTTCATTTCCACTTTTATGGATGAATTACTCTCCGGTTTGGGGCAAGTAATGTACTTTGAACTGCACTGACTGAACTCCTAACTAAGGAAGTGGAGAATAGTCTTTTTTTCTGTGAATGAAAATCTCTCCCTTTACATCATGCAACGCCTGGGGGGTTGCAAGTACACAGTGTGAACGCATGTGATGACAAGCTGTACTGTGTGAGTCAGTATACGTACATTATGTAACATGGATGGAGGCTTTTACATATAGCTGGAAGTGCAAATGAGGTTTGGAATAAAGCCACTGTGAAATCATGAGTTACTCAAAGGGATTATTTACATACAGTGTAGTTAAAGCACAACAACAGGAAGTACAATGACCTCTGGGACACTAAGCCCATTTCAATCATATGTGCTTATGTTCAGGTCTTAATCATGTCAATGCCAGCGGATAAACCGATGTGAGATCAGGTGGGGTACAGAAGACGGATTTGGGAGGTGCGTCACAAACCGCGGGAGAACACGCCACATCACAATGAGCAGACGGTGAGATATATGAGATATAACAGACAAGAGCTACACCTAGACATATTACGGCCATTTATTCACAAGATATGGAATCACAATGCCCTCTGGGAGGATGCAAACTGTGAAAACTGGCCGGGAGGCTGACCCACATAATATATGGCTCTATCTCGCAGAAATTAGGTCTCTGTGTCGCCCTACTTCAAAGTCCGCAGGGAGAAATGTCCATGTTAACGTCTAATCTTGTATTCAGCTGCAGAATCTGATTGAAAATCTGAGGCGGCGAAAATATTCTTAAGACGGGGGTGAGTTTGATTGAGCGTGTCTCAAGCGCAGCAGAGTTCAATCATGTTATGTGTCTCATGTGTAAAAGGAGTAATTTCTTGAAATAAGTTCAATAAGATCATCAGTGTATTGCATGATTTTGTAATTGTATGGTGATGTATCTGTATTAAAGTTTATCAGTAATACTCGCTGTTTTTTTTTATTATTTTAGACCAAAAAAAAAGCAACTGATGAAGATATTTTTTGTATATTATATATTATTAATTAGTAGCGACTCATGTTCATACCTATTCCACTAAATACACTTTTTGTATTAACTCAAGCTATTCAAACTTGTGTCATAACACCTAAATCAGTAAATTCATCGGCACAAGTTGATTTGTTCTCTTGAATTCATAATTCTTACTGTAAAAAGAAAATTCCCGCATTGGAAACAGATGTTACATGCTATAAGGGGCCAAGTCAAGTCTGGAGTGTTACTGACCTAATTGTATCTTATTAATATTCAATATAGGATGTGATGCTTACAGTAATACTGTGCATACACCCGTCACATCATATCGTTTATCTGGGTGGTGCACTGTGATACTTATACCCCCTTTACACCTTGCATTAAAATGTGTTTCGGGTAATCAGATTACCACATCAGTCAAACTTGTATTAAAAAAACGTGATCTGTACAGCACTAGTGGGTGGAAAACACGTAATCTCACTCACTTGACCTGTTCAGTCGTTCAGCCAAGCGATTGGAAACGCAGAAAAGACTGCTTTAATGTCCTTGTGTGTTATGTTTCTGCTTTTGTCCTCTAACCACATTAAAACACATTAAACTTAGATTTTTGATACAGATTTAAACACATGTATTGACTGGAGTGTGTTGGATTGAAATAGTTGATTAAGTATTATTCTGCTATTTGTGTGCATTTGAGGGAGTCTAACACCTGATTTCCACCACAAAACCAACAAGTTGCTTTACCTCATTGGAATGAACCCCCCACCATGTGCACAAATATACAATAGAGGCAGGCAAAGCCGATTCCAAGGTCGGGTTGCCCTCAGTGTTCCACAGGCTTGCCGGAGTGTGTTAGCGCATTTCAAAACACACAGTGAGCGTTGTCGGGCCATGGAGAATATCAACGGGCTGCAAACAGTGCAGGGTGTATTTCTGACTGATGCGTGGATTTAGTTTGACAATTTTAAAAACAACATTGACATCCCTTTAATGTGTTTACAAGATAACAGGTCTTTTAATTTGAAATAAATGGAAATTAGACATTTAACACACAAGGAAACAGAGGTTTTGCAGCGATTCGTGTCTTTTTTGCATCACATAAAAATCACATGTCTTTTTGATCCTTAAGATAAAAACAAACTAAAGTGTTTGATTTCCCTTCAGTGGCTTTCACGCCCACCACTAATGATAATTGATTAGTTGACCTACTTCTTCCACCTTTGCTCAACTCTTGTAAGTACCATCGGTAAAGCCCGAGGTCAGAGAGGACGTAATTGAGCAGAAAATGAATCTCCCGCGGGTTTTTGTTGGAGACCGATCAAGTAAAATAGTCGATTGGGATTACAGCCGTCAAAATGGGTCATCTCCTCTCCTGTGAAGTCAATATCTTTGATTACAAGGCACTATAGGGATTAAAACTGGCTTGTTCTTGAATAATCTTGACTGACACAAACTTTACAACTATAACAGGACATTAAAGGTGTGAATGAGCCATATGTTAAAATGCCTCAGATGCTCTATTGGTCGTAGAACAAACCCAGTTAATTCTCTTTGAAGGAGCGAGACCCGTCACAGATGATTATTTTATGGTTATTATTCAAAGTGTGTGTGTTGTGTAATGAGACGTGATTATGCTCTATGATGTAAACGTTGCTTTTCAAATTTGGAACGTTGATAGTCTAAACGTTGAACGCATTTTGTGGTGCCCGTTGGTGACTATCTGATGCCTATCGAGGACACACAGATTGCTTCTGGCAAGATCATAAGATGGCATTTATGTCAGTTTCTAGGAAGTGATGGCATACAGATATGTGTGTGTGTGTGTGTGTGTGTGTGTGTGTGTGTGTGTGTGTGTGTGTGTGTGTGTGTGGTGGGAGCTTCAATGTAATGCTCAAGGACAGCTGTGCTTACAAAACAACTTTAATTTGCCTGTACTAATGTATTTTATACTGTGACTATCCATCTCCTTCACTCATAACAGGTTTATAATGGAGCTATTACATACATGCCTACACAGTTTGGTACACACACACACACACACACACACACACGCACGCACGCACACACACAACCTTACACAAGGAAATAGCTCAGAGTCCAAGAGGAAAACCAGAGGAAAAGGTTGCGATAATGAAGCCCTGATATATATTGGCCCATTCTGCTGCCTGTATGTCAGGAGGACACAAACAGCAGACCACATAAGTGGGTCAGTGTGCTACAGCTCATGCAACAGGCTAGCAGCAGAGAAGATCCAGGGGTGATTAATAGCTACTCAGGCCATGCCGCTGCATATATTAGTGACACACTTCACAACAGGATGCGGTTTCACAGTTGGGAGAGCTTCTGTTGGAGATTAATCAGAGATCAGCGATTTTAATTAAATCACAAAACTGTATTTCCTTGCACATTTCTCCCAAAAAAAAACAGCCTGGAGGACGGTGTAATCAACAGATGGAGCCTATCAGTCAACCAGCGGCTTTGAGTTCACGCCTCGTGACAATCAACAGCTACTCCATTGAAGGCACTGAACTCCCATCCGTTCATGCAGTGCTGTTGACACTAGACCTCTCACTTCAATGTGGGGAAGCAAGACAACCAAAAGACCACCTTGACATAAGGGAGACATTCATTTACATAATGCTTTTAACTGTAGTATATATTTTGGATTATATCTTTAAAACAAACATACCTTTATAAATACATTCTCAGAAGCCTTAGCTGTACTTCAAAATCAATGCTGTTTCAAAATCAATGCTGTTAAGTTAAGATGCCAGCTATGCCATCTGCCCTTTATATTCCTTTTTTTTTGGTCTGACTGCATTTTGCATAATGAACAAAAAACATTATCCTTGAATATTCTTGTATGTAATAAGCATTGCATCCTCATGGGGCTGCTAGCATCAAGTTTATTCTTTTTTCCCCAGACACAGTGAATATGAATATCAATCCACGGATCAATTAGCAATTCCTCGACAAGTTGCTTGGTACAGCATCGCCATAGCAACGAACACACACTGTAACTTCCCAACAAGCCCAGTCTCTATTGTTGGCAGGGTCATTAAGCCACCGCCAAATGACTGCATGCCCTGCAGGCGGTCTGTGCGTCCTCGTTGGCCCAGATGGACAGCGTGCACACCCTGCGTCTCTGCCAGAGCAGTGGTGGTGACTCACTGGCATTCATGACACAGAGGTCAAATAGTCAAAGCCTTCTAAGCTGATGCACATGCTGTTCTCAGACCCACATCACCGATAGGGAGGCAGCTTAATCGCGAGACGCCAACAAAGTATGACAGTGTTCGTGATTGGTTTACAGGTTTGGCCCGTGACGATGCCGACTGACTGACTCATCACTTTCCCCACAGGAGTAAACGAACCGTACCAGAAGATTTCAACTTTCAACTTCTGTATTACATCAATTAGCTGCATACAGATACACGACACAAGAAGAAGAAAAAACTGCAGGAATTACTTACTTTACAAAAAAGTATTTGCTGCATAAATACCAGGCTTTCCCACTTTCCCAAAAGTTACCTATGATAAGTTAGCTTATCTACAGTATATCAATAACACAATGCAGAATGGCCCGTTTCCAATAATATATTTACCTATATCATTGGATTATAATTATTGGCGCATTAACGTGTTCATCACTTTAATGTTGGAGCTGATAAAGGTGGAGCTAATTTAAAAATGTTATCCTCAATCCACTTAGTAATACATCATAGTTTATATTTTGTATTTAGACAAGTAGCCTAATTAGTAACTCATAATGTCAAATAAATGTAGTGAAGATAAAATGTACAATATTTCCCTCTGAGATGTAGTGGACTAGTAGTATAAAGCTACATAGAATGAAAATACTCAAGTAAAGTACAAGCAAGTACAGTACTTGAGTGGCTTAAATGTACTTAGTTACATTCCTTCACTGCCAGAACATAAGTGAGTGCAAATTCTTCATAGATCTGCCTCTTAATGAAAGTGATTAATGCATTCATCTTAAAATGCACAAACAAATCTGCCCGGGGGAGCATGACCCCCCTAGAGAGTGCACCATAGTTTCACACATTCCTGCGGGAAACACTGATGGAGCATCATTAGCATTCATATGGAGTCATGTTTCTGTCCATCTGGCGAATGTACAATGTCCCTCTAGCTCGGTTTTAATCTTCACAAACTCCTGAGGGAAATGGCCGGCTCTTAAACGGCTAAACACTCCACTATGTTCACCAGCGAGCTGCTGGCTGTATCGCTGAATGCATTATGCGGTGATCACCAGTGATCGATTCTCTACTCTCGAATGAGTATAATGGCTCTTCAGGAAGCTACGGGCGCCGTCACAGAGATTTCATCCATATTACAGTCTATAGTCGTATCCTGTGACCTTAATAATATGCGGCTGAAGTGCAGCAGAAGGAAAACCAAGTGACAAATGAAAAAAAAAAAAAAAAAACTTGCTTTCTCTTGGATTTGCATCACTCCCGGACAGAACATGAGGCTCTTACGTCTGACTCAGCACTTAAATGTCAGACAGATAGGAGTCGAATTGAAATGAATTGCCATCTGCATCCAATCAAAACTGCATTTTCATAATCTTATCCTATAGTTCTACATCCTTAATGTCAATTCCATATAGTTAAATGTGCGGTGTTTAAATACGGTACGAATTTAACACAAATGACTACAAAACATAAAAACCTGGATGTTGCTAATCGTTCTCTTACGTGGCCCCGGTGGAGGGTTTTCATCAGTTGATCTGTGCTGCTTCTCACGAAGAAGACAACAGAAAAAACACTTTGCATTCAATTTTCCCTGAATAATGCTGCTCAGGATGGACTGTATTTCTTTTTATGCTGGTTCATGGAGTGAATCCGATTCAAGGTTTGTGTTTTTAATTTGAAACACTACTTTTAGGGTAATTACTAACCCAAAACAATCTCAGGGCACGGAATGGGGTTACACAGAAATGTAGGTCATGCTTGTCGTTATCTCACGAGAGTATTTAAAATTGTTTGAACACTTGCCCTTTATGAGGAAAAAGGACATTTATGAATATCAGAGATTGAATGGAAAGGCCATTAATGACATCAACGCTGCGAATGACGCAGAGAGAAAAAGAAAACGGGAAAAGGGAGGTGCAGGTGAGCAGATGACTTGTGAATATAGACATAGAAATATGTCCTTGTATGGGGAATTCACACACAAACAGCCAGATGTTATAAAATACAGAATAAATTCATTACTCCTGGCAGGTAAAGGGGGCGTTTTCTTTGACGTGGCCACGAAAGTGCCGGGCCTCCACAAGTTTGACCCACATTCGGCGTCCAAACGGCACATAGGTGTTACCAATGTTCCAATCTCACTCCTCTTTCTCTCTTTGCGTCTACTTATTTCTATATAAAGCGGAGCCTGCTGTGTGAAAAAGAGGGATGAGAAATGAACTTGACTCCTCTCCCTCAGGTGAAGGTGCTTTCGGAAAAGCAGCGAGGTGCCAGGCAAAAAACAAATACCGACATTGCTTTAAAATGTTCAGCCATTTCATCCTGGGAAACGTTCTGCTCGGGGGAATATTTATATTTCAAAATCAGAAGAAAACTTTTTGATTAAATCACAATCAGCGGCGGTGCAGCGATGGATCGTCTGTTCATTTCAGTTTCAGCATTTTTCTTTTCTGCCAGCTTCAATATGAACAGCAAATTGTAAAACCCCCACGCGGACAAGGCAACCCATTTGAACTCCGGTGCACCCAAAGGGGCTTTATTGTAACTTGTTATGACGCAGGTGGCCTTGGAATATATGAGGAATCCACATCACATGTTGTTCACCTGTTAAAGCAACAGTGTCCTTGTGTGTGCCTACTGAAAAGCTGCCCTGGGTTGTCTGCATGAGCCTTTATTGCTTTGCTGATATGTGTGTGTGTGTGTTTTGTGTGTGTGTCAAGTGTGTTTCAAATCCTAATATGAACGTAAGCCGACATGCTCGCGCCGTCACACATTTTTTACCCAATTACACCCATAACACAGACTTGCTTTGTACCTGCGTACACGTTCCAGCTGTCCGTCCGTCCACAGCTGTTGCTACATTTTACCACCACGTTGTGCATCACATATTAAATGACTCATATAACCGATGGCGTGTGTAAAACAATACCTGAGGTAAAACCGGAGCCGACCAACTGCCAAGCACTGCAGCTCGTTGATTTAATCGGCTTTGCGGAACGGCACTATTTGTTTTCTGTGGACATGTTGTTATGTTAGTCTGGTAAATGTCATTCACTGGACAGCAGAAAAAGTTGATTCAATAAGTTTTACACTGTGCTCTATTTGTCTTTATTGTGCTCCAGCCCCGCCTGTTATTAGATTTATCCACTGCTCCATAAAACTCGCTGCCTATTGCATGCCTTACAGTTCCACAGAATACTGAAATCAAATTACAGATGCAAATATATATTGCTTAATAATTCTTGACATATTGCAAAGACCACACCAGGATTTGTTTAAATTAAATTCATATTTCTTCTATTGTTGCCAGATAATGGGTAAACTACTTGGCTAACTGCTAACATGCTAACCAGGAATAGGCTAACATGGCTAAGAAAGAGGCTTTTTAAGCTTTTCTAACACACTGAAAGTCCAAGCGTTAGAAAGAGAAAAAGTGTACAGATGGATGATATCCTTTTCAACAACTTCTGTCTGTTTGAATTTAGTCATTTTAGTCAAGCGAGATTTATATGTGTTTAAGGTTTGAAAATGATCTCAAATAACCAGTTTCTGTCAATAAAGTCTGCAGGATCTTCGCATATATTCATACCAGCACACAGTCCAATTAGTGTTGCTTTTACGTAAGAATTCATGTATAATTAAAACAACGTTTGATTAATTGGGTCAACAATACACAAATAGACAACGGGAAATTTGACCAATTAATCTGTCACGCATGTACTTGGACTGGGGAGGAAACCAAAACACCCATGAAGAAGATGCAAACTCACACATACAAGGCTTTCTCAACTCAGGCAACACAGCGATCCACTGATCCACACAGCTGCCCCTTTACTCTCTTTGTACCGAATCTTAACTCTTCCCCTAATGTTGACCTAACTGTTGCCAGAAACTGCTTTAAAGCACATGGTATCAATAACAGGAACTTGTAGCGCATATCGCCGAGGGACCTCTGCTGACGATATGACTTTATGAAAACCTTAGAAGCCTCAAAATACTCTGAGACTTCATCTCACGGCAGGGAGTAGCAGCACAACCACTCCTATGGCAGTGCCATTTCCTCCGTCTGCCCAAGGGAGGCTGCCAGCTCAGCCCTGGCACAACATCCACGTCCAGCAGCCTGGACCGCCCACTCATCATCTCTGGAGAAGCTGGCCACAGACACTATGATATATATACATACACACTAACCTAGTAGTACTATATGTGCTAACACACACACACAAACACACACACACACACGTCTGAACAATCTGCTACTAGATGATCCAATCGCCTTACTTTAAATGTCAATATAGCCAATGTCTCACCACATGGTGTTATTAACGCATATTTTGGTTCATTCATTTCTAGGAACACATTTCAAGCATATTGGTCCAGAACACCCTGTGCATGAATGCACCTGCAGTCACACAGAGTACACAGCTGCTCCACAAACCAACAAAAGGACGATTGAACACGCCTGCATGAGTACAACACACACACACACATTTATATATGCATGTATACATACATGCTCTCCCACCACCATGTGTCCTACACACCAAGGCTGCAGTTAATGGGGTGATGGTATTTGGCTCTTCTTGGAATTGCAAATGGTTGCTGCTTCCAGTTAATTGAGTGATGTAACTTTGGTCATGGTTCATTATTTATGGCCGGGGAAGTTTGATTTATCAATGCCAGTTTGTGTGCAGCTGCTCTCATTCCGATCCATGCCAGCTCCGTGGTTTTGGGCTCCGTGGCTCGTATCAGAAGGCAGTAGAAGTGTCGCTTTAGTTGTTGTATGTTTTGTCATTTGTCACACGCGGTTAGTCTGCCCACAAATTTCTCTTTGCTCATCGTGGTCTGGCAAGGCTGAGTGGCTATTTGCTCCTACAAGCATCTTTTAAAGATTGACAATCCTTCCACTCAAAACAAGACCACACATTAAGCCTCCCTGAAGACGATTAGACAAACATCAAGAGTTGTTGGGGTTCACATGTCTTTCTTTCTACTTCTTCTCTCTTTCTCTGGAATATTCATACAGGCTCTCATATTTCAGATTTTTCCTAAATGTATGTTAAGAACTACGTTGAGGTTGCAAATAGGCAGTTACGTTGCAGAGGCCTTAATCATTTTATATGCATATTTAATATATTCATGAAGGTTGTGAGACACAGAGAGAAAGACGGATTGTTAAAGATGGTTAAAATGAAAACCAGTTACTTGAAGAGACTAATATCAGTAAAAAAAAATTGTAAAAATATTTTTCCTCTAAGGTCATTCCCAACAGCAAATCACAGACAAACAGAACAACAGATGACGCATCATGTGACAACATTTCCATAATATGCAAACTGAGCCAGAGGGATGTATAGACACACACATACTCTGCAGCACATTGTGTTCTGTTCACACGGTGCCGAAAATAGGCTACACAGACCCTGTAGGTTGCCTACAGGGGGCGCTGCTGTACTCTGAGGGGAGCGTTGTTGCTGCTCAGGAAATGGGACAATCCATTAACCGTGCCCGTTCTAATAAACAGTAACATGAGGTCTATGCAGAGCAGCATGTATGTGGCTGTGTGACCTGTTGCTTACTGTCGTCAAAGAGGACTGCATGAAGTGTAGCATGTGACGACGTGAACTCCCGAGTGTTGCAGCACAAAAGTGATTGGAAGAGATTTTTCGTCATCAATTTTTCACTGTTGGCATAACCTCCTCTTGCTTGATTTACGCCATGATTCTCCTTGGTTTGTAACAATGCAGTAGTTTTCTGGTATATAACGATCTTGTGTAAAATGTCACGTTAAATGTAAAATATAGTGCAAAGCATGCCAGTGATGGTCCTGTAACTACAGCCAACTCTAAAATAAATGTAGCAATGATTTATTTATTTTCTTCACATAGATGGGTTTCCGAGCGACGTCATTGTGAGATAAAAAAAAAAATCGAGAACAAACCAAGACTGAACATTCATGGGAAGTTATATTACAAGAAAGACCAGCACCTACTTCAGTTAAGAGTGCATATTTATGTATTTGCATCCAAAGAAGTGGATGCAAATCAGAGACCTAGATTTAAATAAGGTGGTGGATTCACTGTAACTGGCGAGGAAGAAATGCTTATATAGCTACATAAAATTCATGAATACATTACTACAGCACTTTAAAACACAAAGACTGTAGACGGTGATCTATATTTAATATCAGTATATTCCCCACCTGTATTTCAATGCTGCCTATCTCTCTGTGGATGATAGTGAATGTTGTATTGAACAGTACCTGCTTATTGCATGGTTACACATCGTGATGCCAAAGTCATTCAGGGGCCATGTGTGATAAAACGATTATCAATTTGCTCTAAAAAGGTTGCTTTCTTCTTATTTCTCCATTGTACTTTGTCTCTCTCTCCCCCCCCTCTCTCCTCTCCTCCCTATTAGTCATCTAATTATCCGTTTGCCCATCTGTTCTTTCATCTGTGTCTGACGCTCTGCTCTCTAAAGTCGTATCCCTCCTTCCTAACACACTGACATACATTTCTGAATCGGTGACCTACATTCTCGTCTCTGGTCTTCCATCACTCACTATAGCAACCTTCCTCTCTCTCCCCTCCCCTTCTTTATCTCTCTTTGTCTCCCTCTCTCATCCTGTTTCCCTTTCGCCCACTGTTTTTTTTTTTTTTTTATTGCTTTAAGTGTTTGCAGTATTGATTGCTTTCCCTTTCATGTCTTTTCTCAATCCTGCATGTGAGAGTGCACGTATATTGAGTATGCTTTGGTGCAATTTTTTTGTTGATGTTAATTCATGTTTTCATCCCCATGTCAGTCACTACAGTTAGTGAGTGCTATATGGTTACAGAGATGTTTGCTAGTGGTGGAAGAACTCCTTTACATAAATTACAGTCCCACTACAGTTATACACTATATAGATTTATGTACGTATCTATGGATAGATAGATTTATGTATCTATGTATGTATGTATTTATGGTTAGATGGATGTATGGATAGATGTCTTGGCATTGGAGCTTTCACAGTGGAGGCTCTGGTTTTGTATTCTGTGTATTTCTGACACTCAGCAACTGGTGAGTAGCAGAAATACCGTTTCAGAAATAGCATTTATCATCACAGCGTGATGGCTTCACCCTGTCACCTCACACCATGTCAGTCTGCAGAAGAGCAAATGAATCATGTTGATGAAGATGGAACTTCCCTGATAAAGCAAGCTGACCCTCTTTCAGTCTATTGTTGTAATGGCATCAGAGCAGGGCTTACGTTTTTCTTTCCCCCCCCACATATTTGTATTCATTTTAAATGTAATTAAGTGATTTTATTGATTAAAATTGGTTTGTGCCAGCTTAGGTAAGGACACGTCATATTTTGTTTTACAGGAAGAGAAGATTTTCGACTTTAATCAACAAAGAAAATGGCCCTCCATCATAGCTTGTGTTCCACACATGCACTGAATGTGATGAGAAACTGAATCGTGATGAGAAAATAGATACTTCCAACTGTTCCCTGTTCCTCTCGACTGCAGCTTTTTGTCAAACAGCTCATTATGACAGTGGAACAGGTATTCTGCTGTATGTGTCTTCCCTAATCTGTTTTTTTTTGTTGTATCTATGCTTCCTTCACTTTTTTTGATTTTATTATCTCCTGCAATCTGTTAATCTAAAAATCTTTTCATCTCCATCTACGCGCCTCGTTTTCCTTTCCTTGTGCTTTTCCTTTTCTTTTCCCTGTATCTCTGTCCTTGTTTGCTTCCTTTTATCACTGACACTCTCTGCAGGCATCAAATGGCTGCTGACTGATGCCTCTCTGTGCAGCAGGTGATCAATCAGCCCTCAACACCGAGGTGCTACAGCAGGTGGCCGTGACACGTGCTTGCAGGTTGAAAAACACCCCCCATCCTCACCCCGGTCCATAATGCATGTGTTCACAGATGCACAAACCCTGTCTCTGCTGAACTATCAGCGGGCCCTTTTCACTCTTCCTATTCATGCAGGACTTTTTAATGCTGTCCCTTTCAGAACGTGCAATTTAAAAAATATATACTGCAATTTTTGTGCAAAAACTTACAGCTTACAGATCCAAACATCACTGCAGAAGAGCTGTTGAGAGAAAGGCGATGATTCGTTTTATTAATCATTAATTCCTCTACAACTGCAAGGGGGCACTTTGTAGTTTTATTAATCTTCATAACTGTAGTTTGCTTTGTACTCTATATTCTCTTAAACTCTATAAAAATGATATAGTGGATGCCTGTGCTAAATATATCTGCAGCACATCAAGGTGCACACATAAATCAATTGCGGCGCTTTCATGTAAATGTGAACAGTTTATATTTCATCTGCTTTATTTCCATATACACACGGAGCCCTGTTTATAAAACCTTGACGGTTCGTGAGCAGCCAGCTGGCCGCGGCACTAAACTCTCACATGGGTGTTTTTGAGTGCTGTTTCATAAGTTTTATTTCACACAGGCTTTGTCCTCCATAGATCGGCCCACTCACTCCTGCAAAACTGCACACTGGAAATTGCATGTACCAGTTCAGCCAATCATGAGAAAAGCTGCAAACAATGTAGTGTTTTGGGTGTTTTCCATCTTTATTCTGCCGTTTTCCTCATTTGACCTTTGCTAGCAGCTCTGCAGCCGTTCGGATTGGCTGCTCCTTGCTGCTTTTACTTTTAAATGGGGAAGCCGTTTCACAATGTGAATGGAAATCAAATTCACAGTGATAATGACTTAAAGTGGTGTTTGCATGCTCCTCATGTAAGTAAATGTTACAGTACATGCATACATACAACCCTCCAGCCTAAAGTGTGTCAAAGGGTCAAATGACATGCGACTAAAGGATATACAGTATGCTTGTGTTATGTCGAGAAAAAAAAACTAAACAGGGGATCAGCTTTCGGTATATTTCTCCCTCCCCTCCATCTCTGAGAGAAAAAGTAGAGTATAAAAAGAACGTGTATAACAGCTTGGTTGTCACTCTCAGGGTTGTTAATATGCTGTTGAATTTTGCACCACTTTATCACCTTCCCTTGTCTGCGATGTGTGATCTCATGAGGTGATCTGCCCTCACAGCAGTGAGATAACATTCACTCTTTCTGCTGTCTGGATGACGGACTAAAAATACACTTGTGCAAACAGGCTGAACTCATTACTGAACCAGCTGACAAAGTGTTCTGTCCGCTGTTATTCACTCAGTTATGACCAAATCTGAAAGGTTTTTCTCTTTATAGCACCTGAGCACACTCGAATGCTTGTCTAGAGAGTATAAAAGGATAGCAAGACATCCAAAATATAGACTACAGACCTCAGAACCTGTCTGAATATTTAGGTTCGGCTTTTGGTTGGAATCATGTGAAAGGGTTGCAAAAACACTGATTATTATTCCTCAACATGAGCATTTCTTATTTAGCTTTTTGTTTTGTTTGACATTTTACATTCACCAATTAATGTGTTAACATACTTCAACTAAGCATCGGCCTTATGTTGATACGTTTTCAGTAACATAGAAAAGGGCATGACAAAAAATAGTTCATTTTAGTTCAGACAGTGACCTTCATCAGAAGAATACGAGAAGAGGAGGAAAAAGAGCACAGTGGAGAGAGAGAGAGATAGGGACAGACAGAGAGAGAGAGAGAGAGAATACTGTGATCTGAGTTTGAATGCAAAGGATTACTGCAGGAGCTCGGCCAAAGATTTAATTTCAGTATTTTAATGGGAGAGATAAAGGAGAGAGGGAGAGAGGGTGTAAGGCAAGGAGAGAGAGAGAGAGAGAGAGAGAGAGAGAGAGAGAGAGAGAGAGAGAGAGAGAGAGAGAGAGAGAGATCCAACACTAATTTCTCTCATTTTCAGGTCAGTCCTTACTGGGCGACACCAGAGGCATGAGTCAAACTTTAATTTTGGCAATTTGAGCTTTATTATTATAATGGAATTGATTTCTGACACATATTCCAACTTTTACCTGTTCTCCTCACCGCTTTTGCGTTTCTTTCTGAATTGTGAAAATAACATTATATAAAATGAAACATTTTATTTTCGCACATAAATGTATTTATTTAATTGTTTTCATCATTATATTCTATATAATACTAATTTACATTTAAGAATGTGCTACAAATACCCTTTGAACATGAGTTAAAATTGAGCACCCTATATTTTAGATTTAATGTTTATGCATTGACTATTTGCCAGGTGTTTCTTACTTGTTGTTATTTTCAATTTGATCGATTTTAGTTGGCTGAGTGATTCCTGCGTCTTCCTGAAGCTTGTTAGACAGAATGCAGCTAACATTCAAAAATCAGGATTTAGTGCTGATTTTGTTTCCTGTACTTTCTCAAATCTACAGTAATGCATGTGTATCGACTCTGTCAGCTTAAATCACACTCCTGTCAAACCTGTCAAACTATATTGTCCCCTATTTGTTGATGTCATGTTTGGTTTTAATTGCTGTGTTTTCACACTTTTTTTATTATCTGCTCACTCCCACAATTAATCACTATTTATATTAACTCTGTTCCTTCGTACTTTGTTTTTTGTCAGTTTGTCTTTTGTTTGCCTGTATCTGCCAGCTATACTTGCCTTCCCTTTTCTTTATTAGTAAAAAGTATAAGGTATTTTTTTTATAGTATCTGCCTCTCAGTAGGGAAAGAAAATAGATACATGACCTTAACTCAGGTTAACACATGTAATTCTTCAAATTCTAACTCTAGACCGCTCCATTAAATGATCTCTTTGTGGCACTGCGACAAATCAGGCAGACAACAGGATTGTGTGATGGTAGATAGTTATATTCAGTAATATAGTACTGTGTGACATTCATTTTGTCATAAAAACTAGAGCTAAAAAGAAAATCTTTCCTCAGCCCAGACCACTGAACCACAGTGAAAGGGACCTAAATGTCCTGGAAAAACCTATTCAGACAACGTGGAACCGTGCATCCAGGAGGAAATGCTGGAGGGATGATTTATATGATGATATATAGATGATATATTCATCCAAATTTCCTGAGCATGGATGTTCATCCTTGATATTTGGGGAAAGCGTAACCATTTATGAGCTCAAAAGGTGTTCAAATGCCCTTTACAGCTTTTAACAAATAGAGCTAATGGTTGAGCTTTGAAAGCTAGAGAGTGGACCTTATGACCTGCTTGGAGAGGACTCGTGACCCGAGTCCCAGGAGGTGTCCTGTGGTGGGTAAGGTGGGAACATATGGTGCAAGTTCCCATCTGGCACGGACTCGGACTGGACTGCACTTCTGTGAACTCCACAAACCAAAATTGTCCATCAGAGCTCATGAAGCGTTTCCAGCCAGTATGTTTGGGCCAAAATTCTGTCCTGGGGGATGTGTGGAACGTTACACCCTCTGCCCGGGTGTAATCTCATTATGGTCTCATTGGCTGGCTGGTAATATACAACGATGCCGGGGTGAATATCAGGTCACGGGAGTCGGAGAGGTTTCCTAAAGATTCTCACTGCGGATGATAATTGGTTCTCCAGTCAGCCAGGGGCAGCTCTTTGGCAGCAGTGTAATTGGGCAAAGTGGAGAGTTTGCCAGACTTGTCACTCCTCTCCCCACTTTTTCCCCTTGTCTGTCTTTGTCATAATTAACTTGTACTCAGTCACTCCTTCACACGGATAATTTGACATGAATGCAATGGAAACAGAGGAGAGATGGAGCGGGGCATTCAAGTTCAACAGTTAGAAAAAAATACGCCTTCAGTTTCCAAGGTGATAATGAGGTGCCAATCATGGCATGTCAACGTTCCCCATTCTACATCCTAAGTGGCCGTTTTTCATCTCAGCATCATTTTATATTAATTTACTCTTATCTGAACACGCTATTATGTACGCCATCATTTGTGAGACGAAATGACAAGGTGCGAGTCATTGTACATGAGACAATTAAAGACTGAGAAACACATTGCAGGCTGTTCACGTGGCTTCGGTGCACGAATCAAGTCACACACGCACTCCCTCTTTTCCCACCACTTGCCCTCTGCTGTTTTAGTTGTGATTAATCAAATCAGTCGGGGGCCCTTTAGAGTATTGCATTTTCCCATGGCTGACTGGGGAACGGCTGATTGGCTGGACTAATGGGTGGTTGGTGGGAGTGAGGTTACCGTAGGTAAATCCAGGACAGATGATTCAAAGTGGCAACAACAACAAACAAATAATGGTGCGAAACTCAAGACACCAACGCACAAAGAAAAGGGCTGAGAAAATGTCAGGATTCCAGGAAATCAATACTGAATGTAAACTGTACACAAAGAGAGATATGATGGGTTCTGTAAAGCTGCCAAGCTGCTTATTGAGACGACTCACACCTTCACCTTCATCAAAAACAGCCACGGCCTTCGAGCAATGTATTAAGTCATGTTTCGTTTCCCAGCTGAAGCACAACAAATGCTTTCCTCCGCCTCTCTTTTCCCTTGACACCAAAATCACTGAAAACAAACATAAAGCAGTAAATTATAGCAGTAAATAAGTAATAAGAAGTCTAGCATCTTTGTGGATGTCTCTGTGTTTCTAAAAACCAGACTGAAATGTTCCAACAGATTATACTCAAACTTGAAAAGGAATAAAAAAGCAAAAGGTGCTCTATGCTTTTTTCTATGCTCACTCCGTGAGCGTGTGGTGTGTGTAATGTATAGCACGACATTTATGAGAACCGACTTGGACCGTGCTGCTACTGGGCGACTGCGGGAGAGAAATCACAAAGACAGTGGGGCTCCAAATGTGTTTCCAAGTTGAGGAATAAAAGTTTACTGTATCACTGGGTGCAGGTATGTCACTGATCTGCAGCCGCATGCGTGTAATCCGTCACCCAGGATGGTGTCGTCAGTGAATATGGACGTGACGCAAATTCATTGAAGGTGTTTTGGCTGATACCATTATTTGTGGAAGTAACTCAAGCTAAACAGTAGGTCGTTTCTATATATTTGTAATTTGAATATCTTTGGTTTTGGACTGTTTGTTGGACTATAAATAAATAAACATCTTGAAGACATCACAATGAGATCTCAAAATCTTTCACAATTTTCTGACCATTTAAAAAGACAAGTTATGCATCTTTCAAAGGAGAAAATAATTGATTGCCGATTCATCTTTATCCAAGTTTACAGCTACACCATTTCATAAGTTCAATTCACAAAGCCTTTTATTAACTTTGAACACTTCTATTGATGAAGCTTGAGGCCAAATGCATCAAATCCTCAATGTCAGAATCTCAAGTGCTGTCTCCTTCTGCTGCAGGACTATGATTGATGTAAGGCGCCATGCACATAATGCATTTTGAGTCTATTCCTCGGGGGGTTGGAGGGCTTTGCATGGAGAATCACCTTGAGATCAATGGCCTTCAAAAACCAACTGGGCTTCTGACTGTATCTCCACTATAGCAGCATCTCATTGTAACCTAAATTTAACATAGTTACGTATAAATTTCCATTTGACTGTATTAGGTAACAATTGCTATATTGGTGTGATATTCCTAATTGTTCATGTACTTGGGCAATTTTATTTAAAACGTGTTTTTGTACCTCTGGGTTGAATCTCAATATCTCAATATGTCCTGGATGAATTGGCTCACGCATACATCTTCCCCAGAGGATTAAACCTCATGTCTTTGGTGATTCCATAACTTTTATTTTTGACTTCTTCATGAACAAACGTGTAAAAACATTCAACATTCCCAATCAGCCTCAGCTGTATTGTGTTTAGTGTATATAGCAATTAATTAATTATAAAACATTATAGCAATTTTCTTGCCTACTTCGGATAGTTATGTATCAATATGTTTGCAGATTATTGCACCAAATTAACATCTTCATTTCAAGTTAGTCATTAGTTAGCCTCATCCTCCCACAGAGTGACATTTTAAACTACCTTTGCAAAATCAGTGACAATCAATTGCACAAATAAAAATCAAGCTCAATCAGCTAAAGACCACTGAGAGCATTTCTGGAAAAAACACCACCTGTAATTCAGCCATTAACCTTGATAAAATCATTTATTAAGTAAATGCTGAAGAGTAAATAAATGATTCATATCAATTTAGTGTCTTGCTAATTGTTAGTTGTAAATAAACTAATATAATGACACTTTTTACTATCAAAATGGACATTCTGACATAAGGTCACTGTGTCCTTCGGTCCCCGTTTTCATAAAAAAAAATCCTTTCAAATTAGATTTGAGCTTTAACAAAGTTACTGTCGGCTACATGACATAGTGGAGCCTCAGCATGTATGAGCTTCATTAAAGTCTTCACCTGCTAAATGTACATTTTATTCAATTTAACTATCGATTACTTTTAGTTACCATTGATTTTCTATAACTACAACACTTGTGTATTAACAATGCAGTCGCTTAAGTTCTTCAGCTAACAAGATTAGCTCCTGAGAAAAACAAGAAACATAATTCTAGATTACATTTATAGTATTAATATTATTTTTCAATATGATTGGAGAAAATAGGATCTGAAATTCTGGGTTTTAATGCTGAGTGATTCCTTATTTTTTATTTATTTTTTTAGATTAAATTACTGTTATGCTTGTTAAACCTCAATCTCATGGTTTAATTATCAGAGACAAAGTTTTTGTTTTTTTCACTCAGGCATGGTACGAAACAATCATGCCAAATATGAAAACGCCCTGAGCGGTAAACACCAAATTATACCCGTTTGTTTTTTTTATTATTATTATTTTTATCTTGTACTGCTGTTCTCTTGCTGTTGTTTTTTCCCCTATTTACTCTCATTTATTGCACGTGATCACACCAGTGTTTAATCACGGCATTAGTCTAAAACCCCGGCGTCGATGATGAGCGGTGGAATGGGAGCCAGATTGAATTAGAGCGCCGGGATCAATAGTCTCCGGGACCAGAACCCCGAGGAGAGGCGAGGCAGCCCCGACTCTCTCAGCACAAATAATGAGAAAGTGACTTATTGCTTTTATGAGTTTTCATCATTTCTTTATGAGTTCAGAGTGACCTCATTCTGAGTGATAGGAGCTTGGATTGTGACCCTCTATTTCATTAAGTTGGTTCTGCTTAATAGGACTGTGGTATAGATGTAGTGAAAGGAACCAGCTTTGCTCCCTGAGGCTTGTATATTTAGCCATGGTTCCTCTATCTCTCGCTCTAGACTTTTTTTCTCTCTTTCTCTCTCCCTCTCCCCAATCAACAGAGTTATAACCATGCTGACCCTTGTTGCTTTACTTTTTTGCAACAGAACAAATAAACTGACTGCTCCCCCGGGATGTGTCTGGCTTAGTCCGTACACATAAAGCCCCAACAGTCCATGTTATGCAAGTAAACTTGTTAAGCTGGCTAAGTTCATGCAAACACATTATTCATGCTCTACAAAGTCCTGAACACAGCCTCATTACAGGAGACTGGCTTTACATAACAGACTCTAATTCGGTACAAAAACTTGTAATGGAGCAGTTTGTTTGTGAGCTCTTTGTTGACATTTCATTCATTCCTTTTGTTTGTTTGTTTGTATCCTAGCCGACGCTACACGTACCACGTGGTGTTGCAGGCCAGAGATTCAATTCCTGTGATGAGGCAACGCATCGGAGTGTCCCTGAGCAAGGCACCGATTACTTGTCACAGGTTTGTTGTTCTTTGAGGCGACTGTATTCAGTCAACTGTGTGTAAATTATACAACTAACGCTGAGCTCAGATAATTAAAAGGCCTCAAATAATACCCGTGGGGTAAAAAAGGAGATTGCTTGTGACAAACACAGATTGCTTGTGACAGTAAACACCGGCTTCTTTTTAAATCACACCGTTATTATTTTAACCATGACGTCTGTAGCTCGTCTAAACCACCATATTTCCCTCAAAGTAACCACGTTGTCTTTGTGCCTAAACCCAACCAAGTGTGAACAAAACAAATGGACAGAGTGATTGTTATGGTAGCATTAGCATGCACACAGAGAAAGAAAGAGAGCATATTTTTTGTTAATCATAATCGATCACCCTGTTGCATCACGCTGTTTTGACAGATTTTGAATCGTTGCACCAGTTGCTTATGCTGTTTTCACTTATTAATCCCTTCCAATTAACAAACCACATATTTTCATTTGTGTAGCAAATGTAAACCTACATATTATAAGCATATATGCACAGTCAGATGCATGTGAGGTCATCTTTAACCTGCACCCCCTACAAGCATGGAATTAGCATCAGTAGTTTAACCCTGCAGTTACACAGCAGATATCCTGCCCACTGTGGGACTGTTTAAGCAACAGTTGCTACAGTTTTGACATTTGTGCCACCTGTATGCAACAAGTCTTGGATTAGTAGTTTTTACATGTGCAGATTTGTTTCCTTGTATAGGTTGGATATCATTTTTGTTTCTCTCCGAGTTAAAGAGGGTGGACCCAGCTTCTAAGCTATACCCTGCTTGACTTCACACTAACTGATAGACGGACACCAGTTATTTATTGTCTCCGACTGTCTCCCTCCGTGTTTTCCATCTCTACCAGTAGCAGCAGTTTGCATATGGCTCGCCCTGTTCCTCAAGACAAGGAACAGCCAAGTCTGGCACCGGCCAGCCTCCTAAATGAGACCATTGTATCCCCCCCCCCATCAATGCTGTCTCACAACATCTTCATGTTACACAGCCGTATCGTGAACTTTGATCTGGTAAATTACATCTACGACCCCATAAGGACCCCGCTAACCCTCATACAGAGCCGGCTTTGTGCTCATGTTACTCAAGCCTCCATCTCAGTAACAACTCAGAGACAAGAGTTTTAGGATTATAGCAACTAATGGCTGTGTGTGCGTGTGTATGTGTGTGTGTGTGTGTGTGTGAATTAAATCACAAGAACTGATACTTTGATACCAATCCAATGCCAAATATTTGAAAATGTGAGGACTTTTAATGCAGGTCCCTGGTGGTGGTGGTGGTGGTAGTGTTTTTATTTTTTCATTTATTTAAGTTTGTCATAGTGAACTTGGCCTGCATTAGGAATAGGACTCATAATGAGGATATGGTGTGTAATGATTATACGAGACTTGTCCCTGGCTTTATATCAAGACTGCGTTAACTTAAGAAACTACTGATGCTCTGTTCTGCAATTCCTTAATGCTATTTGTTGTCATTTTCATACAACTGATGCTGTTAAGCTGGCCCTCTCATCTGCACTCAGGGGGAGGGCAACGTGGTCATGTGAAAGCACTAAACCTGTCAGCTAAATGGCCAAACACCTAGAAAAAAATATCCTCTCCATCAGCACCGATGTATTGAGTAAATGCAGCCGCACGCTTACGAGATGAGGTTAATGCACTCAACATACTCAGCAGGTGACAATCTAATCTTTGGATAAAAGTTACTGGATAACAGCAGCACATCCAGTGTCCTTTCGTGTAACAAAGTCATTATCATAAGTGACTGTGCTGTCCTTTTAGAAGGAAAAAAACACAGACTATGCAATCTTAAATGCATCAGCAAAAATACGGCTGAGAAAATGAATGAAGCATAAAAAGATACATAAAGTGTAGAGGTCAACAGATTTATTAGCACTAATGTGACAGAACTGGACTCTGATATAGCCTATGGCTGTGCAGCCCCCAGCAGTCATGCAGGGACGTACATCAACGTTTTGGTTGGAGGCTTCATTCACAAAATAGGGGCCACTTTTTCTGAAAATATCTGTGTGCATGTGATTAAATCCCTGATAACAATCTACATAGTGCTGTTAAAGACTGAAGTTAAACACTTCCAGAGGAAAAATGGTTTTATTATGTGTTTATAACTTGTGAGAGTTGAACTACACGAAGAACCTTCTGGAGAGGGAAATTAATTAAAAACAAGGTGGATTTCAGCTATTTCCAATGTTATCAACCAATCAAATGGGCATTATCTGTCGTTATCACCATCACTCTGATGCGGTGCTGCAAACTGGCAAAATGGGAAACTGCAACAAAACATCTTACAGTTAAGGCCACCAAAACTACTTGGTTAGGTTTAGGGAAAAGACTGTGGTTTGGGTTAAAATAGGAACACAAGTTACTCAACAAAAGTACAGTAAAATAAAGCCAACGTTGACTTTTGGTATTCACACAGGACACAAACAGCGGTTGCCTGGGTAAAAGTCCTATGTTTGTTTGTCCCATCCATCGGACGGCCCTGATCTGGTTAATACTACTTCACCTGACGTCCTCCTTTGCTCCCACCACAGTTACCACAGCGACTCGAGTTACATCACATCGATAGATCAGATGAAAAGGGCCTATTGAACCTTCCAATAAGTGCAGTAAACCTTTGTTCCATATATAAATAAAGGTGAGGGGTTCATCCAGCAGTTCACTGTGGTCAAGGTTCCAACATGGGTTCAACCAAGGAAATAACATGCTTGCAAGGCGATCACATGATATGTGATAACTCATAATTTGTGGAACTAAAACATTAAGTCAATTTATCAATTATTCACTCAACAACAATACAAATTGACTTCATAATTTGTGGAACTAAAACATTAAGTCAATTACTCAATTATTCACTCAACAACACTACAAATTGAATGTTTCATTCTTTTTTTCTTTCGATAGTTACAGCTTCACAAATGGGAAGATTTGATGTTTGATTCTAAATGTACGTAATATTATTAGGCTTCAGACTAGTGCTAGTGCTCTGCTAATACAGTAATTTCAATACGTAAACATTTTGCTCTGGAAATGTATAATGAGCATTTTCTACTTCTTTTAGACATTTTATAGTCGAGGCAATTCATCTATTGATATTGACATCAACAATGAAAAACATTTTAATAATTCAGGTCAGAAGGTGTATTTTTTTTTAAAAGCGCAGGCAGCAAACTTTGCCACTGAGGCTAATACACAATACAGGGTCCTCTCTAAGCAGTGGGTCAAGGCATTCTGTATGAATGAATAGATGGGGGAAAAAATGTTTGCAGTCAAGTATCATTGTATGTCCTCATTTTAAATGATCTATTGTGTGCAGGCCACCCAGCGACAAAGAAACCCTTTCCTCAGTGTCTTTCTACTATGTATTGACTTTTCCCCCACTGCTGAAAACTGGAAGGTGATAAGGTGGAAGATTTGTATTCTGGTTGATCCATGATTCCTCTGGGAATATAGACTATAGTATCTACATTTGTTGTAGTTATTTTTCCGAGGACGATAAAAACTTCCTGCGACTGCATTCAAGCCTTGTGACTAGGGTTGTCACGATACCAGAATTTCAGTAGTCGATATACCAATACCTGTGAATTTCCACGATTCTCGATACTAATTCGATACCACAATTAAAAAAAAAAAAACAACAGGACCCATGTACTTTTAAATTCACTAATTTATTGAAAACTGCTTCAAACTGTCAAGTATTTAACACCACTGTGCTTTAAGATCTTTTTGCACAAGGTTTAAATTGCAGTACCAGCTGCCAACAGACTTATAGCCATCCAGTATAAAAACAAACAATACTGTGCTTATAAATATGGTCATAAATAACAATAGTCAACTATTTTACATAAAAAAAAAGAACAGCAGTGGCCTATAGCCAGGTTTGACGTGCTTCCTCCTTTGGTCTGAAAACTTCTGAGGCACTTTTTGCATGTCGGCTTGTTTGAATCAAGAATTGCTCCGGATTCATCCGCCTCGAATGCAAAATATTTCCACACGCGACTCTTCGCACCTGTCTTGTCGACGAGCCGACGTGTTGTGCTTTAGCTCCCACCTGCTGAAGCCATTTTTTTCGAAGACGGCAAGTTTTCTTCTTCAGCGCCGCTTACTGCTCTGTGCTGCTCACACGCGTATACTGCCCCCGTCAGTTCCGCCAAGAATCGACACAGCTCGCCGAGTGAAATGTTGTATATTCGGTTCTGACGATACCAGAAAAAAGCAAGTATCGAATTATTTTTTTCGTGTCGGCATCGAATTGGTACCGAAGTATCGGTTCTTGTGACAACCCTACTTGTGACAACTGATGCAAATTGTTTTGGAGAGGCTGACACCTCTTTTTTTTCCCCACTGTGGTGACTTTTGCTGGATTGGACCAGAGCTTTATGAAATCCAATCATAGTTACCATGATTTGACCAGAAAAAAACAAGAGGGAAATTAGTGCGGTACTACAAATTTCAGCTAAGTTGTTTTCATTAATTTAACTATAACATAGCATGCGGTTTGTTGGTTGCAAAGATCGCTCGTGCAACAAAAAGGTGCAATAAGCCTTGCATTTCCCACCTGGACAACACGATGTAATCATTCCCTTATTCATTTAAGGGGGAGCCACTCTCCCAACCTCCAATTTTAGGCTTAAGTCCTAACCCTCAGCTAACCATCAACCATTACTCTAATCCTAAAGTAAACCTGTACTTCTAATCGATGCTACATGGACTAGCCAAAATGAGCTCTCTTGGTTAAGCGTAATGTGCCCACTCCAAAAGGTCTGAACCTCCAGCTGTTTTTATGGGGACAGCAAAACAAGCACACAGCCAGACACATTCAAGAGCCATTCAGCACCCAGCATAGTATAAGCCCCATTCCTAATAGGGTCATTCATAATGAAAGGGGCACTAGAAGTGCCAGGCTTTAACGCAGCAGACAAAGTGGACAACAACAGTCGGCTAAATTCAATTGGGATTACATAACTCCCGAAATCAAAAACGGTAGTGCCCCCAAGATGTTTTGTCTTTGGCTGTGATGTAACAAGCGAGCAGCCAGAAAACCCGAACAGACATTATTTTTATTTATTTTTTCTGGTGGACTCTGGTGAGAACTGCTTCTAGCCCAGCTGCTCTTGTCTGGTAACTCTATCAGCGTTAATACACAGCAGGCCTAATCTCTGAAGGCCCCAGGTTCTGAGCAACGGTAATCCTTGGACAGCTCATATCACACAGGAGCAGACGCAGCAGATCGAGGGGTCAGCTCTTGGCCCCAGCACCCCTTTCTTATTCATTTCTCACCGTCAACTCTCAGAGCCAAAAATATAGTGTCTTTTCCTTCCCAATAATAAACGGAGCCTTCTTTAGAGCCTTGCTTGAATCCAATGTTCTTCTAGAAGGAGTATTACTTTGTGTGCACGACATACTATCGAGTGTGCACATTATAAAAAACATACCGGTCAGCTGCATTAAAAGTGCAAAAGTGAGCCATGTCATTTTCCTTTTTTACACTACTGTAGCTCTGCCCTGTTCAAATATTTAGTTTCACTGGGGAATATGCACAAGCTATAGTCTTTTTTTTCTCAATTGAAAGATGCTTGTGGAATAGTTTCAAACACAGTGAGTGTGTGTAGAAGGTAAACAAATACAGCATACATGATGGCACAGTACCAATCGATCGTACCTTTAATGAAAACGGCCTCCACGGTCAGTCTCAAGCTCCGTGGAGGTGATTAATGACTTTAATAAATGTAAACATTTTTTTACCCTCCAGTCACAAAAGAGAAAGCTTCCATTGAAAAAAAAAAAAAAGCCTCACCAACAGTGAATGAACACCTGTTTGTGTCACTCAAGGCCATTAGACAGAGCACAGATTGCTATGGTGAATCAAAACAAAGATAGAATAATAGATGCTACATTGACTGAAGCGTGTGGGTTTATTGCCAAAGTGATGGAGGAGGTGGAGGAGTTGGCTTCTTCCTCATCTCCTCCTTGCTTTGTACAACCCTCCTTCCCCCCGCTAACAATGATGCAGGTTGTTAACCATGTTGTGGTGGATGTATATCTCTTTATCTCTTTTCACTGCAGCAAAGACAGGTGTGTCAGTAGGTAGCAGGGAAGCCTGTGAATGAACCTGTAAGCGTATGTCTTGTGGGTTTATTTGAGAGCTAGAAACAATGTGTATCCATCCGTGTATGTCTGTGTAAAAAAACTACTTGTGAGTTTATTTTGTGTGACGGTGATGTGCTGCCCGTGTGAGTAGACCGGAAACCGTTATTGCCCCCTTCGAATATTTATGAGAGGCTGTTCTCTCTCATATTTATAGTCTTAGAGGCTGAGAGCACGACAACCATTTCGCATCAACCCTGATAACTCTTCCAAGGTGAGTGAGGGAGTTTAAGAGAAAGACAGTGAAAGGGAGAGGAAAGTTATCCCTTCTAACTCTTATAAAACAGCCTATCCTTTTTTATATATGATTTGTTTTGAATATTTTCCTTCCTAAGAGAATACTTGATTGGCTTCCATTCCACCGGTGTCAACAGACACACACTGGAGACGTAGTTCAGGTTTCCTGTACTGGTCTGGCTCATGATCTACTCAGCAAATAGTCTATCAACATGGAAATTCCTCTTTAAGCAATTTTATAATCCTCCTCAGGTTCAAGACGCCTCACGACACATTTGAACACTTTCTCAAGAACAAAAGGGGCTGATGATGCACCAACGATCAACACTACTCCACATGAGCGCATTACTCCACCCAGATGGGTTTTCAACAAACGATTTACATCCAATGTCAACGTTCAGTGCCAGTGCAAGATTTAATGTGTCCTTTTTGAAGCTTGGCAAAAACTAATGGTGTGGAAGTTATTGAGGTGAACACTCGCGTCTGACTTTCATGCCAGAGACATTTATCTCTATAAACTTTTAAAAAGTTGCCTAACCTGAACCATACCTTAAACAAACCCTGAATATGGAGCGGGAGAGCCGGGAGACAGTTAGCTTAGCATAAAGACTAGACAGTTAAAACAGGCGGAAACAAATACTGAGAAACATGTATTCGCTGTTCAGAAAACGCTTTCATTCAACAAAGTCCAGGTTTGCAGAATTGTCCCGTATCCGTTTGGAGTCAAAAGGTAAATGGGAATATATTTGCAACATTTGAATCAGCTATATTTTGTTAGAGTCATTGTGCCCGGGACAATCTGTGTTTGGCAATCAGTCGTGCGATTCTCAGGAATGCTCGTCTGTGGTGTTCATTACATTATAAAACAAGGAGCCTACTGTGAATGATTTAACACTCTGATGGCCCGCTCCTCACCCTGAAGAACATGCAGCGAGGAGGTACAGATGAATCAATCAACACAACATCTGCACACTAATCCGCAGAGGCACTCGGCACTGCAAGCCCCCATTAGCACACTTCCCACCGACACTAAGAGACACGTGAAAAACACATACACACATGTTAATGCACGCACATAGGCTGCATTCATATGCACTTAAGTAATATGATCATTTGCCGTATCTGGCAGTAACCTAAATCTCTGAAACACCATCTGAACAAGACACCAAGCCGGGGTCACTTTATCAGGGTTGAAGGATTAAAGAAAACCTAGATAAGCAGATTTCTGATGGAGAAACCTGATTATTCGGAAATGTATAAGCTTACTCGGGATTCTTAGTAAGAGTACCTTTTTGTACCGAAGCCAAAACAATTCAACCACACTCTGACTAAGTGAGCAAAACTACATTGGTTATAGTGCTGGGCGGTATGACCAAAAATGTATATCACGGTATTTTTCAAAATGATATCGGTTTCACGGTATTTGACGGTATTTTTTTTTTCAAGCACGACTGGGTGTTAACCTAATTTTCTAATAATTTAGAGAATAATTACTGCAGTAAATTGGCTTGGACTGACATATTTTAATGTCATAAGGAGTGAATATTGTAGAAAAACATTAATGTCCACACTAGCATTAATGATGTGAAGGAATCAGAATGCATGACTGTTGCAGTCAAAATACAGAACCCTTTATTGTTTTGCAACTTGAAAAAACATCTTTTGTAAACCAACTGGCTACACAATGTAAACAATACGTCTCCTGTAACTGCAATATGAAGACCTCTTTATCCACTGGACATCAATTAAGGCAACATCCATAAATAATATTGAAACAAATAAATTAAAAAAAAAAATAGTTCCACAGTTTGCTTTTCTTGTCGTAGGCAGTCCCCCTAGCAAACGCGTCTTTGAGTGACATTTGACTCGTCTCTTCTCCCGCAGTGCGAACAGCGGCTACAACTTTAGCCCGACGGCATTTGCAGAATATTGTTGTTTGTTCGACGTCGATTATTTAAAGCCGAAGAATTTCCAAACAACAGACACGGCTCCTCTTTTCGGCACAAGTTCTTCTGTTTCATTGCTTGCTCGTTCGGAACTTTCGGCGAAAGTTTCGGCGAAAAAAAGAAATGGATAAACACGGCGAAAGTTTCGGCAAAAAGAAACTTTCGCCGTGTTTATCTATTTTTTCACCGCATCTTACGCTCAACACAGGCTGTGCTCTCGCATGCTGCTTGTTTGGTGCAGCTGCTAAACAGCCCCCTCTCAAACAATGTCCGGCGGCGCGACGTTCCGCCGCTCTGCGTTCCCGACGTTCATACGCTACACACTCACCGGTATTGGGGTATATGAAAAATGCATATCATAAACAAAAAAACCACCGGTATTCGGTATGAACCGGTATACCGCCCAGCACTAATTGGTTATCCTGTTATTATCTGAAGCTTTAAAACTATCAAATTGTTCTATTGATGACATAATTTCAATTAAATATGCCAATACTGATCACAAGGGGGGAAAGTACAGTATTACTGAAGTGAGTGTAATCTGGGTTTTGGAGTAATCAAACTACAGTGGATTTAAAATCTATTTTCTTCTATACATGTCTCTGACAAACAACAACAACAACAAAATCAGCCAGATAAAATTCTAACTATCCCCCTGACCCTTTCTGTTGGTTCATACTGATTTTCTTCCTCGGTGGACAGATGAAAGCAGTCCTTATCTACTTTTGTTAATTGTGTTTGAGTGTAAAGGTCACCTTTACTGCCCAAGTGTTCCTGTAAACTCCTGATCTGTGTGATATTGTTTCTCCAGATTTAGAAGCAGAAGTTCTGAATCTTCAACCTACTGACACCACTCGCAGTATCAGAGCTTCAAACAAATAGTCCCGGATACTTGCGGTTATGTCACCGATTCGGGGTGCTGCCCCAGGTCGAGCTTAACACTGACGCTAATGATGGGCACATGAGAGCCCGTTGTCATTATTGATTATTGCATCGTCCAGGGGAAAAGACACAAGCGCAAACTAAGTAAGGACTGCATCTATCTTCACTAGCACTTGCTGAGACCTGAGGGAGGTAGAGCTGTACCTCTCTGTGATGAACAACCTGATGAAGACAAATGGAGGATGGGCCGGGGGCCTACAAAAGCACCAGGCAGCCCCGCTGGATATTGTTTATATGGGTCACAAGTATATCTGTCCAGCCATGCACCAGATTTAGCAGATTCCTCCTATTGTTTGCATCGACACAGAGGATGAGAAGCCATGAAATGAGGGTTGTTAGAAAGCCAGGTCCTCTTTGAGGCTTCAGAAAAGTCCTTTGAATGCCAGAAAAGAGCTTATCTGTGGGAGGAAATGACGTCGCACTCTATTGTTCAAGGTCACGGGGGGTTTACCGCTCCACACTAATTGGTTGGACTTTCTATAGGGACCACATTAACACAGGATGACTACCATGTCTAATTATTGTCAGCAGACCATAGTAGGCAGGCTATGAGTCTGTATGAACACAAAGCTTAATGAATAAACACAATAAACTAAAATGGTCCGTTTGGGTCAGGGTATTTGGCGAGGAGACACATCTTTCAGTTTGTCATAATGAGATTGCTCAAATCAGTAATGATAAGATTTCAGTAATTATTTCAATAATAATTAGTTCAATAAAAAAATATGGCACCCTAAAAAGAGCAGAAATTTGGAACTGTCACATCGACCAGCATGGAAAAATATTACTTTTTATTAGGGCTGTCAAAAGATAGATTTTTTTAATCGCGATTAATCGCATTTTGTCCATAGTTAACTCGCGATTAATCGCAAATTAATCGCATTTCTTTGGCACATTTTTTTTCTTCCAAATGTACATTAATGTATTTTGTTCATATTCTTAATACTTTTAACAACATAAGGGCAAATTTACTTGATTTATGAAAATGTTTATTTAACACTTCAAATATCCCCTTACCAAAACATGGGATCAAAACAGGGTTATAAGAATATATCATAAACAGTTAAAGTGAACATGTCACAGGAGATAGTGTAACAGGAGATAAGTACAGTTAGGATATAAGTGCATTGGCTTGCAAGTGATATCTCAGACTGGACGTACTTCTATGGTAGCTCATTTCATACCCACAGTACGCGCAGATGACTTTGGTCTTATCGACTGAACCATCTGGCAGTCTTTTGAAGGTGAACAGCTTTTCACATAAGGTGCGTGTCCACAGGCAGCGGTGTTTCCCCGCGTCCCATTCATTGTCTATGTGAAACGCCGTGCAATGCATTCTGGTAGCGTCGCGGCGAATGTCGAGAGACGGCGCGCGAGTTGGCCGCTCCTCATTTGCCTTGAAGTCGAATCTACTTTATGCTAATCAGAGGCGCCGGGCTCGACTCGCCGCCTCGCGAACGCTCGCGAACGCTCGCAAAAATGTGTTGTTTGAAGGAGAGCGCCTGTCAATCATCCTCTAGTGGCAGCCCACCAAGCGTGCAATACTGGGAAGCGGCGCGTCCACACGCGTTTAAAATCGCCCCTGTGGACACGTACCTATAGACAATGAACGGGACGCGGGGAAACACCGCTGCCTGTGGACGCGCACCTTCCCTCTGGATCAAGACTACAGGTGCCACCGACGGCCATAAATCATACAATGCACGTTTTTTTTTTTTTTAATACCGAGCGTTAATCGCGCGTTAAAAAAATTAACGGCGTTAAGAGGATGTTGCGTTAACGCGTCATTAACGCGTTAACTTTGACAGCCCTACTTTTTATGCATTAAGGTGTCTCTTGTGGAGCGACATACAATGCTCAAAAGACACAAACACAAATCCATGCAAAATTCAGCCCATGGCCAGTGGCCATTCTGAGAACGTTTTGTCTGACTCCTAGCAGTATTTTCATTTTGTGTGTAAAAATTAGAAGAGTTTGTGATAAAAATGCAGTGCAGTGGTGATTATAAAAGAAGTGTTGAAATTTGGCACACATTCAAAACCTACAATAGCAACAAGCATAATGCTGCCTGAACTTCATTCCTTCCTGCTGTATTTAGTAATCTGTCTTCAGAAAGGAAAGCATGACATCATCAGTATTTTGCAGTTATCCCAACAAAGCAAACATTTTCAGAAGAAAAACAGATAATGTATCCCTGCATGATACATTTGAATGGATTAGTCATCAATATGTTTTAAGAGAATGATACATTTGCCTGTTGCACTATACTAAAAATCTCCACTATTCTAAAAAAAAATACCCTCTTCTACCGCCACTATCTTGTCACCACTCCCTTGTCTTTTAATAAAAAATGACTCCCAGGAGAGACATTTTAAGAATTTCCCCTCCTGGCAGTGTAGTCCACCATTGTCTGTCAGGTCACTCAAAACATCTATGTTGTAAAAATACTTTTTTCTTGTCAAGATGTTCTTGTTTGGAGTACAAGGGCTACTCAAGAATGATTATTTGGAGTCACACCAAAGCCAACCTTACCACTGATTCTGTTTAACTAACAGGGTTTTTCCTGGCTCTGAGAGGGCCTTCGGGCGGTGACAAGACAGTCAGCCCGATCGGTCCGTCTCTAGTACAGGGTATGAGTCTGTGTTACATTATTTGACAAAAATAAATAAATAAATACATGCATTTTCCTGTTATTTCTCATATCATATTAGATTAAATTAGGAAAACTACAATCAATTAATCCAGCGTAAAATGCAATACAATAAGCATTCAGTGCCCTGTCTCTTGCTGAAGTAAAATCTTATTTTTCTAGATTACAGCACACCTCGAATGGACTGCAGAAAGATTTACGGTGTGTTCACACACTCTGTTTTGTTCTTGTAATGTCTATGTACTGAGGTTGGTCACACAGATGCTGATATAAACCATGTGTATAGAAAAATGAGGATACACTAAGCAGTATCACTGTGCATTTGATGTAATAAATAAGATGTCTCCTTCCTAAAATCCTAAAAATCTACCAAGGTGCCACTTGGTATGCAAAACTCTTTTTCCGGGTACTGGAGTTCATAACAGCTATAAGGTCATTGTTCCATCGGCTTTGTTGAGTGAAGAGCAAGAAATATGGTTGAGGGCATCATGAACTCACTAAAACCTACTCATGCTGACATTATCTTCAGGATTGCAATGTGATAACACATAATGTGTTTTTATTTATCCAGGTATTTGCCAGGTCAAATCAATAAAGGGTCAACTTGTTCTTAGCACTGCGACATCTAATGGATGATGTTGTTTTGTCTATTAACCTTCTGCATCCTCAGATACTCTCTCTTTGCTCCCGGGCAGACTAGTCCTACAAAACAAGCTTAGCGGTGAGTAAAGGTGAGCTAACTTTGTCACAAGTTGCAGGGCTAAATTTAAATTCATCAGGCTTCATCAGAGGAGGGGTGGAGGGGTGTTGCTTCCTGGCTCCATACGGCACGTAATGTCCCTGTGAATTAGAGATCATCTATACTGCATGGTGTGGAAATGAAAGAAAAAACGGGTTACTCCCCAAAACAAAGACCTATCAAACTCTGATGGTTTGACGACTTGTGGTTTATGGTCAAATGATTGTCTCCTCGCCTTTACAGAGATAAATAATAGGAGAAAATACTACTTTTGGCATGTTTCTCAACTCATACAGGTTCCAGAATCAAGTAGGTAAAAGTGTCCACTATGAATAATTTGCATTTGATGTATTATGTATTATTTTAATAGCTCCATCGCCGTCCCAGTGTCTTCCAGTAGTTTCCACTGCTTTGTTGCTCCCAGAGTTCACAACACTGACAGTCGAGGTTGAGCTATTAATCAGCGCCAATGTACTTCGAGACCAAGAGGGTGGAGGAGCGCTGGCACTGCTGCAGCCATAAATGTAAACTTAGGACGGTATTCATTTCAGATATTAGTTATTGAGCTTGTTCTGAGTACTTCGAGTGGCTTTACTTCATGAAAAAAAAAAAACAACCTTCAACACATGTTCAAACTGTTTTTGAGAGGTGTTTATTCAACTGTATGGTCATTTTGGAGGCTGCAGTTTTTGACTGTATTTCATTATACGGACAGGTGTTTCTCATATTTTGCTAACCCAATTATATTAATATTGTACTTGTAAAGCTTCCAAGACGTTTATATCCGATACCTTAATTAATCACGAGCATGTGCATGACGCAGCACATAGTCTTCATGTGACACCTAAGTATGAATTTAAATATTGATTTAAAACATAATTGAACACAGAAAACAGTATTTCAGTGGAGACTTTCCCACACAGTTAAGCAGCTGTGGCCTCAGAGGAAATCAGAGGATTGATTAGCTTGACTGCTGATTGAATATCCCCAACATTCCTCAAAGAAGTGAAACACTACTCGATAATTACAATTCCGAAAAACTAAAATCTGTCGTAAGGTTGCCGGACTAATCTAAAAATAATGCATAAAATAAAAAGAAATGCATGTTACAGTTGTCGAGACTACATTTCAAAACGCCTGTTGAAAATTTCAATGTGAACGTGAGTGTTACCACAAACGTCTCTCATAGCTGCATCTCTTCACATGTACACCCACACTTTCAGACTTCACTCTGCATCAAACATCTGATGTCAAATATGTGGCTATAACCAGCTTCTCCTCAGCCTTCATCATTAAAAAGCCACCTGAGGTCAAACCACGGCACGGTCTGTTATGTAACGTTCACAGTTTGTTATGTTGTCATTCAATGTGCCTCGATCACAACAATGTATTGCATGCATGTTAATGCAAATATCCCCTCCTGCACACCACACCTGTAGATCCGAAACAGCATGATAGATCTTTGATGGAAAACATGAAGATGTATGCGTGAGTCACTATGCCGACCCTACTGTAGTTTAGTAATCTGGTTTAAAGTTTTCAAACAGAGGCAAGGGCTTAATACCTGCTGTGGGGATAGTCTGGAAAAACTGCTGTTGGTTATACAAGTATTAAGTATTTCATTCTTATTCACGCTGGAATGTTTGGAACAGAAAAACATACTGCCTCTCTCATCAGATATAGGCGTTTAACAAATTCCACAATGGCCTTACTGCTGGAAAACCCAATTTCATCTAATCTGATCATGGGTGCTTAGCTGTAAATTATGATTAATAAAAGGCGCCTGCCAAAAGCTGTTAAAGTTAACCAAAATGCAATTAATTAAATTGAAGTGTCACCATTATTCTGGCCAAAAGTCAGAGTTCATGCTTTACTTGTGTTACCACTGTTGTAATGTAGTGTGGACTGAGTAATTAAGTTGTACTGGACAGCTCCCAAATGTCAATATGACTCAGCATCATACTAATAAACAGCATGAATCCTTCAAACATTCCCCTCCACTGAGGAAGAAAAGAAAAATGTATCTTCCACAGATAAGATTCTACACACACTCTACATTTGTTTTAGCTAAATCAATTTATGTTCATTTGCAATATAGATGTCACGCTACCCATTTTCATTCTAATTTTTCAGGGCTGGTGTATGCATTTAAACTGTTAAACTAACTGAGTTAAGATGAATTACGTTTAGAATCCATCAATAAGTATAACTGAATTAAAAGAGGAATGTGAGGGGGCTTATTGTGTTAAATTACTATTCTGGGTGACCTGTCATGTAGCCTGATAAAAGGACTGAATGTTACAGTATTTATCTTTAACTATAATGTGTCACATGTCCTGTCCACACTCGCAACAATATGCTACTATTCCTTATCATCTGCATCCTCATCAATCTGATATAAAACTTTTATTAATGCGAGACACGCGGCTCAATCCATCAAAATTTAAGTTCGGGGGGGACGGAGATGGGGCAGACGACGTAATGGTGTCTGCAGTCAAAGGCCACACGGAGCTCCATTTATCACTGGTTTCAAAGACCTTGCGGATCCGTTCAGGGGCTCATTATCTCGGCCGGTATTGCTCGATGCACGGCCGTTAAACTGCAGCCACTGATGTGTGTGTGTGCAATACTGAAAATGAAGCTGGAAACTAGAAAGCCACAAGCTAGAAGTCACACTATTAATAGTGTGTGTTCTCTGAACTGTTGCTGAACGTTGGATCTTTGTGTTTACCACTGAATGTTCGACAGTCAAAATCTAATTCTGCTGTTTACTAGGGGGGGAAAACATGAGAACTTTAGTCCTTGCAGGCCAGATGCAATCAATGTAGTGTTTAAAAAACACAGTCTAGTTTTTGTTTTTGCAAATAAAGTTTTGTCTGTCATACTAACACAAGAGGAATGCATTAGGCAGATTAATACAATGTTCCCAGTCAAAGTGTTACGTCCCCACATCTGAAGTTAGTTCCTAGAAGTTCATTATTGTGAAATTTCAACCACGCGCACCATGTTGTGATGGTATGTCTGCCGTGGTGAAGAGTCAATAGATCGGCTCCCAGATGATGTCACCTTTTACTCTGGAAGGGCTTTATCAGTGAGGTCAGCTCAGAATATTATGAATGTTATTTTCCATGCCAGCTGTGTTTTTCTCACAGAGACTTTGCAAACAATGAGCCTAACTGCAAAACTATTCCGAACCCCCAACGCATACTCAACCCAACAATACCCCCCTTCTCCACCTCGTTTTGGAGCTGAAGCAAGTATTTGTCCACAGTGAGGCAAATTATCTAAATTCTGAACCTGTTACCGGAATTACCGGGTCTGTCAAACCTCTTTTTTTCTTGTGGATTTTTCATATTGGGTCAATAATTGGCTCTCCTTATCTAACCTTGTGTGCAAAAAATGTTAATTCAATGAGCGCATGACCTTAAAAGTGCTTTGGTTAAAGGGCTGTATTCAGAAAATGCTACACACGATTGTATTTGTTTGTTTGCTAAAACAGATGTATAAAAAGACAATGAAAAAAACTGAGACCAGAGATTAAATATTTGTGTTTTGGGACTGGAAGTGCATCCTCAAAAACAACAACAAATAAAACACTTTAAAAGAATAACTAACCTCATTTCAGTTCTGCCAACTTGAGACCTCTAACAACGGACAACTTCACTCGACTTCTCTTCCACTTCAGGACTCGGGAGTTAGCTGTATTTTATGGCAGAGCGCCCAAATAGCACTTTTATCATTTAAGAGTTAAAACTTCTTTGCAGAAGTGCATGTGAACTACTGGTGTGTGAAATCATCTTCTCTCAAAATGACCTTGCAGGCTTCTTGGTGGGCTAAATTGAAACTGCTCGAGCCCCTGTATCAGGGCTCCACTTGCAATCCACTTGACTTATTTCCACCCTAATAAGGTTCATCCTGCGGTTGTAGCTCTTGTAGGAGGGCGGACAGGTAGCCTGGCTCCGACTGATAGAACTTCTCACTCCCTGCAGGGCGATTTCACTTTCATGTTATTATCTCTCTCAAGTGGCCAAGAGATTTTAGAAGTCATAAGATTTTCAAGAAGTCAAGTGCTCTTAATAAGCAGAGGCTAGATCTAACGGCTGTGCTTGTCTCCACATGAGCATACTCATACAAGTTAGAAACTTGGAGAATTGGTGTTTTGTTCAGTGTGATTTGTTCAACAATATTTTTTTAATTATCAATTAATCACATAACTATTTTCTCAATTATTCAACCATCTGTAAAATGTCATGAAAGTAGTGAAAAATACGAATTACATTTTTCTATCACAATTGCTAGAGATTGATTGATTTTTCTGTCAATCAACACGTTTTCCCCTCTTTGCTTATTAAAGTTGTTCTCCCTAACATTTTGATCTATTTAATTGTTTTTGTTTTAAGTTCCTATCTATCAAAGAGTGAGTTAAAACAATGGTGATTGATCATATGACCCACTAATGAAAGTGCTTCGTGTATGCGGCAATATTCCCGCGCAATTCAAAAACTAGTAAGGCTTTTTACGTCAGTCAGCAGCGGTTGATCTGCCCAGGTGGAGCTACTAACGGAAGCAGATGCTGCGTTTCATTGTAATCGGAAATCGGTAACTTCCAACTGCTGAGTCAGGCTCCCTCTAGTCTAAAGCGTTTGACTGGTGCAGCGAGGTACATTTCACTACTGCTGACTCACAATGGAGGATCAACAGCCAGAGAAAGAAGACCATTCAACTTCCAGTCCCAAGAAAGAGAAACAAAAAACTAACGACGGACCTCCTTTCAGTGTGGAGCATTTGAAGGCATCACGCAGATGAGAGACAGTCGACACTGTTCGGTGAGGGCGATGATGTCCCAGAGGCTCCGCCTGCAGTACCATCTACCGCCAAAGAGGCCGCTAGAAGCAAAGTATCGCAAATCTTACAACTTTAATGACCTTAATAGACACCATAGAAGAGTTTTCAATTTTAACACACTTTAACTGCCTGGGCATCAGAGCAGCTTTGTTTGCTATGACTGACTGCCCTCTGATTTATAAGCAGCCAAATGTGCCATGTGGATCATTTCTTTTCCATAACTGCTTTTTATGCTTTAGACATTAAATATCGTACAGCAGCCGAAAACGTGGCTGCTGATTCATTTGGACGATCTTTCTGACCCTGGCCTGGTGCTTACAGAGCAGAATGTCGAGCGGATGATGCTGCTTGTCTGTCTAATCTGCTTCCAGCCTATTTTCTTCACAGCTGTCTCATTTGCTCCCATCATATCATGATTGCCATTAGCAGACTACCTGCCATCAGCTTTATTGAACGCGACCACACTGTGGTTATGTGCAGCCCCTAAAGGTCTGCTAGTAACGTTTCCTGCAGCGAAGGAGTGCCATGTCACCATGTGACATGATAGTATAGATATGTAGGAGGGAGGTGGCAAGGGAAAGATGTTATGTCCTACATGAGGCACAGAGGGAAGGATGGAGAAAGTGTGCTAAAGTCATCAATGAAAAACATCACATGACACAAGTGAAGCAGAAGGATGCTTCATGGTGGGAAATACTATTCATAGCTTACAACCCAGAGTAATTAGAGGATGAAGAACAGTGTTTGCATGGCCTCATTATGCCTTGTGTTCATTAGTGTGTAGTGAACAGACGTTAAGATGATGAATATATATTACAATGTGTATTTGCATAGAGTAAGTGTGTGCGTGAGCGTGATAGTTTGTCCTATTTCATAACTACAGACAGTCCTGAAGTCCTTGAAGGAGAGCGAGGTCTAAATCTCCCAAAGGCCAAACATTGAGAGGATGGATTTGCCCAGCAAGGAAGCAGACTCTGGCCTCTTTAGTTAGTTAAGGCAGATTTTCTGTTTTACAGTGCAAGGTGACCTTGTCCTTTCTGAAATCCTGCAGGAGACGATCGCTGCTGCCGGCATCCAGATCGCACCATCCCGGTCAATGTGAGCCTTTTGAAAGCTGATGTATTGATCCAGAATGGAAGCCTCGTTCAATGCAGCTTTCTCCCTCTGCGATTCATTTTTAGTCATAGCTGATGGAGTCCTTTCTCCATCTCGGGGAATGGACCATCTAATTAATAACCCCTCTAATTTGAAATGCATGAGACATTACAAAAGCAAAAAGGCACAGATTTGAATTTTGAATTTAATCACTCCTGCTTCGTGTTTTGTTGGGAAACAAAATCATCTCTTGCTTTGACTATCTCATATTTGCTGCAAAGCATGGATTAATTAGTATTTGTATTTAGTTTTTAAGCATAAAAACGTGTTTTTTTTTTCCTTTACTGAAAAATGACACAAACAAGTAATTATCAGAGGAGGCGGTCAGGAGGATATGAAAAAGAAGATTCTTATTTGGAAATACTTTAAGAGGGGTTTAAATCCCAAACACTATTTGAATCAGCCAGCTCACACTTGAATAATAGAGCGTGTGTACAGGGCTGATATCCAGACATCTTGCTTATTATTTCCCACTTGGCACAGCAGACCCAACCATCTGCCCATCGGCCATTCCTAAACAAAAGTCCCTCCAACAACATCAGGGGATAAACTATCTGGTGAATTGAGAAGGATAAAACAAAGCCAGACATACCGGATGTCAGCGACGCAGCAGGTAATTATCAACTCATTAAAATCCCCCCTCAAAACAATTACAACTGCGCAGGAATCTCATCAAATATTATGTGGCGACAGATGACCATCAATATGTAGTTAGTTATAAACATTAAATGAGCGTGGCTGAGTGAAGTAGCAGTGGAAAACAAACAGCCCAGCTTATGCAATTATATTAAAAATAGTCAAACAAGCTGTCACGTGAAGTTTGCTTTTGAGTTGAGGTCCAACTCCATGAAGCCAATATACAATTTTATACCTTCTACTGGAGACCAGAATTAGCACTGAGCTAATGCTAATTAGCCCCCCTCCCACTCGTAATTACGACTTGAGGGGCGTTCCTGTGCAATTTCCGAGTCGGCAACTTGTATTTACCATAATTCCGATAACACGTGAAGGCAGCATTAAACTAGGTTAAACTTTGCTAGCAAACAGAGGCTAAATTAGCAGCCAGCAAACAACTAAACAGTGCCAAGATTATCATCAACAGGTGTGTTATTACAAGCGGAAAGTAATGTACTCACCTGGGTGACGTGAAGCAGTGACCGACCCCCCCCCCCCCCCCCCCCGGCAGAAGAAACCCCCATGACGTCGACATCTTCGGCTTGACGACCGCAGACGTAAATTGCTTTAGCTAAAGAAACGTTATGACGGGGTATCGCTACCATAGCAACAACGAGCGCGACGTAAAGACGCACATTCGGACACAAGGCTATTTTAAAGTAACGTTACATGAGTTTGAGTCGGTAAAGTTGCCGATGAAATGGTCCCCGCGGTCAGCTTTTACAGATGCTGTAGCAACGACGTGAAGCTAATAAGGAGTAGCCGAATAAAACGCGTCATTGCTAAGGGTGCGTTTGATATTCACGCCAGCATACTGAAGTGCGTCATGGCTTTTTATTGGTTTATTTTTTTTATTTTATATACAAACATATAAACATATTTTACAATATGTTTCTTTATTGTGACCGATAAAAAAGATGGAAATTAATAAACAAAAGGGAAAGAAATTGTTTATTAATTTTCATCTTTTTTATCGTTCCAAATAAAGAAAGAAACGTGTACTATTTTGAATCGGACCCTAAGATTTCAGAATAATGTAAATATATTTATGACTACTTTCTCATCATTAGTATGAGAATAGTTACCATACAAAATTATATGAGAAAGAAGTTTTGTTCATGATTATTCCAGTGGCCGTTGGTCACATCAATAGTGTGTTTATAGTGAACAACAGTGAAAGAAAGTTTGTTCAGAATAATACGAAAATTCTAAAAACAAATGAGGGATTTCCGGTTTCAGTTGCCCTCACTCTCCTTTCTCAATTCCTTGAATTGATCTGCACCTGTTGTCTTCTTTCTCATTACCATCCAGCATATCTTGACGCTAATTTGTATAGCAGATTATCATAAAACTACTGAACAAGTGAAGGTTGAAGAGCTTTTCATGCGTCACACAGTGACATCTTTCCCCTCACAGTGACTGCTGAAGGAGGACACGGACGACGTAGGTGTGACATGATGCTGCCGAGCTCACGTGTGATGCTCATTCTCTGAATGGGGGAGGTATGTAGGGCACAGGAGGGAGGGATGGAGGACCGGAACAGTGGGCGACTATGGGACGAGGTCATGGAAACGCTACACCATATACCCGACGAGTACACTCCAATTAGCTTCTATTGTTACTGCTGCAGAGAAAGTAATGGCTTTTCTCTTTTCTATTCAGTCCGCCATTTCTGTGTGTTCATCTGTGCACACAAGACGTAATCAACTATCATTAAAGAGTAGATGACGAGTGCCAACCACCACGAATGTTAGAGCCACAAGTGCATGCATGGGCAACTCGGTAGCAGCATCCATTCAAAGCTAACCCTAATTATGAATTCACCTGTAATTTCTATTCATTATACAACACACATTTTTTTTTCAACTTGACCTTTTAATAATAGCTTGTCCTAAATATTTCCTGTTTAAATGAAAGGATACGTCACCCTGCACGTTTAGTCAGAACTGAACTGAACAGATGTTGCACTTCCTGTCCTTGTGTGTCCTTTGTCTGCCCTGATGTGTTCCCCCTGCGGTCAGTTAACCCCGGCTCCTAGGTAGGACTCGATTGCAGCACAGAGGAGACCAGGAAACAGTTGGTAATTACATTTAATGCCAAACTCAGTAGGAGCATAGCAGGAAAGGTAAAGCAGCACACAGTGCAGTCCGGGTAAAAGGTAATGGGAGGGAAGAGGAGCAGGCAGGAGACATAGGGTTCAGAACCAGGTAAGCTAACAGTAGGAGGACGAGACAAGACGACCAGAGGCAGGCAGGGTCAGCAAAACAGGAAATCGGTCCGGGACGAGGTGCTGGAGAGTCCGACATAAGTGGTGTCTCTCAATGAGTGAGAATGAGACTGGTCTTGATTGGAGATGAGAAAGAGTAACACAACAATACAGAGTTGTCCTTAAAATTCTCCAAATAGTACATTTTGGGGAGCGAAGATGGCTCAGTGGTAAAATTCTCACGACCCCAGGTTCGAATCCAACTGGAGGCCTTTTTCTGCAATGTCGTTCCCATCTCTCTCTCTCCCCCTTTCACTCTCACACTCTCTCTCTCCCAATAAAAGGAAAAAAGAGCCCAAACAAACAACTTAAAAAAAAAAGAAAGTACACTTGTGGTTCTCACCAGATTCCACCAAGGAAACACCAGAGGACATGTTGTTTTTGTCGTCCCTATGGGACGTGGGCCCTGATGTGTTCCACCTGTGTTCAATTAACCCCTGCTCCCTGGGTAAATAAACCCTGTGTATTCTGTCTCTCACTGCCAGTTTGTCTTAGTACCTTTTGTGTGTCGCGGTCCAGCATTCTCACTCGTGTCAGTCAGCTAGTGTTTTAAAACCTTGGCTGTTTATCCTCGGACTGTGTTTTTGCCTCATCCTCGCCTGCTTGGTTTGCCACGCTGATTGATCTCCCGTGTACCAAACATTCTCTAAGCAAAAGACGGTTTTACTTAACCTGCTCTTGTGTCCTGAGTTATGCATTTTAATCAAGTTGTGCCAACAATCTTTGCATCAACAAACAAAGTGTATTCATGGTATTTTAAAGGACTCGCTCCATTGTCTGTTCACTCTTTAAGATGGAACGAAAAAATAGATTTTATGAGTCATCCGCCATGTGCGGAAATTCCTCTATGTGCCGCTGACCCTCTCTGCAGATGTTTCCTCTCTGTGTTGTTGTTGTTCTCAGCAATCTGGGGTCTCTTCCACCGAGCTTGTGACGAGCTTACATAATACGTTATTGGTATGAACGGTGTTTCTTTAAGGGGAACACAGGTGGTTCCCAAATCAGTATTCCACTGAGATACCAGCCGTCGTCTCCAGGCTGGTACGGGAGGTAACTGTCCCACCACGGGCTGGTGGCTTCCTAAGATTTAAGAGGCACTTTTACTGTGCACCGTGCAGGAAATTATATCCTGGAAATGAGAAATGAGGTAGGCTGCTAAATCAACTTCTGTCTGGCTCCGGTTCTGTTCTACTTCTGCTGAAGCGATGGAAGGTATAACGTATTTAATACACATAGGTATTCTGAGACAGGAAACAGACAAATCAATATTTTCTGAACATATATAATGTATTGGCCGTCGTCTGCCTTGCATCTGAAGGTCAGAGGCACTTTTTTCCATCTGTGTTTGCTTTGCACTTTGATTAGTAGGAAGAGATTAATGCACTTAATACAAATTAAAAGTATTTTTAGTTTTCGTGTTATTAGACGTTAAATAAACATTAGTGTGAGTAATGGCTTTATTCGACGGCAAAATCTGTACTGTGTGCCCCCAGGAGGATCATGTGATGTGTGTGCACGTGCAGGGTATATGCATATGTATGTGTGTGGCGTTTGGAGAGGACAGGTTGTCCTTTTCCTGCCCACCTCTTTCTCATTCTTAAATATCACGTGCATGGAGCCCACAGAGGGGAGGGTGGTCTCGTGACAAACTGGGCTGTATTTAAACCACCGACCCCACACCTGTCTGTGTAGAGGTAAATATACACCGGCTTCAGATATTTCAGGCCTCATGAACGATTTTCTCCTGCAGCTCTCAGAGCTTGTATGTCTAAAGATAGGGTACCCTAACGAGGTGCTCTGATTTTCCCTCCAGAACAGAAACCAGGACACACTTACTGATACCACCACTGTTGAGGGTCTGCAATTTATAGACTTAGAAATGTTCTTGCTTTTGAAATTGCTGTTCGGTTTCACATCAATAACAGGCATTTCTATTGCTGAGATTTTCTCATCTGAAATAGAAGGGTGTATTTTATGTGCAAATAACACCATCTTCTTCCAGACCAACAGAGTCTTCTTCATGAGAGGATGCTTTCTTGCGGCTTAATTCAAGCGGACTGACGTCAAATGAGAAATCTATCAGTCGAGCGAAAGATATTAAGAGAGTCTGAAAGGCAAAAGTAATGTGAACACAATGCATTTGGTGCTTTGCTTTTTCTCAACATAAAAAAAAGTTTTCCATTACTGCTGTGCAATACGCAAACAACTCCTGAAGTGGGCTGAACATCGTGGATTGATAATGGATAACAAACTGAGGTTGACCTCTCTCTTAAATCCAGATTCAAAAAGCTTTATTGTGGGGAAAAAAGAAGAATATTGGACGGTTGGGTATTTTGGCTTTGGTGCGTGTGCTTTGTTTTTGCGGTCTTCGAGGAGGTGATGTCCAGCAGGGGTTCCTCGGGCACGTTTTTGGACGCAGCAGGAAGTGAACAGATCAATAGAAAGCTCAACACAAGCTTTTTAGACGGTTGGACACGTGTACCAACACATCTTCCAAACAAATTCCAGGAAAAGCTCTAAAAGACGACCCGAATAAAACATTTTCTGTTCTGCTGGGTATTGTTTTCGACAAATCTGATGATGAAATCATTTTTAAAATGCCCTTTTTATGGGAGAGTCTTGCAAAAAATACTGTTTTCTATTTCTCTGTCTGGATGGATGAGATGTTTGTTTGTGTATCACAGCTCCAGCTCGAGGCAGTGGGAGCTGAAAGTGGCATAAACTCTCTGCATCTCTAATCATTTGTGTGCAATAGACGATTCAAACCAGAGGCTCAAACAAGCTTGAGGCTCACATCATTTTTTTAAATTATTATTATTATCTTTCACAGATTTGGGTTTGGGGTGACAATTTTGTTTAATGTTACTGATATTTAAACAAAAAAGTGGTAGAGAATTAAGATTTGTTGCAAATACACCTGAAGACAAGGTGAGACACCTGTTAAAGAAAGAAACACTCCCCCAAACACAAGTAGTAATATTTTCTCAATTTCCCAACATACACCAACAGGCAAGAAGTCAAGTCAGCTATTAAAAAGGGGGAAATTCGTTTTGTGTTTGTGTGGCTGTTCAACCAGTGTCCATGATAAATGTAGTCCACTGAAGCATACTCTATTACTCTATACTCTACTCTATTGTAGGGGTGGGCAATTTGATTTTGCCACACATATTTTCACATATTTTGGGGGGGTTTTGCTGTGAAGGAATTATGTGTAAATATGTAAAGAAACATATTTTCAGAAAGATAATAATGGATGTGTTTTTTTGGCTCTAAATAAAAATGAAAATGAGGTATAGGCCTACATGTGTTGTGGGAGAGGGAGCTCCATAATGTAAATGTCATTGGGAGTTAGTAGCCTAGTAACGGTCGTGCTGTTGTTGTGAGTGATCTGGATGTTTTAATAACATGGATCTCAGCAGAATGTATTCCCTTTTTAATGACTACAACTATTGTCTCTCTACAGCTGTTTTTCTGATGAAAACTGAGCATAAAATAACGTGCAAAAAGCATCCATATTTAGTATGGTATTGGTGATATTGTTCATGCCGGCTGTCATGACTTACTGAGACACTTGAAGAGAGCAGAGCCTTTGTTGACGTCATTAGTAACATCTGTGTTTTTCTACTAAGATTCAAAATGTCTGCTTCTAGAAAAGGCTTGATGTTTACTGCAGCGCCCTTAACATTATCTAAAGCCTTGGTTGATTCTTTAAATCTGCTCCCGTCTATGGGCAACCTATGTCAGTAGATGTTGACTGCAGTACTTGCTTTATGTTTACTGTTATTGTTCCTTAAATGTGAAACCGTATTTGGCAATAAACCTTTCTGATTCTGAAAAAAAGATAGAAGGAAGAGCAAGTGTTTTTATAGCGTAATGAATCTGGTTTGCCATGTGGTGATACTGTCAGGGCCTAAGCGAACTAAGCGGCTGCTTGGGGGCCCCTGACCCCCAATCCTGTGTCAAGAGGTCAAGGGGGCCTCTAAATGGGGGCCCTGATCAAATTCAGGAGGTGATACGTCTTAATTTGGCCCCTTAATCATATAAAATGGGTTATGATGTCTGAATGGGGCCCCTCAGATAAAACATCAAAGGATATTGCCCCCAAATCAAATTCTGCTTAGGACCCCCAAAAGGCTTGGGCCGGCCCTGGATACTGTTATTGATAATGACTCATTTTCAGCAAAGAGCGTTCACTCGTGGTTGTAATGAGATTAGTGTGATGACGTCATACATAATGTAGTAATGTAGAAGCGGAGGGTTTGAAGAACAATCAAATCCTGACATGGCGAGACGTTCCTATTGGTCCGACAGGCTGAGTCACCCGCCATGACGTTGCTGGTTTGGATCCAAGAATCAGGTTGGCTCCTTTACAACAAAGTGGTTTATACAGAACGAGACAGAGATGATTCTTAATGTTTGTGTGCTGGCGAGTTGTGTATAAGTTCTCTGGCAGGCCATTAGACTGCCTGCAGTCTGGTGCTATTTTTTCTTTCTGGATGTTTCCACTGTTTATCTCTGGGGCTTGATTTCCTACAGCTCTTTGTTTGGATTTAAGGCCACCAAAACTGAGCGATGGCCACGCTCGCTCTGTAACAGCACACATAAACACCATCGGGGGACTGGTGTTAAGTGCTCGACACATATTTTGATAGGAAATCTTGATTTAAGCACATTTTTTTAAACACACAGATTCAGGTTGTGACCTTTCCTTCTGCGCTTAAACGTGAAAATAGAGCTTTGTATCGGTTTCAGCTCATTTTGAAACCGTAAAACACAAATAAGGAGTAGTTTCATAGTTATTTTCGTCTCTTTCGCTCTGTCTCTTCTTTTCAACTTTGAATATTTCTGAAAAGACAGATTGAATTGGGTCTATTAACCGTTTTTTGTTTTTGTTTTGCCATATTCACATGAGTCCTTTCTTATATTTCAGCTGCCCAACAAACACATACATCTGACTTTTATAGTCTAAATGTCACAAATCCTCTCCTGTCCTTGAAGGGAACCTGGTATAAATGAGCCTGAAACTGTAATCTCTCTACAGTGAGAGAGGACAACTAAATCCACACATTGTGATACTCAGTTCGGCCATTAATCGTCATCTCTGAATTCTTCTGTGCCTCACTTGAACAAATCCATCATTTGATACACTTTCTTGTACATTTTTGTCCTTGTGTCATATAGTCTATTCCTTATATATTATAGCACTACATGATATATTGTATCTTTACTGTAAACTACAAGCAATGCAAAAAGAAAGCCCCTATTCAGAGTGCAGGCCCATTAAATTCTTTATCTTGTCCTAAAAAATAAATATTATATTAATACTGTACCTACAGTAGTTCCTCCAACATGCAGTCTTACCACCTTCTTGTGCCTTCATCCTGACGGGTTGGAGTTCCTCAGGTGGAGTGTGAAGCAAGTCGATTTCAGCAGATTGCATCAGATACGTACAGATTTGTATGTGCGGCGTGTTGCGTGGCTGGCAGTTGCAGCTGTCGGGTCCTCCAGTTCTGCTGCTGGAGACGGTTTACTGTATCACGGCAACAGATGGAGGATGTCTGAGATTTCATTTGAAAGATGAGATTTAAGTTGCATACATCGTTTTATCATACAGGGTGATTTATCCTACCCCACTTTCCTTTGTTTAATTATCCAGATGATAAAGAAAGAATCCACTCCTTGAGCCTCATTCCTTCGCTTATCTTCCAGGGAGATGAATGCAAAACAATCAGATTTTTCCACTGCCAGGATAATAATTTCACATGATGCTAAACAGAGAGAGAGAGAGGCTAAGCAATGTTTGCTATTTTTACTGTAGACTCACCACATACAGACAAAGAAGTTACACTGCCAGACTCCATTAACATATAGCTTATTTAATAGATCTGGGCTCCCCATTCATAATGTATGATTTCCAAAGAAATATTATGCTAATTTAAAAAAAATACGGGCTGTGTGTATTACTCAATGGTGGACTATTTCTTTTAAATTAGACCTGCTTCATAATTTAACAGACAGTCAGGTAAGGACGTTTCTGTTTGACATCCCGAAACACTGCCAGTCAGCTCAACGCAACATGTTATTTCATTAACTGAGAGTTCTGATTATGTATAATTTATCAGAAGAACTGAGTGAATTGTGAAACATCTGTTTTATAAGTTAATTTATATTTTAAATGACAGATGATGAGGTAAATAAAGCTGTCGGTGGAAACCTCTATTAACCTAATTGAGCGGCATACAGGACGTATTTACTGCAGGGACAAATACTGTTAGCAGTCCTTAGAACAGCTGTTCTTAGTATAATAATAAAGTAGGCACAGGCGAGACAATACATAACGTGCTCATCTTTGAGGTAGTCCTTTTATTGATAAATAGATAAAAGTGTTGATCTGGCCTGACAAGCGAGGCAGCCCACCTTCTGATACAAGACACAATGATTGGTTTCCCTATAGGTCAAAAGTAATAAATGTAAGAGCCGAGTGATAGACAGCATCTAGATGTTTAATGTTACAGACGGGAGCATGCCTATAAATAACATCGCCGTAATCCAGGGATACGGAGAGAGAGTCCGCTTCCACATTCATTTTGCCGCAGGACCTGTTTCTATACAGAAACACCCAAGATGCACCTTTAATTAAATTCTCTTTATGGGTATTTATTCTATTAATACATCTCTGTTCACCTGCTGTTCAGTAATGTCCGTGCAGTAAATTTTTAAATCTATTAATAGTAATTAAATACTTACTATTTATGATGTTGAGGTTACATAATATGATTAATGAGAAGTCCAGGAAGGTACATAGAAGATGATGTTGTATAAGGAACACACCGGTGCACGCCTTCAGAGAGCAGTGTGACTGAGTGGCTTGTCAGCGTTTTTTTCTCCATCGGGGGTGCGTGTGCTCTCTAACAACAGCTGTTTGAAAGGTATGCAATGTTGTCAAAGTCACTGAAATATGACAATAATAATTAAAGCTCATCACACCCTCAAAATGACATAATGCTTCACAAAGTCTTCTGCACGTAGTCATGGAATGTGAACAAAAAAAAAGAACAATTGGATACACACTAGGTCACAGTTATGTAAGAGTAGTGTGTGTTGGTGGAACCAAACCTGCCTGTTTCCATTAGTTTCTTATCATGACAGTATGGATATATATATCTATATATATATATAGCAGAGAAACCTCTATCCGCTCCTTCCACTCCTTCTTATTACTTCTTTATCACCTGCCATGATAACCGATAACCCTCATGTACCTGTGATGATATGTGACAGAAACCCTCTTCTCCCATATCTGACCCCCTCCGTTGGACATATACAGTGATGTCTCCCTCCCTTGGGCAACATAACAGAGGAACACCCGCAGTCTGTTCATCAAGTCAGTGAGCTGTGACTGTAGATGGACCGCCGTCCTGTCAGACACATAAAGATATTGGGTGATAAAACTGGCCCCGGACATAGATTAACAAAGCCTCGCTGCCTGTTCCACACCACGCTTACCTGCAATAGGAGCTGCTGAACGCCTCGGTGCACAGACGTAGTGTAAGTGTCCTTTATGATGTGACCCTTCTCCGACAGTCACCGCGCCTAAACTCACAAACAGACTGCAACTGTAATGTTATTTCAAGGGCTGTTAAACACGCAGCTCCTTCTTCGGAGCATCAAAACACTCATTCCCCTGTAGACCTGAATGGTGTAGCTTACTTCTTTTCAGAGGATGGATGCTGCAGTCGGCTTGGTTTCACTTACAATAGAAGGGTAACCCACTTTCATGGAGAAAAATGAAATGTTTTTTTTGCAACAATTGTAAAACTGTAAATAATATTACATCACGGTGCATATGCATATTGTGTCTTTTTTCATTTTGGGTAATTTTTCTATTTTTTTATTTATGTTTTTGAATGCAATATTTTGCTTTATTGTTTTTTCTTTGTAAATATGGTGCACACTGAAGACCAAGGCAAATTCCTTGTATTTGAAAATGTACTTTGCACTAAACTCCTTTCTGAAATCTACGGTTTATGTTTATGTTCTTCCTTCTACCCTCTTGATTCATGCAAGAAATATAAGTTGAACACCTTCATTTAGACATGTTTATGCATTTTGCTGTACAGTTGCCTCGGCGATAAACATCGTACATTTGTTCTCGAGGAAGTTCCCGAGGAAGGCCAACGTCACACCTGTTCTTAAACTGCAGAAGGATTTGTACCTGTGTTCTCATAATGATTATCAGTGTATTGTACTCGTTAATTGCAGGCTTGTGACAGCTGATTCTAATTAGCGTGGGGAAACGCCCTGCCGATCCCTGCAGAGGAGCATGAGACTGCAGGGCTGTGTGACATTAAAATGCCAGAAGGAAACTCTGAAGAGGGTGGAGCACGGGAAAGGCCTTCCGTAGTTCTGCAGTGGATGTACTTCTGCAGGTATTGAACGCCCAAATGAGCTGTCATATTTAGTGGCATCAGTATATAAAATAACAACAACAACACAGAAGAAGATATATGCGATGCTATTACATATAGTGTAGTCTTGTGAAGAAATGTCCTCATAAGAGTGGTTGGCTTTTACTTTGTAACCATAAAGGGTTTTTGGGGTAGACTTAATAATAAGCTAATAAGAAATTATTGTTAGATTTTCTATTTATAATGTTTTAAAGGTCTTTTGTTTTGTGCCCAAGTCTGACGCGAGCAGCTACATGGTGACAGACACACATAACAAATCAATTATTGAAAGGTCTTCACTTCTGCAGAGAGATGACACCACTCCCTGCTGTGCAATTCTCATTACATGGACTCATCCTCACCTGTAAGTGACACCAGTTCTTTGTAAAGGCCTGACGGTAGCGAGGCGCCATTAAATCCCTCCCGGAACAATTACTGCCTTCTTTTACAGCCCGATGACAAGAGATGGACTGTATTGTTTTCACCCCGTGTTACATAACTAACAGACGCCTAATGTGCTTCTTTTTTTTTTTTCCTGATTTCTGCATCCAGTTTGGACACGAGAAGGGATGTTGTTGCTAGGAAACCGAGATACATTTTCACTTCACCTAAGGATGATATGAAACGCAAAGGTCTGCATCTCATATGATCCTTTATAATGAACGCGTATAAGTAGATTGGTGGATTTGATTCACACTCAACATATGGATTCATAATAAATCAAGCTCCGAGCAGCGATTCAGAAGGCCGAGCGAATCCCATCAAAGTACAGTTCACAGATGGCTGCTTCCTCTGACTGACTGGAGTGTGATCGGAGAAACCATTGTGGAAATTTGGGTCATTTCCTGTTTGTGTCTTTGCTGCACACACACACACACACACACACACACACACACACACACACACACACACACACACACACACACACACACACACACACACACACACACACACACACACACACACACACACACACACACACACACACACACACACACACACACACACACACACACACACACACACACACACACACACACACACACACACACACACACACACACACACACACACACACACACATTAGAACGGTTAATTATTCACTCCCTCATTCAACTTTTTGGAATTCTGACTCAATATGTCACAGTATTCACATATGAATTCAAATGTTTTTTGTACGCTGATTTAGAGAGCACAGTTTGTGTTACTCATAGATGACATGTCTATGTGGGAAGTAAACGTTTCAACAATAAGCAGTGTGGAAGCGAGGTTTTTGTCCCGTGTCATCCCACATCCTGGCAGTTGTCGATGTTTTTTCGCAGTGAAACCGTCCTCGTCTCGGGATCGGGAGCAGCAGAGTGACATTTCTGGATGCTGCTGAAGTCAGAACCACCTGTCCTCACCGGTTTGGTGGTTACAAGAACTGCAGGCGTCTTCTTGTTGATGGGTTTCCCAAAAGTAGTCCCTGACTCACATTTTCTTACTTAGAAAAACAGGCGTGACTGTTACGTCCTATTTTGTTTGTTTCCTGCTCCTCCAGATTGATCAGCAGATTGATGGACACCTGTGCTGATTAGTGGGCTGGGCCTATTGTTCCGCTCTCTCTCTCTCTCTCCTCCTGCAGCTGCAGCTTCTGCATACTTGGTATTGGTATCTGCAGTTAACTTCCTCTAAAGTCCAATAAACTTTAATTCTGTAAAGCATTCTCTGGTGTTGTGTCCATTGTTATGTTCGGTGCTTGAGCCAGCCGTAACAGTGACTAAGCATCAGAAGAAGACAAAAAAAGGCAATGTCAACGTCACAAAGCGACAAATGGTCAACCAAAGATCACAATCAAAGGGTGGGGCGTTGAGTCGTAGAGGATTGCCTTTATCAGAGGTTACAAAGTCCTTGTTCTGCAGACGAAGAGGTGGATGTTCAGAGTCCGGGATCCATTCTCGTTCTGTGATTTGCAGCCTTTTAAAGTAAATTAAGAAAGAAAGAAAAAACAGGGAAATTGGTAAAAGTGAGATAATAATAAAGTGCAGTGGGGAAAAAACAGATGCTGTATGTTGCAATTCCTGGCAGCAAGACATTACGCATCAATTTCCATTGAAAATCATAATGCGTCTACCAGGAATTTGCAGGAGGGACCTGATTATTATGACAAGACAGTGACTCTGCGATTAACGTAGAATTAAGATGACGCTGTTAATGAAGAGAAATTACTGGGAAAATAACCAGGCATGTCGGCCCATGTATTTCAGTCTAACTGTTACTGTAGCCGTGCTTTCAAACACTGTACTAATGTGTTGTGAGGAATGCTATGTCAACCACACAGCTGTCCGCTGTCGTTGTGCTGACACGGCGGTATCGCTGAGCAGCAAACACGCAGCGAGGCCTGCGAGTCCGCTGGCACCGAATCCAGCCGGTCACACTGATTATAGACGTTTTAAAGCTTTTTCTTACAGTCAGGGGAAACGTCCTGCAGCCGGCAGGAGGGGAATGCTGAATACACGTTTTATTTTGGAGTGTCAGAAGATTTCATTTTTATTACACAGCAGCAGCAGCTCAAGCTCGAGCATGCTGGAGCATTCATATGATTCCCAAAGCAGACGGTTTCCTCCCTAAGAAAAATAGATGAGCAGGAATTTGGTAATACAGACCTCACTCTATCGTATTCTTCATATTCTATATTTTTCTGAGTGACCCCATGAAAAGCCAGAAAATAATAACACGTGTGTTCATATTCCTCTGTGCTATAGATCTCCATTGTTGTACAACAAACCGTTTAAGACCATTTGCTTTAGTAAGGTTTGCTTATATAATATTTTGTTAGACATAATCCTCTTGTTATTCCTATTTAAATGCATCAGTAATTACATGATGTGTCCTAATTAGGTGAAATTAATTCATGTTTGGCGCTATTAAAGATGAGACTTTATGGGCTTCTCTGTATAATCCACCTAATGAATATGTATTTCTTTTTTAAACTGTTCCACATCTCATATGAATCAATACAAAATATTGCAATTTTAAATTATAATTTGTAATATTTGTATATCAATTAAGTGTTGCTGTTCTGTAATTGCAATATATATTTTGCCTATAGGAATGTAGAGGAATGCATTTAAATGCACCAATCCCTGGCAATAATACTGCATCTGATGCTGTACGTCTTTCCAAGAACAATTACATGTAGGTGCAAAGAACTGTTTCATTTCATTTTGAAAAATGCAAGGAAACACCAATCTATTCTTGGTGCAGTGCAAAACTTTCCGGTTCAGGTCTGGTCTTCAGGGGCTTGACTTCTTCTAACACCTTCAAAGTTTTATTCCTGGAGTCGCGGGTTTAGATTAAGAGAAGTCAGGACCCCTGTGATTATCCTGGACTCTTAGTCCTCTACTTAAAACCTAACTGCCGGTAAAAATACCATGTGCAGACTCACACACACGCTATAGAGATGCTTCCAACCACACACACACACACACACACACACACACTATTTCCTTGGAACAAGGTTAAGATCTGGTAAACGTGTTGGTTTCTGTGAACCCGGCCGCTAATGGCAGCAGCAGAGTTGTCTGAATGGCACAGACGTGATGTCATCTGCCAGTTTGGTGTGGACGGTGAGGAAGAAACTGTCTTCTGCTGAGGTGTTCTTGTGTCACTGTGAGTATGTTTTCCGATGTTAAACAGAGCACACTTGCAAAGGGCGATAATGCAAGGTCAATTTGAGTTAAAATGAGAAAAATACAAGTAAGAAGAGGTTAAATAGACCTCGTCCCTTCCTTCGTAGTTCAACAAAAAAAGGTGCTGAGTGAGCTGCACTGCCAACAGCATCACAATGCCAAACATCCCACAACATCAAGGGGCCCTTTGTGTTGAATTGGATCACAAAGGGCGATCCATTAGCGTCTCGTTTTTTAAACAAAGCTCTGAGGTTCATGACCAGGTTGTTGTCTTCTGAGGGCGCTGTGATTTAAACACCTCTGGAGGACTTCTTTTCCGGAGTCCGTCGAGGACACGAGCCAGAGCCGGGGAGTCAGGATCCTCTGCTTTCTTTTCGTCTCGCTCTGGGGTCACGCAGGCGGCGGCTGGAAATAGACCAGACACGCGGGCCAAGTCGGAGCAGAGCGCCGTCGGCATGGCCTCCTCCTCCTTCCTCGGGGCCGTGCCGCTAATCAGCAGGGACAGAGGAGAGGATGCAGGACAGGAGCCAGACACAGATCAGGCTCCTCTGGGTGGGGCCGGCGTCAGGAGTGTATATCTGGGTGTGCGTGCATGCTCACCTGCATGTCAACGCGGCGATGACTTTGAACGTGTGCATACATGAGAATGTAGCACAGTTCAACTTCTCAACATTCACTTAATCCAATGGTGGAATGTAACATTTAACCAAAGAAACAGTGTAAAGAACGACAATTTTTGACGTACTTTTACTTTTATTGAGTATATTGCAGAAGAAAATATAAGTATTTTATTTTATTTATAGTATCTTATAAATATAATAAGATGTTCTTTTTACATCAATGCATTTATTTCACAGCTATTTAAAGCTAATTCAAGTTTTTGTTTAAAAAACATAAAATGCATGTAATGTGTTTCTGTTTTTTAAAAATATTATACCAATGGTTGTTGCAGTTCAATCAAAGAGTAATTCTCCCTCTAAACCTTTCAGATATAGGATGGATGGATGGATGGATGGATGGATGGATGGATGGATGGATGGATGGATGGAATGGATAGATAGATAGATAGATAGATAGATAGATAGATAGATAGATAGATAGATAGATAGATAGATAGATAGATAGATAGATAGATAGATAGATAGATAGATAGATAGATAGATAACAGATCTATATAAAAGGAAATCTAAAAACACAAATATTACGTTAAAAAAGTAAAAGTGCACATATTGTTCTTTTTACACCATTTATTTCACAGCTATAGTTGTTATGGATCAAGTTTTCACATTTAAATAACATATAAAATGCATGTAAAGTGTAAAGTCTCCCTCTAAACGTTTCCAATTTGTTTCATTTAAGCAATTCTTCTCATATCGTTCTGTAGTACAGGAGTATTTTACGCTGCTGTGTTGGTATTTCTACTTACGTAAAGGAGGCGAATACTTCTCCTGTAATCACTGCAGGAGTTATTAAGCCATCGCAGCCGCCAGAACAAACTTACTATGTGACATAACGATTTAATCACCCGTTCAATCAGTGTCAACACACAAACATTACGAACACTTACACGATGTACTTTTCCCGCTGACGCTCACTAATTGGAGTACATGTGTTCATTAGCTGTGTGTTTCCCCAACCCAATTTGTTGAGAAACAAACCATTTCCATTAGCAAAGCAATCAAACTGATTTATCGGAGTTCAATTCTCTCCCTCTTTTAACACCCTGCGGTCCGTCCACTTAGCTGAGAAAAGTTTCCAAAGTTTTAAAAAAACGTCATCTATCCACAACCAATTACACCACAGAGCTCGACCGGAAAAAAACCTGTAGTTTGACATTTTTTCTCCAGCTGACAATGAACTCTGAAGGTATTGAACACGAAGGCCGTTTTTTGGCTTTAATTTAAAAGTGAAACTACTTTTAGACATTTCCTTTCACCAGATGACTGCAGGACAGTTCAATCAACACCTTATGAGGACATCGGATGCTTTCATCTGAGTTTCGGCTTCAGATTTCAGCAGATGTGTTCATGTTGACCAATTTCTGGCAACGGTTTGATAATTTTATGACTCACAATTTTCCAAACACATGTTTAATCTTGCAGCCGTGCTGCACATGGAAGCATTCATAATGATTTGTTCCTTCTTTTCACTTTATGAACCCCCATCGTTGTATTTGACCTGTGAATAATTATGAAGGATACAGACGTAAAAGCGTAATAATAGATTTAATATCAGAAATATTTTTATGAGATTGCTCAAGACTCTTTGGGGATCCAAGTAAGCCCATAACAAGAGTCTGCTTTGTGTTAATTGTTTGTACTTTGTGTCAATCGAAGGATTTTATTATGCATACAGATGCAAGTTCATTGATGAGAATGTTAAAGGTACCATGTGAAGTTTTTGACCTCTCGTAGCGTTATTGAGCTGTTTTTTTTAGGAATGGGTCGCCGTTTGTTTGTCTCGTGCAGTATACATGCAATACATATTTCTCTCCTTATTCCACTAATCTACAGGTGGCAGTAATGCACCAAAAAACACATTCAACATGTTGAGTCTCAATGATATACGCAACTTTGTGTTTTTGCTGAGCAATGGTGGAAACAGTGAATGTAAACACAACTTTTGCAACTGAGGTTTGGATTGATAGAGACTGTTGGTGGGAGCCAAGCTAGCTGGTTTTCACGTGTTTCCTGTATTTTAATGCTAAGCTAAGCTAAACAACTGCTGGTAAAAATACAGAAAACAGGTGTATATATTAGTACAAATACAGGAAACTCGTGAAACCAGCTAGGATGGTTGATTTCACGTGTTTCATGTATTTTTATGCTAAGCTAAGCTAAACGACCACTGGTAGAAATACAGAAAACAGGTGTATACATTAGTACAAATACAGGAAACTAAGCTAAGCTAAACAACCGCTGGCACGGACATGAAAATTATCTTCTCATCTCACCAAGGACGTTAATATGTCCCAAAAATGCTGAACTATTCCTTTAAACCTATCTGTTAGACGATGCACGTATTTTGTTTTGTTCCTCCTTTTGTTGATCTCACATTTCAGACAACGGCGTTGTATTCAAACTAATTTGCCGGTGCCTTTGGAGGGGCACACTGCATCATCTGTTCATCTGTTTGTCTGTCGGATATGAGAACAGAATATATAGCAGCACTGTTTGTAAATCACTGTGGATAAAGAGCGACAGTCAGCCGAGTCGAGTGATTGAAAGCCAACGGGGTGAGGCCAGCGTCTGGAACGCCTCCACTAACTTCCCAACTGGCTGCTGCTTGTCGGGATTCTCCACTCTGCTGTTATATCTGCCCAAATATTATCAGAGGTGTTCCCTGTAATAATCCTGAAAGCCAGTTAATTATCTCCACTGAGGCCATTGTCTTGTCTCCTTCACCGTTCCAAGTCTGCGTAGCACAATGCGTGGAGTGGAAGTTGACGTTTTTGAATTTCCGAAGAGTATGGCGCCACCTCCAGCTGACGCTGCAGTCTTGAGTGTGTGTGTGTGTGTGTGAGGTCAGCGTGGGAGGTCTAGGCACACACACACACACACACACACAGTGTGATGGGCTCCTTTATCCACACTGAGTAAGAGCAAGAGTAAGAGAATGTGTGAGACTTGACGAATGAACCGAGATTAAGAGTGCTGAAGGAAGAGAGGGACGGCAGATGACAGAACAGACGTTAAACACACACACACACACACACACACACACACACTTGCTCAAAACACACATAGTCAAAACCTCTGTCCTGTTTCCTGTTTACAGCGATCTGATGGCTATTTTAGTCCACTAGATGCATGAAGGGAGGCCTTCAGGTTTCACAATAGAAGACGGTGTTAGGAGAGGCCTTATTTAGACTGGCAGTCAGAGACAACAGTCATTCATTGCACTTCATGCATTTCATGCTTGGAAAGTAAAGTGAAACAAATTCAGATTTTTCTAATCAACGACTCCTTATTTTCTAATATGTATAATATCAACACAACCATGTGCACCGTTTTCTAGGTCTTTCTTCTAAAAACCTTACTACATGTTGCTGGTAATGTTCTAAAGCAGAGGTATTTCCCCCTAAAATGAATATCAAAGCACAGTTCTTCCCCCGAATTTTCTGAAAATGATTTCAGCAAGTTATTGCATCCGGGGTACTCTTACCATTCCGGCTACTTGTAGACCTGTAGTAGTATCCATGGGAGTACATGAGATTTAAGTTAATTAAAAAATATCAGTCAGTCATAATTCTTTAAACAGGATAATCAATTAAATACAATTGATGAAAGTTCAATACACAATATTTTGCTGTAAACTGTCAACTGCCGCAAGAAATGCAGAGATGCTTTCTACCAGAGATGTTTCAGCTGGTTGGAGGGTTCCTGGCTGGGAAAAATAGGGTTTAAAAAGGGGTTACATTATTGACAAAACTACTGTATAGCTGACACTTACTCTCTATTGAAGCAACTGAGGTTTTAAAGTTTTAAAGAATGGAAAAGAACCCTCATATCTGAGGCTCATTGTTTTTTTCATTGGAACAGACATTGAAAGCAGTAGAAAGGAAAACGTCCTCTATATATGGCGGCGGGTCGAAGGTGACGTGGGAGGTTGAAGAGCACACTGAATCAAGGCAAACATTTCAGCACAACGTCTGTTCTGGCCTCACTGCCATCCGCCATGACGCCTGTTTATCCATCGCACTTCCTGTGTGTGTGTGTGTGTGTGTGTGTGTGTGTGTGTGTGTGTGTGTGTGTGTGTGCTGGACAGCCTGTGTGTGTTTCTATGTGTAACCCCACTAATATCTGGATCACACACACACACACATGCACACCTACACACACACACACACACACACACACACACACACACAATGATAAATTGCAGCCTTGTGAATATGTTAGTTTACTCCCGAGAGGCTGCAATGTTCGAACATTTCTGTTGTGTAGAGAGAATAATTGAGAGGACAAACAATCAGACACACACACACACACACACACACACACACACACACACACACACACTCAGTGAAACGCAGTTGTACTTTTAAAGACACTTGACAAAGACAGGAAAAATAGACCTGAACTGCAGGTACTGAAGGTGTAGAATACAAATCCACACAGATGCAGCACAGTGCAGACAGAGAGTACAGAGCAGAGAGTAATAGTTAACATGACGACAACAATGTCAGTGTGTCATGCCACCAAATGTATGTGACGATTTCCATTTCTTTATGTGAATGCTGAAAATGAGGGTGAATGTATGAATGAATGTGGGATACTGTCTTCATTTCCTTTGGTCTTCAATGTTTTCAGGCCAAGGACGGTGGAGGGACCCCTATTACATATGGTATAAAATGGTGTTCCTTAGTAAACCGGGTCAATAATAATGTGTAGTGCAGCCTAGTGCCAGATTCATATTTTAGTTCTATTTTGGCATTTCTACATTACAATTTCTCTACAAAATATAAAACCAACAGGACATTTTGCTTAATATAGGATGCATTCATGTTAAGGTGTATTTTGGACAAAGTTCAATTTTTGAAAGAAAAAAAGGACCCCCTGCAGTAACTCTGCGGACCCCCTAGGAGTCCTGGACCCCCCTGTTGAAGACCTCTGCTTTATGGAGCCTACACATTTCTATATCCTAACTACAGGATTACTATAATAACAACAGAATAATCCCGACTACTATAACTTTATACTGTAGTAGTTCTCCCAACCATTAATCCTAATATTTTTAATATCAAAGACCCCCAAAAATACGTAGGATTCTATTAAATAATGTTGCCAAATAAAGAAAAAACATTCTATAAACTTCCATTCCACGTCACCTTAACCGCCATGTTCACTTGCTTTTGTAAACATTGCAGCAACCTCTCAGGTCAGCTGTCTCTCAGGAGGGGTTTCTAAAGGCCGCAGTGTCCTCGAGCAAGATCCCGAAAACTCACATGGTTTCCCGACAGTTGGTGACTATCTTGGCTGGTCGCTCGGCCGCTGTGGGCCTGAGAGACCCGGATGTAGAATGTACAGCAAAGACCACAGATTACAGATTCAATGCGTGTTCGTCACCCCGTGTCAAACACCGGGGATTTGGAGTGAAAGTGGAGACGCGGACAGAGAAAACACCAGGGGGATCACCCTCAAAAGCCCCCGCCTCCCCCACCCCAACCCACTTTCTTTTTTCTCACACAGCAGCCAGAAAAAAAAGGCAGACGCTCAGCGACGGGCTGCTTCAGATACTCGGGTATCTATTTTTAACCACGCGTTGTGTATTGGGCCGAGCACTGAGCTCTGGCTTTTTGCAACACAAATGATGTAAAACATGTTTCCCATCCAGCCGCGGCGGAGACGAGCCAGCTTCTGTTATTGGGGCAGACAGGCCGCCGCTGCACAACAACAATGAGCCCTCAGCGCTCACACTCACCAAAAACAAACACATTCTCACACATTCTTGCTCTATTTCCGTGAATCTGTGGTTGTGTGTTTTTGTGGGAGGGGAGACACTTACACACACACACACACACACACACACACACACACACACACACACAATCATGAACAAATAAACGCACCTAGCAGTGTGCATACAAGGGTTCGGTTATTATATTTAGACCAAAGCTGCTGACATCAAGTATTTTTAAATTTGGTCATTCAAAAAAAAAAAAAAAAAAATTACTTTGATTGAATTTGGGTGAAAAAAATCATCAAAATGTTTTCACCTTTTTACACAACCTTCTTTCATAATTATGATTAATGGATCGGTTAACAACATTGGCAAGAGTTGAGGAAACCATTATCGGAGTATAATCAAAGCACATGAATAATACATGTGTGCAGGCAAACACATGCCTGCAGATACACAGAAGGCACACACACACACACACACACACACACACACGCACACACACACACACACACACACACTCCGTCTCTTTGTTCGCTCTTCAAAGCCGAAAGCGTTGATTCAAGGTTTGATAAGTGACACCAAACCAGCAAAAGCAGCCAAAAACGTTGTTATCGTTGCTAAGAATCTTCTCCCACAGAGTCGTCGTCGTTGTTGTTGTTGTTGTTGTTGTGGTTGTTGTGGTTGGTGGTGTGTTTTTAATGGTCTTAACGCATTTGCAAACACGTGACATAGGCAGGTCTTTCTGACCTACTTCTACTTTCACCTCCAGCATTCTCTCATGTCATACATCTCTGACTTGCATTCATCCCCCCCCCCTCTCTTTAGATGAAGGGCAAAGGTAGAGAATGTGAGGAATTTGGCAAGCGACTCCAGGGGGGGGGGGGAGTTGAGTTGCCCTGATAGCTTGTGATCTAACGCGTCAACCCGCTGAAGATTTGCTTAAAAGTCATCACAGCGTAGCAACACCGTGGTAGATTTCCCACGGGTGATATCTACTGTACAATCTGTTTCACTGGTTTGACGCATGACAGTGAAAATGCCAGTGTTATTTACGGAGCGTGACATACATGCGTCCAAAATGTCACTTTTAAAGCTCACGTGCCGGTGCATTCTCTTTTTTATTTTTAAATTTCTCGTTAATTATTATTATCAGACACATCACTGGAAATACGGCTGGAGAAGACACCACCATAATGATTTCCGATTTGGGATCCTCTTAGCGCCGTAATGTACAGATTATACAGGCGGAGGATTATACAAAGCCATCTCATTCATCGGTTTGATTTAAAGGCTCTTGTCCATCATCTTTCCCTCGTGAGTCTGTGGGAAAAGGCCATGCCTGTGTAACTGCAGCGTGCAGGTTAGACAGGCTCACGTGTATCACAGAGTCTAGCTTTAACTGAAGTGGCGTTTCACCTTTCTGCTGGTCTGCTCCACAGAAAGGTCAGAGGTCGGGTCAGGATATCGAGCAGGTTTTCTATTCAAGACCATACAAAGCCAGGTCGTCACATTTCACACCGTGTTTTTTATTTATTTTTTATTGAATAAAGCACTTTGCATCATACACGGCTAGCTCTTACACTTTAAAGTTTGGCAATGATGAATTCATACACACAGACACTCATTGCTGCAGAGGATGACAACATGTAGGAAGTTGCAGCTGAAAGATATCTCAATGTTTCACAGATGTCTTCATCATTTAGAATGATTTACATTTATAACCTGTCAGCTTTATTTTGATGAACTGGGAATAAATGCAATATAATGCCATATGGATGCATTCAGCGTTCACTGCTTCCTTACAGTAAACTGAATACTTCATATCTGTATATCTGTAATACAACTAAACACACACAGGAGAGCTCCTCGGCCGCTCCAGCATCAACATCTCTCTCTCTCCTCCCTCTCTTTGAACTTTTCTCTCTCATTCTTCTTCTTCTTTCATCTCCTTTTCTCTCAAGCAGTTGGAGGAACGCCAAAGTCTTCAGAAAGGCCAGATATGAGCGGCGGTGCATTCCTGTCTGCTGTGCTGTGTCGATGTGGACAGGTTAGACAGGCGGCTGGAGGCACGTGGCTTCTCTGGGGACGGATGGGAACGAGACCCGGACCAATCCACCTTGGCCCCCGGGGGCCTCGCCTCGGGAGGATTTTCTCAGGCTCTCATCGGTATGAACCCGGGGGGTACCTGTTCATAGCACAGTTTAACCAAACTAGGGATGTAGTAGTTCATGATAACCATCTTATCTAAAGCCCAATATTAAACATACAAGAAAAATGGTGAAAGACATTTCCTTTGTGCAACATTTGAACATCTGCAATACACCGACATGTTGCATGAACTTCAGCGTGAACGTTTTGGGTCGGAAGTGAACAATGTGCTCATATGTTCGACAAAAACTTTTTGTTATTACATAAAAAACATGCTAACCCTTTCTATGAAGAGAACGTTAGAGAACTGCCCTAACGTATCATCACAGATTATAAAATTCTAAGTTTCTTTAAAGTTTGGTCGTTATAATGAGCTGTGTAACATCCAGGACTCAGATTCTTCTTTCAAACACTGGGGTCACTTGGACATGGAGGTATAAAGCGTTATGAATGCTGAACTTATAATACTTTATAAACCTTGTTATAAGTCATGCATGATTATAAACATTCATAAGGACTTTAATAAAGCCTTATAAATGCATTATAATGTGGTATAAATGAGCTTATGATGCATTATATACATGATCTTCATAGAAAGTCTTACCAAAAACATATTTCCTGTGGTGTCACGACTTCCTTCTGAATTAACTGTATTTGCCACTTCAAATGAGTGAAATGTACTTGAACACAATTCTAAGGCGTTTTCGAGGTTGTTGGCTTTTGACTTTGACGTAAAAAGTAAAAAACACCCAAATGGGAGCAATACCATTCTACAGAAGCGTATAATAGTAATAAACTTGCGCATTTGCATGTTTATAAAGTGGCAAATTTGCAAGTTTATTAATATGCTAACAACCGGCATCTATGCTAGCTAACTTCCAATGAATGTACGCATTTATTTTTCTAATTAATACGTGTGAAAATGCCTCATTAAGGTCCTTAGGGTGATGGTTATTGTTGGTTTTATTTATATGGGTCAAATTGTCATTTTATGGATGTTTGCTGATCGGGCGGTTGGGCTAAGATGCTAGCGGTAGCTTTCACTTTTGTCATAGCAACGGCTAACATCCGGTGTTAGTGGAACCAAGCAACTTGCTTCTACCGGCTATATATATTTATATTAACTTGTGAGTTAATAAATTGGCAAATTTGCGACTTTTTTTCTCTGAATATCGCCCACCTCTCTCACCTCCTTTTTTTCCCTACAGTGGCCTTAATACGCCATTCGGTGTTACAGTTCATGCTTTGTTTTTATTAATGCGGGCTGTTTGTAAATGTCGGTCCGCCGCGCTAGATTCTTTTGATAAAGCGAGCTCCTAAACACACACATGCACGCAGCCGACACAAAGCTCCGTGTCCCTTTCACCCTTGGAGTTGTGAAGTATGCAAACACGCACAGTCGTACAGTGCGCAATCCCATTTAATCACAAGAATCCTGACCGGGTGCATTCCTGTCGCACAGAGTTAGTACGATTTGCTTATTAGAGCAAACAATGGTATCTGTCAATTTCATTTTCATAAGCTGAAAGATTACAGAGCGATGTGCTTATCCTCTGTATCCAGTCCAGCGCACTGCAATGCCCCCTGCTTTCCCACGTCCACCGGGCACCGTGGTGTATGTGCGTTTCAGCAAACTGATCATCAGGTGGATTCAAACTCTGCTGATCTTTCCCATCAAGCAGAGCTGGACACACTTCATACAGTAAACTCCCTTCGCTGTGTTTGCAACCCAAATGGTTTTATCCACTTTATAATTTAACGTAAAAGCACAGAGGAGGGTTGTTTTAATATTACTTTTCCAGGTATTTGAAAATCCTGTCACCATGGTGCCAATATTAACACCGGGGAGCTCCCGCCCAGGAATGACTGCTGTGGTATTACTGTTCAGACCTGCTGACTCCTCATTCTAATAAGCGGCTGCACCTGAAAGTCTGCGTTGCTGTGTCATTAACTGGATGCTGATTCACAGTAGAGCATACGACTGCAGTTACCCCTGAAATATGATTATAGTCATCACAAATGTCATATGCACAGATTGTAATAATTGTAGTTGTTGTGCATGCACTGTGGAAGTGCGTCATATGCTCAAAATACTGTAAAGTGCACAAAAATATTCTCTCCATTCTCTGCAAAACTTTTACACACACACACACACACACACACACACACACACACACACACACACACACACACACACACGCACACACGTACATTATATGCATGTTTTTGAACGAATGTGAGCCAGATTCACGAGTGGATGTTTGATGAATTTCTCTTAATTTTTTTTTTGTGATAATCCTGCACGTGTTCAAAAGATTGTGCATGAAAATAATTTGGAGAGCTTGTTTGTGCAGCGTGTCAGAGTCTTTATCTGTGTGTGTGTGTGTGTGTGTGTGTGTGTGTGTGTGTGTGTGTGTGTGTGCAGGTGGAGGAAAGAGGGGGCAGTTTGCAGCGGGGAGACTGGAGAATTAAATGAAGGAAACGGGAAGGAAATGACGAAGGCTTTGCTCTCTGTAACTGCAAAACTGCCACTCTCCCTTTGTCATGCTGTATGGAAACTTGGACACACACACACACACACACACACACTCACAGACAGCCTGTTGTTGTTGTGGCTGTGATGAAAACTGTGGTACACAGGATCTGAGACACAGGATGGTACACAATGAACTTGGAGAATAGAGAGACGGAGAGAGGGTGAAGAAGAAAGAGGCATGAGCTGGATGGACTGTAAGCGAAAGAGAAACAAGGAAAGAAAGTGACAAATATGTGGGCAGACATCAGAAAAAAAAAAGACAGATCTGACTCAACCGCACAGGAAAAGTTAAACGGCAACGCTTTGAAACATAAACAACACAATCTATAAGAGTTATACACTTCCCAAGTCGAAAATACTTTCCTTTCGTTCAGCACTCTTTTTTGTTTTTCACCATCAGCGTCCCATTTTTCCAACGGCTGTCGTCTCTTTTTTTTTGTATTAAGCTCTTGATGGAAACATTTTTTGAGTGGGAACAGGTAAATCATGCACAAATAAAGTGATTATCGCACGTTTGCCGGCTGAGCGGTGGCCAAATCAAGCTTTTATGCACATTACCTTGGGAGAGAGGCGGCGTAGGAAGCCGGTACTTCCACACTGATCGCTGATAACCCACGTGGGCAGAGAGCTGGCGCGGCGACACAAACATCGCTGCTGCTCGCCACAACAAGTCAGGGCTGGATCAAACAGGGCCGGGAGGTGTTTCCTCACATCAGCAGCGTTAGCAGCTCAAATGTAAAAAAAAAACAAAAACAGAAAAGCTTCATTGATTTCAGGGATATTTCTCTTTAACATTCAAGCACTCGGGAGCCAAACATGATTCATCTGCAGGGGCCCAACAGCAAAAACAACAAAAGGACGGCTACAAAACAGCTAAAGGAGGGGTCAGAGGTCGCTGAAAGAATGTCACTGGCATGTTCTTTATCGCATATTTTCACACCAATGCACACACAAGTCAGTGTGAGCGCGCGCGCACACACACACACACACACACACACACACACACGACACAAAAAAAAAATCAGTGTCTCATCTCTCAGCTCAGCAGCATTGTTTTGATTTACTTTGTCTGCTGTGTCGAACAATGGGATCCAACAATGGATACGTTTTCGACATTCCTGTAACAGAAAAACATTTCAGAGGTGACATCTTGTTTTGGCCTGTGTGAGTGTGTGTGTGTGTGTGTGTTTGTGTGTGTGTGTGTGTGTGTGTGTGTGTGTGTGTGTGTGTGTGTGTGTGTGTGTGTGTGTCTGTGCTTTATATGGGAAAACACTCGCTTGTCCAGTATGCATGTTCTTTCTAATGAGCCCTTGAGTCAGACTGTTGGGTTTTATGAAACAATTAGGCTTTCAATCATGTGGGTGTGGTACCAATCAGACGCAGAACATTATATTCTGTGATATAATACTGTTGTTGTGGATATTTTGCACCAAATAGAAACCTGAGACAGATCAACTAAAGGCGACTAAAGGCATTTTGAATGAGCCCCCACATATAAACTGATATAATATTTTTTCCAATGATAACTGCAGGGTTTACTTTCTCATGCAGCCATATAAATTAGTGGAGAAATCTGCCCTCTGCTACTAGATAACACAACTAAAGTCTGCCGGTTTCATGAAGACTTGCTGGTCCAACCACACAGTTTAATGCAGCTCTTTCATAGGAAATGTCCCCCGCTGAACAGGAAGTGATGTGTTTTGTGTTCTTGGCAGCAGCGACCGGAGGATATAATGAATAACGACTTTGTAGGTAGCATGACATGCAATAATAACCCCGGCTGAACTCAAACTTCAGTTTAGAAAAAGCTATAAAATCTATGCTGATCAGCAATAAACACAAATCAAAGATCACAATCATATGCTCGAACTTTAAGTTTCAGCTTCAGTCGACGAAGCTCATGAGACCTGAAGACATGCTCAGACAGCGTTGGAGGAGGAGGGGGGGGGGATTACATCCTGGCAGTGGCCGTCCAGCAAGGTTGCTCTGTTGTTTCCTGGAGCTCGTGGCATGTGTCTTAAGAGGCTTTAAGAGGCTTGGAGGAGATGAGCTGCCATCTGGCTAAATCCTGAACGGGCGAGCCATGCACGGCCGGGAGAATGTTGACACGGCTTCTCCTACCTCACAAAAGACTGTGAAAGGATGATGCAAGATGATTTTTATGATGATTTTAAACCTGAAATATGTCGCATGCAAATTGAGTACCTGACTGTAAAAAAAATGAGTAAAGAAATAACAAATCAGTCTTGTCACCTTCAGAATATTATTCTTTGATTTTTAGTTGTTTAGTTGCAACAGTTGACAATGTTTTTGTTTGTTTTTTAGTGGTTATTTTTTATATGCATGGCAGAGGATATGAATTATGGAGAAGGGGTGGCAATAAATAAGTGAACTTCCCATTCCTTTTTGGACAAAAAAAGATCTTATTCATATCTCTATGCTTTCTACTTGTGTAATATTTTATTTTCTGTGTGTTTCTGACATTTTCTGTATTCAGTTTGATGTGTTGAAATAAAAAATCTGAGTCTAAATGAATCTTAATCTAGTTATGGAAAGATCACAGTCTTAGTTTAGTCGAATTCCTAAATCAACACTATATTAATTCTACATGCCTCCTCTTAAAAAAGAAGCTTAATCAGTCCTAGCTGTATAATTAGACATTATGACCACTTGCCATGTTGCCACATCTGTTGCAACACCTGAGCAGGGAAGGTGTTTCTGCAGCATTGTTGTGGGTGTCGACATTTTCACATGCATCAGTGTCAAGTACAGTATGAACCTGCAGGGAATGTGCTGGCACTAATCCTTCACCCGACCAGTCTGCTCAGGTCTGTCAGAGGCCCACGGGCTTCACCAGCGCTTTAGTTTCTCTTCGGTTTCAGCTCTGAAAATCACAACTCTCTCCCTGTGCACACATCTGTTTAAAGCATCACGCAGACAAGCGGCTAAACACGTAGACTCTCTTCACTGGGATGTTTGAAGATATAGAAAACCAACATGAGAGACTAAACTTTAGTGAAGTAGAGTCTTTTTTAGGCCGAGGACCCCTTGGCTTCTGCATGGTGGAGATTTATATTTGCTAATTTTAGGTTAGATTCATGTTAATGTGAATTTTTGGACATATTTAAAGTTTTGGAAGAAAAACATTTGGTTTTTGGGGTTCTGAAGGAGTGGCTGTTAGTGAGAGCAAGAACCGATTAGCATCGCTGGGATTTTTGTGAACAAAAGAGCCTGTTTTGTTTACCTTCCCCTCGCAGGGAGAGACATGGTTTGGAGCGTCCGCCTGGAGACAAACATAATAACTGAATGCTCTGCTTTGCTTCTGATGTTCAGTTCTGAGACCTGCTGATGAAGGCCAAGGGGGTCAAACACGGATATCAATAACCTCAATATGAACTTGTGATATCCAACTAAAAAGCATTTGGAAAGCAGCGATGAGCAAAAGGAGGCTATTCGATGAGATCGACAGATTGCTGCTGAAAAAGAGCTCTGTCAACATCACATGGTTTAAAGAATGTTTGAATATTGAGGAGAAAAATATGCAAAACATATCCGATACACAAAGAATGATCCACCAACACAGTGCCAGACCAGACTGTTGTATGGAACTGTATTGGTTTACTTTATAAACCAGCAACACAAGGAACAAACACAGTGCTATTTTGTTATTCCATGCAGGAAAAAGAAATCCTATGAGCACCAAGCTTGAAACACATGTAGAATAGCTGCATATGAGCATCCTGTGTGCCATTTGTGTAAATATTAATGATATTTCTCTAACTTTTCTATAAATAGTTTCTCCACTCACTTTTCATGTTGCTTCTGACCCGTTATGAGCCATATTCTGCCATTTTTTCTGCCGTTTTCCTGCCATTTTTTCAGTCACAAATGATTACATTTCATAAAACCATTTAACTCTGTTTCAGCAGGGGAGATTATGTGATGTACTCCAGACTCGCTTAGGCAAAATGTTAAATCTATCTATCTATCTATCTATCTATCTATCTATCTATCTATCTATCTATCTATCTATCTATCTATCTATCTATCTATCTATCTATCTATCCAACCATACATCCATCCAAATAACCATCCATCCATCCAACATCCATCCATCCAACATCCATCCATCCATCCACCCATCCATCCATCCAACATCCATCCATCCAACATCCATCCAAATAACCATCCACCCATCCATCCATCCATCCAACCATCATCCATCCATTCATCATCCATCCATCCATCCAACCATCATCCATCCATCCAACCATCCATCCGTCCATCATTCCATCCATCCATCCATCCATCATCCATCCATCCATCCAAATAACCATCCATCCATCCATCCATCAATCCATCCATCCATCCATCCATCATCCATCCATCCATCCAAATAACCATCCATCAACCCATCCATCCATCCATCCATCCAAATAACCATCCATCCATCCATCCATCCATCCAAATAACCATCCAACCATCCATTTATCCATCCATCCATCCATCCATCCATCCAACCAACCAACCATCCATCCATCCATCAAACCAACCAACCAACCAACCATCCATCCATCCATCCATCCATCCATCCATCCATCCATCCATCCATCCATCCATCCATCAAACCAACCAACCATCTATCCATCCATCCATCCATCCATCCATCCAACCAACCAACCATCCATCCATCCATCAAACCAACCAACCAACCAACCATCCATCCATCCATCCATCCATCCATCCATCCATCCATCCATCCATCAAACCAACCAACCATCTATCCATCCATCCATCCATCCATCCATCCATCCATCCATCCATCCATCCATCCATCCATCCGTTTATCCATCCATCCAACCAACCATCCATCCATCCATCCATCCAACCAACCAACCATCCATCCATCCATCAAACCAACCAACCAACCAACCATCCATCCATCCATCCATCCATCCATCCATCCATCAAACCAACCAACCATCTATCCATCCATCCATCCATCCATCCATCCATCCATCCATCCATCCATCCATCCATCCATCCATCCATCCATCCATCCGTTTATCCATCCATCCAACCAACCAACCATCCATCCATCTATCCATCTATCTATCTGAAATATTGATGCTCTGAGTTTTCACCTTAGTATACCTTATATGTATATTACATTATATAAATATACATTAAGAGTAGCAGCATTAAAATAGCATTTTGTCACTTCTTTCATAAAATGATCATCGGGTCATCCAGTCCACCTTAAATATTTCCCTAAACCAAAGTACTTAAAGGTGTGAATGGGTGTGAAGACTGTATTTACTATAATGCTACCCAGCCTATTGAGCTGGCCGTCGGTAGGACACCTATTCATGACACGCCGGCAAAAACGCTATGAATCGAACAGCGACACACAGACTTACAGAGATAACACATCGGCCTGCACGGCATTGATCTAAACGCACGGGTCAGGATCAGTCACAAGGTCTGTCTGTTACAGAGTCATGTGGCTCAATGGAAAATTGAGATTTGATTAGTCTAATCAATGCCTCTGTGCACCGGGAGCCTCTCAGTGAATATGACACTGTGTTCGACACCAGAGCTCCGTCACTGATGTGTAACCTATTGACATTTAAGAAAAATCCTAGGTCTCATAACACGAAAACACACTCAGCACAAAGTGCAGCATTCAGCGCTTGGATAATAAAAGGTCATGTGGTGAGATATGAGACATCCATAAAACCACAACTAGGTACAAAGCACAGTTATATACATTTTTTTTATAGCAGCTTAAACCTTTATACCTTTTGGTGAAGGTTAACTCAGATTGGGAATATATATATTTGTATTTTGTTTCTCAGCTCCTGGTGCTTCAAGTCTTCCCCTCAGCAGATAAAAGCACCTGCACACACAGAAACATGTACATCCTATGGGACGTGCCTGAGAACCGAGGTGTTGGACGTTGCATCTGTTTCCTGTCTGGATTGAAACTGGAAGATTGCACGTGAGGGTTTCGGCACAATTTCCTCATATGTGGGCTGATCTGAAAAGTAGGCCACGGTATCTTTTTGAATAGAGTTGCTGAAAAATCGGCTTTCACGTTGCTCTTGACGCCGAATGATAAAAGCAAAGAAGGGGGGGATTTGAGATGTACCCCCCCCCCCCAAAAAAAAAAAACACACAAAACACAAAACATGCTGATGGGTAAAAAGCCAGACAAATCCCACTTTTGGATTCTGCAATATGCTCAGACGGCGAGTCTGTCCGAGGGTCACCCCGTGATTTTCTCTCTCCCACTCTGTTATTATTCCATTTCCTCCCTGTGAACGGAAAGACCGAAATAACCCTGCTGAAATCTATGGCTCTCTGGGGGCCGAGCTTTTGTGTCGGAGCAAGTGGAAAACAAGAGCAGCGGTGGCTGAATGGGACTCTGCAAAATCTCCAGTTTCAAGGCCTCATGGGGGCTCGGCCCACAGACACGGACACGACTCGTTACACGGGCAGACTGTATGGAGAGAGCCAAGAGAGTGTCTTGTGAGACGCATGTATGATTCACAATGGCAGGCTGGACTCCCCGTCTGAGGCTGAACGGTGGCTGAGTGCACAGTGATGAAATATTCGGCAACTGTGCACCGAGGAAGGAGAGGTTATGATCCTATCAGACGCTCTCTAAAACCTTTTCCGCTGACGTTTTGCTTCTTCCCTGATTTTTTTGTGTGTTGCTTGCTCGACCACTTTGATCCAGACTAAAATATCACCACGACTCTAGGATGGATTTACCATCTAGAGACATTAGTTGGGCTTATTGGACAAATCTTAATGTTGTTGATTGATTGTGACATTTTGGAGCTACAGGCAGATCAACGTCTATCTACTGAATTGATTGCACAACATTTTCTACAGACATTCAAGGTACCCATTGCTGTTAGGTTGACAGGTTTTCTGTGAAATGCCTCAACAAATATTAGATGGATTGGCATGGGATTTCATTCAGTCATTCATATCCTCTTCTGGATGAATTATAATAACTTTGCTGGTTTTCTGCACTTTCCATCTAGAGACATCATCATGTCCAATAACCATTGTGTAAAGTATCACAATACTTAAAGCAGTATATTGAATTGTAACCCCTGTAGCATGATACGTATCATATTGGCAGATTCCTGCCAATCTGTGGCACCAGTCTCCTGCACAACATTTTTTAAAAAGCTGCCAATGTTGTTGACATTGACATATAGGGTGAAATAAATCGCCCCTAGCATGTGGTATACAGAACGTAATTACATTTTCATGCAAAAACAACAGTGATGTAAAAGGTTCCAATTCGAAACAGAAATGAATGAATATGTCTCATCCAAATTAAGGTGAAAGTGTGACCAGAGCAACCTTTTCAAAGGGACACATGAACTGCTAAACATCACCATATTAGCATTGCTATGTTAGCCCTTTAGCTGTGCCTCAGTGCAGCCTCCCAGAGCTTCTCTGCAGCCTCCTCGTCTACAGATTTACATCTTTTCTCATCCAAGTTGTTCATTTTTAACATTTACATAACCTAATTTGCCGATCGCTGGCTCATAAAATCGCCGACATCTATCTGAATGTTTTACGGAAAGTCACTTTTAATGGATGCACTTTCTCAATAATTCATTAAAATCGCGTCTGTCTTTGCCCCGTTGACGCATCTGTTATCCACTGCAGCCGGAGCAACACCTTCGAGGAGGCAAAAAAAAACACGAGATGAAGACAGCGGAGTTGCATAGTCACACACACGCGCGGCTCCCGGAGGACAGCTGTCAGATTTGAACTAATGAATGCTGAGGCTGCAACCGTAATGGATTTTTCTTCCCTCTTACTGTCTGGCGCTGTCTGTCTGCCTGTCTCTCTGTCCCTGCCTTTCTCACGTTCACAGCATCCTGGTTAAGTGGACTCTGACACTGACATTGTCTGACACTGTCTGTGAGCCTGCAAGAGGTCAAAATATGTCATCCTATCCACACACACACACACACAAAAAAAGTTCTCCACAACTTTGCCTATAAAGTCTGCTTGCTCCTCTAATTCTATGTTGTGTGTAAAGTGACCCTCCATGGACGTTTGTGTGGTTGAGGAGTGTGTTAATTACACACCTCCATGCTATAAATAATAGCATTGCATCCGGCTCCACCTCTAAATTGTGCTACCTTTTACCTTAAGCATCTAATTATGATCTGAGGGCATGATGTTGTTATTCCTATAGAGTTTATGTTTCCAGTAAAGAGAAGGTCACCATCCGTCTCTGCTCTGATTCAACCCCTCTGACATGTGTTGCTCATGTAATCAGATCCGGGGCACGCTAACTAGCGGCTCTGGTGCTTTCCCGGCCCTCCTCATGCATTATAGACGAACAGATTTTCTGCCATTGTGGAGGATGAAGCCGTGTGTGGCGCCCGGCGCTGGTGACGGTCGGGTACAGTGATGGCCCGCAGCTGCATTACATCAGCAGATCATTAGGGAACTCTGCTTCCGAGGCAGTAACCATCAGTTATTCTTTGGTGGAGGATGATCGTTGTAATCAGAACAATTCTGTCATTGAATTCTAATGTGATTTAACCAAATTAAGGTTTTCATGTAGTAGAAGCAGTACATTTACTCGAAAGTACTTGTGCTTTTGATTTTATGCTACTTTTTATGTTATTATAGATACACTGTTGCCCAAAAAGTTGGAATATTTTGTTTTCAGACACAATCCTCTGTTTATTCCTATTTAAATGCATCACTCATCACTTTTGAGCAGGTGCAACGATAACATTATGTGTCACAATTACCCAGGTTAAATTAATTCATGCGTAACAAAAAGACAAGATATTTGAAAAGTATTCCAACTTTATGGTCGACCCTGTATTTGATAGTTATAGTTACATGTTATTTTCAGAGTACAAATGTTTTTAAATAAAAAAAATGACTATATATATATATATATATATATATATATATATATATAACATTCTGAAAGAGGACTCTAGCATGATTTTTGAGTATTTTTGTTGTGATATTTAAGTTTTCTTTTCTTCTTTTCACACTTTACTGGAGTGACATCTTGAATAAATCAATTATTTGATTGATGGGAAAATTGATCTACAATTATTTCATGGCAGATTAATTGTTTCGGTCTTTTGTCAAAGCAATAATGCCAATCATTTCCAAATTCTCAATACTGAAGATTTGGTGCTTTTCCTGAAGATCTTTGTACCACATGTTGTTGTTGTTGGTCAAAAATAAAAGTATTTTAAACTCAGAATTTTGACTTGTTTTTCTTTAAGATCAAAAGAAAGAAAAGAATTTAGAATTAAAAAAAATAATTCCCACGTGGACCTTAATCCCCTTCAATATATAACAGCCTGAAAGACGTGCAAGAAAAACCACAGCAACACACTTGGCCTCTCTGACTGACAGGCGATCCTCTTGCATACGGAGCCTCTTTCCTGACTCACACATGCCTGACAGTAGGTCAAGCAAACACCTGAGTATTTGCTTGAGGGAAAAAAACCAATGTGACATGTGAATATGAAAAAAAGATCTATTTTATTCTCTCTTATCATCCAGGAACTCCACTCTCTACCTCCTCTGGCAGATTGAAAACGTGCTTTACAACCACTTGTCGTCAACAAACAATTTTCCACCGTTTAATTGTGTGAGTGGGCTTGCTGCACCTGTGGCTCATATCCAGGTAACCCTGGAAGATTGCGAGCCCACAATTGCTTTTTTTTTTTGCAAAGGTGGGAGACGGGCTGTACAGAAATGTAGGTCAGGGAAAAATGCTGAACTATAAACACGTTGAGCAGCTGTCTGCTGCAGGAATAGCAGCCTGTTGCTCTGTCTATACATTTATGTGGTAAGAGCGCTGGCCTTCCACTATAGTTACACGGAGCGCATGCTGTGACGATGTCATACTGTCTTCTCAGATCAAGGGCAACTTCAGCAGCTGGTGCAGACCGGGACATCCCACCTCAGGAGGAAAAACTGTGGGTTTATTTCCTCTGCTGTAACTTTCAAGTCAATACAGCAACATGTGTGTGTGTGTGTGTGTGTGTGTGTGTGTGTGTGTGTGTGTGTGTGTGTGTGTGTGTGTGTGTGTCTCCTAAAAGCACATCAATTCATAATGAGTTGCTTTTTATAGGACTTGCCAACCCGCCCCCTTAAAATACATTAACCTTCCGTCTCTGGGTCTCGTTCTAAATCCATTGTGGGTGGGTGTGTGTGTTTTTTTGGGGGGGGGTTTTCAGTGTGAATACCTCAGCATGTCCAACTGGATTTCATCAGCTGGTGAAACACTGTCTGTGTAGATAACAATCCAAATATCCACCTCCTCTGTCTGAGTCTTATTCAGCCCTGTTAAAGTGTGCAGCATCAGCGCTGGTGGTGTCAGGGAGAAAATACGCCTCGGGGGGGACACTAATGACTTACATCAGTGCATCACATGTGTGTGTGTGTGTGTGTGTGTGTGTGTGTGTGTGTGTGTGTCTGTACTGTAAAGTCTGAATGACTGGCATGAACTGTGTGACATGTGGCCTCGCCTCTGTGTGGGAAAAAGGAAGTGACAGTGACACATTTAAATTTGGAGCGGCAAGCAAAGTGTCGTCACTGCTGCTAAGTGACATCCCTTCACTGACCACAGGTCACATGACACCAGAGGTGATGCTGTCTCTTTGCCACGCAGATATGAAGCCTGATGCACCGGGAATTTAAAAGAAGGAAGTAACACATTTTTTAGTCTGTGTTCCTTCCATTTATTCACTAATATGTGAAGACATGACGCTTTCTAATGCAGTTTTCAGAAGTAGGGCAAATGTGAATGATATCATCCCCTCTGATTCTTAAAGTTTGACTTAAAACATGAGAGCGTATGGATTGACAGCGTTTTTGTTTTTCTGCCCCTGAAGAGATTCTCTGTAGAGTCTCATCAAACGAGGACAGACGTAACAGGGAATGAAAAAAAAATAGTGTCAGTATGTTGTCAAAAGAGCTCTGGTGCTTTTCAGCCGCCTTGTCATTAAAGGACCCATGTGATGTTCTAACAGCGGGTGCTTGTGGTGACGTCACAATGAAAGGGCTTTCAGTAACCTTAATTGAATAACTTCTACAGCCTGTTTCCCTGAAAACAATATGGCAACAAACAAGAAAAGGGGGGGGCATGGATCCAACCAAGACGACTAAATGAAATATCTTTAACAGCACCGATAACACCTGTTAGTCCACACAGCTGAGAAATGTAGTCTTTCCCGCCTCATGTGACTTTTATTCAGTGCAGACAATCTGACCTCGATTGGAGCCTCTCAAGGTAAATCCCCACTTATATTAAAGAGCACCGCAGGAAAACATGGCCTACTTACACCCCCCCACCACACAAACCTACACACAATTCCACCACTTCGTATCATTTTCTTTCTTTTTTTATTGATAATTCTATGAGGTTCACATAACAAACCACATTTTTTCTTTTTAAAAAATAACATATTTAGACTTTAAAACAGTTTACTTTACATATTAATACATGAAGGTGTTTTTTTCTTCTTCTCTTTTGCACAGCAAAGATATGACATTTATGTTTCCCGGACAACATACCAACAGACTATTATGTACATGTAGTCAACATAATACTTTGAATGAATTTCCACGACAGTGCAAAAATAAAGTAAGTGAACAGGCTGTTGCCAAGGCGCCCTGACAGGGGGAAAAAAAATAAGGATGCCTGTTTTTAAGACCCACTGAACCACTTAAGGGAAATAAAAAAAATTAAAAAAAACGGAATGTTCTCTTCTGGATGATGATGAGCATCTTTCAACAGAAAAATGCCATTTTCACGAGAGAGAGAAAAAAAAAGAAGTAAGGTAAACAAGCTCGAGGATGCAACAAATCCTCTTAAATAAAAAGCGATGGGAATTAGTGCTGCGCATCCTGGGATTGCGTCGGTTCAAACAGTCAACTCTCAATTCGACATGCACTTTGTTTGTTGTTCTTCCATTTTAAACACATTCTTAAAACAACATTCAGTAGCCTAATTATGTCCCATGTTGTTTCTCTCCCTGGCTCCTCTGGATTCAGACAGACACTCTCCAACACAACAGAGGGAAATGTTTTCTTGTGGAGACATCGTGACTCAACAACACACACGCAGAAATGCCCAAAGATGATTCAGGCAATTTCCTGCACCTTTACCTCCTCAAAGCCATTAGTGAGCGCGGTGGGCTCCTGGTTGCTGTCTATGGAGGACTCGCTCCCCGTGCTCTCCCCGGACAGAAGTCTGGTGACTCTGAGGTCAGCCTTCAGCGTCTGCACGTCGTTTCCTATGCACATCTCGCCCAAGTCGTTAATGATCTGAGTCAACTCCTGCTTGCCGTTGGCAATGCAATCGCCCTCCGTGTCCAGGATGTCCTCGCACTCAAAGTGCATCGCCTTCTCCTCCTCCTCCTCGCCGACCAAGTCCTCCGTGATGGAGCCCAGCTTGGGCGCGCTCCGGCTGCGCTCCACCGGCGGCTTGTAGTAACACTGTCCGTTCAGCAGCTTCCTTATGGGGACCAGCGGGATCGTCTGCTCCCCTATGAGCTGCTGCTGCTGGTGCCTGGCGTCGTCCCGCCGCTTTAGCCGCTTGAACTCGGCGAGAGCCGTGGCCGAGGTCTGGTACAGCAGCAGCGCCATGGCCTTCGCCTTCTCCGGCTTGGACACCAGCACCGCGTGACAGCGCAGCATCACGGCCTTGTGCTTCATCTCGTGCCTGTAGACCCAGGCGAAGATCTTGGGTAGCCTCGGGTCCGCGACGCAGTACGTTATCCGGTGCAGCAGGTACAGGTGTCCCGGCCTCCTGGCCTTGTCGTCCACATGCACCATGCGGATGCCCTGCGAGCTGATGGTGAGGCGCATCTTGGTGCCGTTCTTGCCCATCTCGCTCTTGCCCCAGATCTTGCTCACCGCCACGTCCGTGCAGCCGTCCCCCTTGGACTGGATGGTGGTGGCGTTGCCCAGGTAGAGCACCGTGTACGTGGGGTCCTCGCTGGTGATCTTCACCTTTTTCCTCTTGGACTTGAACATGCTGCCCACCCTGTTGAGCGCGCTCTCGGGGCAGGACTTGGCGAAGGAGGTGAGCGCGGAGTAGTTGAGGCTCACCGCATAGCCCTTCTGCTTGGACTGCTTGTCTTCCTCGATCAGGTCGAACTTATTCTTCTTCCAAGGCAGCATTGTAGCGCTGTGTTTTCCCAGTCAACAGCGACAAAAAGTCTGCTGGGAGAGGAAGAGGGGTGGGGGAAAGACTTCGTATTAGACTACTGCTAAATCCTAAAAAGTGTGTACTTTCCCTGTCAGGTCATTTGTAGGCTATACTCTATGAGAAGTGAACGCGAAAGACGCCGTACTTCATCTGTCGGTCCTCTGAAGTGATCTTTCCCATTCTGGTGTCCCCCCAGGTCTCATCTATTGCAGCTCTGAAAACAGTTCGCTGTTGTGGGACCAGCTTCCCGGTTTATATACAGGGAGAAACCATTCGGTGAGAATACAGGAGGGGGAGGGCTGAACCAATTGAGATCGGACCTGTTTTTGGTTTCTATTGAAACACAACAACACTCATTTTTTCAGCCTGGCTGCAACATCATTTTGTACACAGTTAATATTAATTAATCTTGCAGAACTCAATTGCAAGGTTTATTCGTGTGTAACTGGGAATGTCTATAGTAATATGCTATATTACTATTGACAAATGTGAGACATAGAACTTTATTACAATACTAAAATCACTATAAACCTTTAAAGGACTTCCATATGATACAAGGGATACAAAAAACATGTAATTCATTTTCTTGAAGAATCACAAATTAGTATTAGTATATGTTTTAGCTCAACTACAGTCAATTTATTGCCTTTATGCATAATTAGGCTACTTTCCCCAGGCCACCAACATCGAGATTTGTTTTTAAAATGTGTTGACATTCCCTTTCACAGTTTATTCAAGTTAAACTTAAGATAAGTGGCTCATTTCGCAGTTTGTTCTCTCTCCTTCTGAGATGAAACCAACACCATCGATACCAGCAAGCCTTCTCACTAAAAAAAAAACACAATTTTAACATTAAAACACAGTCTGTATATAATAATAATAATAATAATAATAATAATAATAATAATAATAATAATAATAATAATAATAATAATACTATATATTATTATTTATATAATAATAATGTTAGTGAGCTCATCATTTTGGTTCATGTGGAGGTGACGTATGACAGACTTTTGGATACTGCTGTTTTATGCTGCCATCTTTCGGTTCACATCGGAAGTGTCTTTGTTAACCGTGTGCGGTGACGTCAGTGCAATCTCTTGTTACTTTGCGCAATACTAACTTTTGATTTGCGAATTTAAATCCACTTTATTACTATATGATCATCGAGTAAAGTAAATATATTAAAAGCGACGGTGGCTATACGTGAGGAACCAATATTGATGCCCCCCATTTTCTTCCGGACACCTTTGATAGCTGGACAAACAAGTCGACTGTACCAAGAGCTACGTCACTGTAGATGTTTACCGTTAAACCGACAAAGTACACAGTATTAAGTGGTTTATTGTGCAGATGTGGAATAACATTTTCTCCTTGAATAAAAATAAATAGATAAATATTACAAAGTTTAGGTTCGACTGGTCCGGATGTGAGTTTCGATTGGTTTGTCCCACTTCCGGTTTTTACGACAACAAGGCAGCGTCCAGTGCACATGGGGCGCAGTAGCTAGTGACTGACAGCGCTTCTACGCCTTACAGCTCTATTATATTGCAGTTTTTTGGCGTGAAGTTTACTACCGTTGTACTCCATCGTACCCGGGTCAGTATGGGTAAGAAGAAAGTCGGCGGAGGACCCTCACTGGGCCGAGCCCTGATAAAGGAGAGACTCCAGGCTAGCCGTGGAGGAAAGAAGAGAGGCGACACCTGGGTATGTCATGGCAACAGCTAGCTTACATTAAACGTTTCCAATACAATCTTAGGGGGTAGCTGTCTCACTGCTCGTGATATGTTATGAAGTAACAAATTGTAAAGTATGATTTGAAAGTCAAAAGTATAACTTGTTGCTTATCTGACACCCTTTTTTCCCCCACATTTGCAGCGCCACACCAGCGAGCTGAACGATGGCTACGACTGGGGAAGGCTGAACCTGCAGTCCGTGACAGAACAGAGCTCCATGGATGACTTCCTGGCCACCGCCGAAATGGCAGGGACAGAGTTTGTTGCAGGTAAGTACTCACGTGATAGATAAAGTATGTGCACTTAAATAAAGAGCCTATAAACATAGTAATGTGACAAGAAGACCTGTACACAGTAGTAGTCAAAGTATAAATGTATAAATATAAATAATGACACCAATGGGTTATGTCTGTACAATGTATGCATATAAAAAAATAAAACAATATATGGTCTGCTTGTATAGTCTGTAATATTTGAGGTAGTAGTATTATAAGAACATAGTGCACATGGGTATTATTGTAAAAAAATATATTAAGTTGACAGTTATACTGTCAGACAGTACTGATGGTTAATACATAGTTGCAATGCCACTATTTAACAGGAATAGTAGTTTGATGGCCACAGGCAGGAATGACCTCAGGCTATGACCTCGTGTGGCATTCTGTAGTGCATCTTGGTCAAGCATGACAAGATGTATTCATAGCAGCAATACGTCCCCCAGACCAGTGTCTGACATGGCTGTTGTATCAACTGAATGCAAAATCAAACTCACGGTTGTTGCTGTAAAGCATATTTCTGGGTTGTACCTGTTGATACTGTGTTATGTCCCACTGTCATGTATCCTACCTCACAGCTGGATGGTGCTTGAATATATTTCGCCCTGAATGTTACCATGTTATCCACTGCTCCTCTGTCCTTCGATGCCACTGCTGTCTCTGACGGTTTCATGCTTTGTTTTCTTAGAGAAACTCAACATCAAGTTTGTGCCAGCGGAAGCCAGAGCAGGCTTATTAACAGCTGAGGAGCGAACCCGGCTGAAGAAGCTGCATGAAGACAACAAGCATTTCCTCACAATTCCTCGACGGTAACTAGAACAAATCTAGTTATTTTAGGAAATACCTCTTCTATATGTTTTGCATACTTGATTTTTTTTAATGATATACCTCTCTCCTACTTTTAAGCCCCCGCTGGGACGAAAGCACCAGTCCAGAAGCGCTCCAGCAAGCAGAGAAAGACAGCTTCTTGGAGTGGAGACGAGAGCTTGCACAGTGTGTAATATTCTGTGAACTGAATTGCTTTTGCTTTTGTAAAGATTGTTTTCTTATAAGTGCTAAAGTGTTAAATATTTATTGTCTAAAGTCTCTATTTATTGTCTCTAAAGACTCGAAGAGGAACAGAAGTTAATTCTCACCCCATTCGAGAGGAACCTGGAGTTCTGGAGACAACTGTGGAGAGTGATCGAGAGGAGGTAAAAAAAATAAAAATCTGTATACGGTTGTCTGCGGATGTGTTCTCCTTGTGTGATATTTAAGGCGGTTTTTGTGTTTTCCTGTAGTGACGTCGTCGTTCAAATTGTTGATGCCAGAAATCCTTTGCTGTTCAGGTGTGTCGACCTGGTAAGTACATTGGTTGTTGTTTTATTGAGGCATATTCTATATGCTGGGTTTCGATCATCTTTATACTGTTTGATCTCTTTTTGAGTTTTGATTTGAGTCTTTTATCTTGAGGTTTAAAAAAAAAATAGTTTCTAACATCTGTACTTACTGTAGTAAGTAAGTAATCAAATTAATCAAATAGCAGAATCAGATCAGAAATACTCTACAAAGGTGAACTGAACATTTGGCACTTTCCTGTTGTGTGCTGCCAGGAGTTGTACGTAAAGGAATCTTCAGAGCATAAGGTGAACATGCTGTTGGTGAATAAGGCAGACCTGCTGACCAGAGAGCAGAGGCGAGTCTGGGCCAGACACTTCCAGAAAGAGGGACTGAGGGCAGTTTTCTGGTCTGCCCTGGCCGAGAACGACAGACTGGATGCAGAGGAGAAGGTGAGTTGGAGAAGCTGTACTCTGAACATCACCTGTCAACTTTCATGCGTGTTTTGATACATTTATTGGGAGCAATAGTAGATTATGAGAGAATGTAGAGTATAGATCTACATTCACTCATCTTGGTGCTGCCTTTGGGCTCAGTATCAGATTGCAAAATGTCTCTTCTTGCAGGGCATGGAAGTGGAGGAGCCAGAGTGTGTAGAGAGTGACCCTGAAGAGGAAGGACAGCCAGACAATGATGTATTGATCCAAAAAGGGGCCGTTGGAGATGAGGAGGAACAGGAGGAGGAGGAGGATGAAGAGGGACACGAGAGTGGTTCAGATGAAGATCAGCAGGAAAAGATAACTGTAGCCGAGGAGGACTGGCACACCTGCTCAGAAGATGATGATGAAGAAGAGGAGGAAGGGAACGATGGTTCATCCAATAAATCCTCCTTCCACAACTCCAGCCGTCTGCTCCATAAGGACGAGCTGCTTGATGTGTTTAAGGCGGTTCACAACGCGGCCAGGTGTAAAGAAGGACAACTAACAGTGGGAATGGTGGGTGAAGAGTTGACACTGAAGTGCATGCTGTTATCAAGTCCGCCTGTGAGTTTTCTGATTGGCTGTGTGTGAATTCAACAGGTCGGGTATCCTAATGTGGGAAAGAGTTCCACCATCAACACTATTCTAAGGAACAAGAAGGTGTCTGTCTCTGCCACACCTGGACACACTAAGCACTTTCAGGTACGGGACTCCTCTTTAAAGCTCTCCTGTGTGGATTCAAGTCATTCATTAATGAAACATGTGATTGATTGCGTTGCCTTTTTTGTTTTTGTGTATCACAGACTTTGTATGTGGAGCCAGGCCTGTGTCTCTGTGACTGCCCGGGTCTGGTCATGCCCTCCTTCGTTTCTACCAAAGCTGAGATGATCTGCTCAGGGATCCTGCCCATTGACCAGATGAGAGATCACGTCCCTGCAGCCTCCCATATATCCTTACTATGCTGTTGCCTTAGCGACGGCAGAATCCTGCAGCAGCTTTTTTTTAAGTTAGTGACACATAACGGCTTTAAACTCTCTCTGCTCTGTCAGTTGTTGAGTCATTTGCTGTAATAATTTGAATTAACCAATAGACAGCGTGAAGCTTACAGCCCCTTTTACTTTAAGAATGTCTTGGATCGTGGTTAAGCCCTTGACAGATTCCTCACATATGTCAGGTGATCCCTCGGGACGTGTTAGAAGGCACCTACGGCATCAACATTATCCGACCACGAGAGGATGATGACCCCGACAGACCCCCCTCCTCTGAGGAGCTGCTGATGGCTTATGGATGTGAGACTACCAAATATTTATTTTGTGTCTTTTAGAGAATAAATTAACAATAAGCCCCCAAAAAATTTTCCTGTCAATATGCAGCTTTGTCTGGAGATGAGCTGAGTGATCCATCCACCTCAACCTTTTATATCGACTATAACATTTTTTATATTTTATAAATGTTATAGATTTATGTAGTATTAGCCCACTTCATGTTAGCTTTTTTTCTTCCTCCAAGCAAGTTTCTCTTGAATGTGTTTCATTTTTTATTTTAAAGTGTTGTAAACTCTGTTTTTTTGTATTTCCCTCCATTTTAGACATGAGAGGCTTCATGACGTCGCATGGTCAGCCAGATCAGCCCAGATCGGCCCGGTACATCCTGAAGGATTACGTCTGCGTGAGTGCCAGACCTTAGTCAGAATCGAATAACAACAAAAGGTTTCTTTAAAGTCAACATGTAACACCCCTCTTTTACTAAAGGTGGAGTCAGCGAGTCTGGAGAAAGATTATTGATATTACCATCATCCCTCCTGCTGCTATTGCTATTTGTTATTTATTTTCCATTTACAGAGTCAGTTAGTGAACTGTGAGGCGATAAACGAAACGAAGAAAACCCCAAAAAATAACTTATTTGATCTACTGGTTGCCACAACTGGTTGTCAGTTAATTCACTTGGAGTATTACCTACAAAAATAGTGAATTCACTGAACTTCTGCTTAATGTTTAAAAGCACACCAGGGCCCTTTGGCCCTATAGCTGCATAGGACTAGTATTAATTTGTTTTCTGATATGTAAACTTCCTAACACTGTTGACACCTTACAGGGAAAGCTCCTGTACTGCCATCCTCCTCCACATATTCAAGCTCAAGACTTCCAGCCGCAGCACAACAAGTTCCTGAAAACAGACTCGGATTGCTGTGACCTCTCCTCCACGTCGACGAATAAACCACAGAAGATCAAGAGAATTGAAAATGTGGTTGACAAGAACTTCTTCCATCAGGTACTATAGATGGACTGTCTTCTTATTTGTAAGAATATGGCGTAATAATAGTTATTATGAATAAACAAATGTGTGAAATGGTCGTTAATGGAATCTCAATCGACAGGCGAATGTGCGGGCGCTCTCCAAGGGGGTCCAGTCCGTTATGGGCTACAAGCCAGGCAGCGGGCCCGTCGGCCCGGCACAACCCGGACCGGAGGCGGTGGTGGGAAAACCCTGGAAAAAACACAGCAACAACAACAAGAAGGAGAAAGTACGCCGTCTTACCAAGCACCTGGATGCCTGACCTGATGATCTGAAATCAAAGCACATTTAATTCCAGATCATTTCAGCGGGAATGGAAAACGATTACAGTTCACGTGTGATTCCAAAGGAATTAATGATCAGTATCTGTAGATGGCCCTTTTAACCCTGCGAGTATGGAAAAGTCTGGCTGTCTGGGTATTAACAAATGAGGTGCATAATCTGTCGTGTGCTGCTCTGGTTAGGAGATCACATTGGGGCGATGCATTCAATCAACTGGATCACCAGTTGTACACCAGAAATGGACTCAACATCCAGAGGCTGTGAATTTTATAAGACACCTAACATGACTTTTTTTTCAATTAGTATTTTGAAGGCGTTTCAAAAGACACACCACAAAGTCTCCATTACCCAAATAAACGACTAATGAGTATGTTTGATACTGCTTTTATCCATATACAGGTGTGCATAATGTAACTCAGCTGGATTATAAAATAAATGGATTGTTTTCATGCTACGGATCACTTCTTATTTCCACAATGTTATAATTGGATAATGCGTCTCATTATATCGGTGAAGAGAAACATAAACAGGGCTCTCACACATTTCAACCTGTTCACACTCACACGCCACACCTAGTATTTTCTCACCAGGAAAACGCCACTAACTGACAGCATCTCCTGTTGATTGATGAGGTGGATGAGCTCGTTTGTTGAGTTGTTGTGCAAACATGATTGACATAACGTGAGGTCGCAATTATTTTTTAAATGAGAAAATTTGGATGAAAAAAACACTCAGTGCAAAGGCCTAAAGTCATCTCATTTCCTGTACACACACACACACACACAAACACACACACACACACACACACACACACACACACACACACACACACACACACACACACACACACACACACACACACACACACACACACACAATCTCCCACTTAGGAGGGCAGATAAGCACCCCTGCACTAAGAAATGTTGAATTCAACAAATGTATATGTCTGTTATCAGATTCACCAAGTCTGTAGGTGAGCTCCACCCATAAAACGCGCAGGCACTCCCATGATGCTCTCGTGCGTCTGACGTGGCTGCACAGGTGCTGCCTGTATTGGGTTGTTTTTCTCTAGTGGCATCACGACATGTGAGCATGGTTGACGTGAACATGGGGGCGCGTGCACTGACCACTGATGGTCACGCGACAGGAACTTTTCTCTCCACTTTGGTCGACTTTTGCGTCGATTCGCTCCACACCTGCTTGTCGCAGGACGCGGACCGACGTTGCGTCCCCGTCGGCCTCAGCTCTCTGTCTGCGCTGCTGCTGCTGCTCTCGTGCTTTCTGTGAGTACTTCTCCACTAATTTGTTGCCATGGTTCTTCTCGCATTAAAAAAAAAAAAACGCGCGTGGGACTCTTCCAGGCTCGTGCATCAGAGGTGCACCACGTCCCGAGGAGGAGGACATCCGGGAGAAAGCATCCCTTTGCTCTACAGCCTGCTGGGTAACGTGTGCGGCACGGTGGGAGCCGTCCTGTCCAGGCAGCTGCACATTCAGGTAACAATGGGGCTTTTAAATCGTGGTGCACGTTTATCTCATGCATGCTGGTAATAAAGCTCATCTCTCCGCTGCCGGATCCTCTGCAGGTGCTGATGGGTGTTTCTGCCGCTGTAACGGATGCTGTCAGTTTTATCTCTGGCTGCTTCCACGTGCTCCTGCGCTGGAACTCAAAGACAGGTGCGTTTATAGAAATGCCATATCTCATAATGATAAACCTCCCCAGACAAATCTACCAACTGTACCTTGTAGACTTTATGCAAAACACACATCAGAGACGCTGTACAGATAACCAAGGCATAGAGGATGTGTCCAACTGCACACACACACTCTCTCTCAGAATAATATAGATTGTTAAATAAGAAATATACCAATAATATGAGCAGAAGATGTTTTTCTACAGTAGTGTGTGTGGTTGGGTGTGTTTTGTTTCGACTATAAATGTAGCTGCAGTAAATATGGGAGTTTTTGTGGTGTGTTGTATGTTTAAATTCAGTATCTGTGTTATTTGGGGGAAGTATTCCTTTCTTACAGTCTGGTAAGTCTCTCTCTCTCTGTGTGTCAGAAAGGAGGTTCAGGAGGATGAGGGGCCGAAGGAGGCAGCACCTCCTTGCAGTGTGTGTGCTGATGGTGGTTGCAGGAGGTTTCCTGAAATCCAGGGTGGTTCTCCTCCCAGCAGACAGACCTCTTGGCGGCGGGAGAAGACTGCTACATGCCAGCAGTCTCCAAGTAAGCTCACAGCGCCACCGTGGATGGTTATACTCCTTCGGTTATATGACTTGAACCCCTTTTCCACCAAAGCAGTTCCAGTGCTGGTTCGGGGCCAGTACTGGTGCTGGTTCACAACTGATTCGAACCGGTTTGTTTTTTCGTCACTGTATATGTCGGTTACGTCGCTGCTTTCCCATAAAATAGGTGTCAAAACCGAAGCAACAACATGAAGAAGAAACGACAACAACAATGGATGACTTTGCGTTTGTACAGCTGCTTCTGGCTTTACTGTGCTTCATTGGGATCAGAAAACGGCAGATCCAGCATGTTTGTGTTGCCGGACAGGTATTAAATGGACGGTGATTCTGTCAAGGAGACGGGTAATAACCTAATAATGTTTTGACTGTTACTTACACTGAATGTGAGAAGGTTATGTTAGCCTTTGGTATGAGCTCACTAGCGGTAGAGCACAGCTAACTCACAATTTCACCGTCAGATATTCAAGTGTTCAGACTTTTTCCTGGACTTCAGCTGAAGATCATATCACTAGGAGACAGTTTGTCTCCTCCACAGACCGCTGCTGCTTTGCTGCATCCATGATTTATTGGCGGCGGTTATTTAAAAATGGCGCCTCGCGTGGTCTCTTTATTGTTCTTGGTCTTAACTCCACCCCCTTCCACTGACGTAAGCAGTTCTTTCCTCCAGCCCAGCAAAGAAGTGGTGCTACTTTGGAACTGATTTTCAGTTCTTTGTCAGTGGAAATGAAAAAACGGTTCCAAATTAAGCCCTGGCCCCGAACCAGCACTGGAACTGCTTTGGTGGAAAAGGGGTATGAGTGCGTTTCCACTGACAAACATAAAACTAAACGTTAAAACGTTGTTCTGACAGGACAACACTGAAATCCTGGGTTACCTCCTTGGCCTGCTGTCCTTTATCATCGCCTGTACCTCCAGGTTCCCTGCTCTCTGCAGAGCGGTACGTTACAAACACATACAAAAAAAAAAGAAAAGTTTAATCACTATTAAATGAAGGACATTTACAATGTCTTCTTCTTTTAGTACAAAGGACAGATGTTGACCCGGGCCTACATGTTCTCTGGACTGCTGTGCTCGCTGGCCGGTGCCCTCTATGCCGCTGCCATACTCCTCTACGACACCCAGTTAGGGTTTCTTCTAAGAGTCATGCCGTGGCTGCTGTCGGCGATGTGCTGCGTCGCCCTGGACCTCCTCGTATCCTTATATGGGAAACAGTGACGCCAACCTACTCACTCTGCAGGGCTCAGTCTCGCACCAGAATAACACCCCCGACAAGACCTTTCACCACAGAACTGTAGGTGGCTCCTGGTTACTCTGAGTAAAAGTCCCAGTGCTGCCCACATCTCTGGGAAGTAGCTCACGATTAGATGAAATATTCTCTTGAATAGCTTGCAGGTATGTGAACTGATTTGTCAACCAGGTGGGATCTGTCGATCTTTAATCCAACGTGTTCAGATTGTTCTCATACTTTGGTGGAAGAGAGGAACCAGACGACAGCCTACCGGCTTCCCTCCAGACACAGAGAGCCTTTTAGGGGGTTCGGGCGTCCCCACTGAGGGTAACGGGGCCGTGAAGAGACAAAGAAAACATCAACATTCGTCAGCATGGGCAAAAGTAATTTATCATACTTCATGTCTTAAATCCTTGCTTTTTCCTAAAGCTGAGGAATTGTACAGGAATAAATAACCTACTAACGAATTGTTTTATTATTCACATTGGAATTTTACTGACTGTGTCGGCTAAAATGTGCATAACGATTTCAGTCATTTCCTTAAAATGAATGCTAGTGATGAGGTTTCTGTCTTGGTTTGAACCCGATTCTATTTAATTCTTTTCAACAAAGGCCAACAATGTCCAGAAGATGTCAGAGATGGGCCGTTATATGGATGTCAGTGTTCAACCTGCAGGAAAAGTAAGTTTAAGTAGTTTTGGAATGGATTTTCTTCACCTCAACACTGCTGGAATATGTTTTTTTTTTTTTTTTCTGTTGGGCAGGTCTGCCTGAAGGAGGTGATGTTGTCCAAGGAGGAGGTGGAGGACCGGTCCCTCAACAGGACGGTGCAACTGGTCAGAGTGGACAGTTTCTGCTCCTCAAACACGTCCTGTGACTCCTCGGCCGTCGGCTCCGACCTGGAGGTGGGTTGGAGCCCTGTTTAGCCCTGCTGGTGAGCAGCGAGACATTTTCTTTCTAGAAGAGAGCTGAAGTTTATACTTCATTATTATATTTAATGGACTTCCTCCTAACACTGTAGTTTCTTTCACAACAACCCTGTTAACCTTTCTGGTTTAATAAGTTCTAAGATGAGTAATATTTCACCTTCCACCTATTGCATATTTATTTATTCTACAATCCTTTACTATTTTTTAAGGAATGTCGTTGCCTTTTTTTTCCTAGTTTTTGAATATATTTTGAACTGTGATCTCAGACTCATGCTTGCTATGAAATGGACTTCTCGCAGGGTGTTTACCACTCGGGGGCGACAGTGTGTTGACATACTGTGTGTTGCAAGACCCCTGTGAAGTATGAATGAATATAACGGGCTGTTTGACTGCTGTTAACTTGTGCAATGTAACCTTGTGTGAACTGCTTAGACTGGTTTTTTTAATGTATTACCTATATTTATGGGGCCTTATGTCGGGCTCAGCGTGTTCCTGCTCAACGCTCAAGTTCACGAAGAGGTGAATGTCTAGATATTGCAATTGACTTATTTAAAGGGTTGAATGGAAAAAAATCTTCTTCTGTCCAGCTCCCGCAGGTATCTGTAGATATTTTTATCCCTGGTGTGGTCATGTGAGATAAAAATTAGATCAAATGTCTTGGATCAAAGTTATAACGAGCAAATGATGATTCAGTGCTAAGAGGAAGTCCATAAGAAGGACTAGAGTTCGTACTTCTGCACACTGAGAATTGTGCTTATCTCATGTGACTCTGAGGGAAGTCAGTCAGACAGTCATCAGTCTCTTGTGAGAAGACGACAGTCAGCATGCTCTTGTAGGATTGTGTGTGTGTGCATGTGGGTAAAAGTGTATGGAGGGAATATATTTGTGAGAAGCAGCGTTTTGTATTTAAACCGGTGATTTTAAAGTGAAACGTGGCTTCGTTCTGCAGTGTACGACTGAGCCCAAAATTAAATATCGGCTATGCAGCGAAAAAAAGCCAGTCTTCTTTTAGAGGACGGCTCCCATTTATATAAACTCCACTCTATGAAAAGGCATAGTTTGAGTTTGCAGGGAGAGTGAAATTACAAGCTTTTTCTTTTTTTTTTTTTTAAGGCACTCGCCAGCCACAAGAGAAACTCCCTCGCTGTTGTGCTGCAGAAAGCCGAGCCGCGGAGGATGTCATTTAATCAGAGAAACAAAGGCAAATGGTGTGGGCACAAACAATCGCAGCTCGATACCGTTCACCAAACAGGAAAAAGCAAATGACGCCAGTGGCTTTTTATCATTGTTAGTGTGTTAGAGAATGAGAGGGGGGCTTTAACAAAGTGTTTAAAATGTGTGTGTGTGTGTGTGTGTGTGTGTGTGTGTGTGTGTGTGTGTGTGTGTGTGTGTGTGTGTGTGTGTGTGTGTGTGTGTGTGTGTGTGTGTGTGTGTGTGTGTGTGTGTGTGTGTGTGTGTGTGTGTGTGTGTGTGTGTGTGTGTGTGTGTGTGTGTGTGTGTGTGTGTGTGTGTGTGTGTGTGTGTGTGTGTGTGTGTGTGTGTGTGTGTGTGTGTGTGTGTGTGTGTGTGTGTGTGTGTGTGTGTGTGTGTGTGTGTGCGAGATTTCTAAACTCCTGATAATAACGGCTGATCCTTTCTGATCAGTAATTAATAAATTGATAGTCTGATGTTTTAGTTGCAACAGCAGGTAAATTCAAAAAGATCCCCCCCCCCCCTCTGGCCCTTTTCCCACCTGCTGGTTAGAATTAACAGAATCTGTTTACTTGGTGATTTAATGGAAAGCTTGTTTCCACAGTGTCTTAATGTTTAAGACTGCTTATTGAAAACTGTCACTTTTTTTTATGTGGTTGCATAAACGTTTCCACCAACGTGAAACGCAGAGGTCACCCGACTGTAAACATTTTTCAAAGCCAGCTGAGGACAAGGAAGGAAGAGACCAAAGTGCACTAGTGAACAATTTTTAGATTTATGCATAACATGAATTTTAAATGTTTTTTTTTTCGTCTGCTTTTCAGGATATCACCATAATTGCTGATCACGATAAAACCACACGGCATTTTGAAGCGTGTTGCCTGCATACGCCGAGCACTCGCTGCAGCTTGAATTGTTGATTGTGCTGTGTGTTTCTTGCACATATCTGCTGAGTGCTGGGTCTTCACTTCACTGAGGGGGAGGGTGTGTGTGTGTGTGTGTGGGTGTGTGTGTGGGTGTGTGTGTGTACTGAGGGGTGCAGCGAGGGTTGGGATTGTTTGAGAATTGCCTTGTGGCCCAATTGTTCTCCTGTAAAGGATCTTTGATTAAAGACCAGCACTGGGTTGGGTCTGTCTGCCTAGGAAGTAGTGCAAAATGGTTGCCTTGTCTATAAGGGGCCAGTGTTACCCTCTGCTATTTTGGGAGACGTTTATGGTCTTGTGTGTGTGTGTGTGATACCTGCTGGCCAGTACTTAACTATTCTCTTACACAACTCATAAAAAAGTGTTTTATTTCAGTATCTCCAACATGTTAAATGGGATAAGGTTCAGGATCCAATCACAAATATTCCTCTGCTCAGGGAATGATTATGCATGGCAAAGAGGTGCTATATGAAGGGTGTTCGTATCCAGGATGCAGTTTTATTGTCTTACAAGACTCATAGTATAAAAAGTGAATAGATACACGGGTGGTTAATAAGCTACTAAGGGGGCTGCACTTGTGTAAACATCGTAAAAACGTGGCATGATAATCCTTCGGCAATAATTCCACGTAATCATTTCTCAACCTGTCAATATTTTCCAGTGGGACTTTGAAGAGTCCAACGCCGAGTGGAGGGAACCAGTAGCAGAACAACAGGAGGGGGCAAACCTCTGCTCCTGTGCCATGTTGGGACTCCCACTGAAAACTCTGTCTGGTACAAAGCTTGCAAGCTTGGCAAAATGACAAACACGTGTACATTTCAATTAGTGACATATGTGGAGCACATCAATGCGAGGGGGAATAAAACCTGTGAACACTGACCTGCTATCTGTCTTCTTTGGCTCATGTATATTCCATATACTGTATCTTTGTCATCACCTCTCCTTGGAATGATGTCACATGTTCAGTCAGTGTGTGTCAAAGAGCGACTAAGCTAAGACTCGCTCACTTTGTTTCACACATTCTGTGAAACTGACACCACAATGCACTGAATAACCACAGTATACCATTAATTCCTGCTTTTGCTTTTTCACTGGTGTCTTTTCTCCTTCAGATACACAGATATTGTGATGCATATCGTAGATGATTTCTTGCAATATATATAGAGTATCGCAGAATCGCGATATCGTTATCGTGGGTAAAATATTGTGATATTATCGTATCTTGAGTTACTCTGTGATTCCCACCCATACGGTGATCTCTGGGAAGTGAGATTCAAAAAACACACCTGCAATTACCACTTATTATAGCTTTGGGCAAAGAGAATGAAACTGATCTTTAAGACTAACTTTAATTTATGGCCATACAGCGGTTGCCTCCGCTACTGTCCTGACTGCATTCACCAAGACCTCTGAGAACGGAGATCTGTTGCGGTTTACAGAAAAGAACTCCCCTAATAAAACAATATTGTGACCCTGCTGCCTGCTGGGTTATTGGGTCATATCCTGTATTTTGCTAGTCGACCCAGGTTTATCAGGGCTGGACTGGGGAAAGGGCCTGGGGAGCAGATAAGCACCAGACTAGACGGCCAGGGCTCCTCCGTCCTCTCCATCATCCTTCAGACCTCTGTCCATCTGCCTGCTCCGGGACTTTCAACGACGATGCTGGAACAGCACACCAGGGCATATTTAACTGAAGGGACTTCCTAAAACCCGATAACGGAACAATACACAGATAAGAGAAAAGTTACGGGGGCACATTTTACTCCTCCCTGTTACATTTCCGCAAGCGACGTGTCCGTCCAAGACAAATTACCGGGGAAACAACTAATGCAGTGTAACAAAGCAACTGCTGATACCAGCAGTAGAAATGAAAAGTAATTGACCACCTTGGTGTGTAAACATGATGGGATGAGCTGGGTGATAATTCAATACTAGAAAGTGCATTTACTGCAGAAAAATGTGTGTGAATGATGAAAGCTCAAATGAATTGCAAAGCTTTGCTGAAAATGCAGACATTTGTAAAAGTCTTGTTTGAAAAATGCTCACTACACTTAAAAAGAAAAAAAACATGTACTTTTTTAAATTAAATTGTGTTCTTCCGCTCGTTATAAACAGACCAAAATCTTCATTATTATCATTCACCATTATAATAATTCCAACATTGATTGGATTGGCTGGTTGGTTGGTTTATTTATGTACTGTACAGTGCAATTTCAAGGTACTACTTGGTCTTGAAGGGTGTATTTTTCACTCCATTACATTTGTCTGATAGCGTCAGTGACTAGTTAACTTTTTCATCTACTTCCTGTTTAGCCACGTGTCTCTGTACGTGTTGATGCTGAAGGTTTGTGATAAACTGAATGATGTGTTCCTTTTGTGTTGAGAAAATTCTCCTCCTACTTAAGCTGAATAAACTATTTAAAATACAAAGCACAAATTTTGAATTTTTGAAAAGAGGGGGACATGCGGACATAGTGTGAATGTCACAGTCGATGCGTTAGAATCTGCAGCCCTGGTGGGCTCGGCACCATCAACATTTAATTCAAAAAGGGCTTCATTGGCCTTAAAGTTCAACAAAAAGATTGGCAAAGCATAAAAAATAATAAAAGTACACAATTAGAGCAATACAAACATTAACATTGTTTATGTTTGTGTCCTGCTACTCAGGTTCCACGTCATTGTTTGCTCATGGATCAGATAACAGGAACAATCACACACTTTGAATGACAGTCATGCTTCCAAATGAAGAATGTTCGTAGCAGGTCATAACAAAATAGTTGACCTGATTAAGGGATTTATCAAACAATGTTCTCCCTTCAGTAAGAATGTACAAGCATTGTGGTGTCAAACCATGTTTCACCTCTACAAAAGTTGACCAGCTCATTTTTCCCACACCTGTCTACCAATGCACCAGATATATTGTAGTGTTTGTTTGATGGAGTATACATAGGATGGAGTATAGGAGCAGATGACTTGGTTTCATACTACACACTCACAGGTTGGTTGTGAGAGGCTTTCAACAACTTGGGATGCCCAAAAATGGGGCTTAGCATCTTGCAAAGTACTGTGCTGTCTCTGCTATGATTGGTAGCCGATATGGTAGAGACCCAGCTTCTTATACCTTAGAGAATAAGACTATGTGTTTTCTATTGTGAAGACCGATGTCACTGGTCCATGATTTTGTGATCGTTCTCACAGACCTTGCTTCTGTGCACATTGCATTTGACCCTATATATAGAGTATGTATATATAAAGCAGGTCCAATGGAATTAAAGCACCATGACTGTTGCAATGCACTGATCTTTGAACACAGACATTCTGTACATACTGTAGGCATTTTTTAAAGAGAAAACATTAGAAGTATTTACACAGTTCTTGATCAGTTGTACTTCTTTAAATGCAATGTCCTGTTAAAGACCATGCTGCAGGAATGCTTGTGAATGCCACATTCACTCAAATATTGTTATCGAACATCAACATTGTATGGAGATGATAACTAATCTTATCATTTCATTGTATCATTTTCTGTTCATGATTAAATTCAAGACCCAAATGTATTCGGCAGATATGAAGAATAAGGTCTTGTTTATTGTGTAACACTGGAAAACTGCTTTCAGTATCTGTTTGATTATTTTATATGTGGCTTTATATATATATATAGGTCGTGGAATCCTTATTAATATTGTGGAACAATGCTGTCAACCATATTGCATTTATTTCTGTAACTGGTTTGTCTTTAATACGTCTGGTATGTGATTCAACAACCCACAATGAAAAGCCATACAGGGCTTCATGCTGCTTTGTCCTGCTTGTTGTTGAAAGCTCTTGTAATTTGTTGGAAATACACCGAAAACCACAAGTTTATGGTTTTCTTCTGTATTTCCAAACACATCCAATAAACTAAAGAGTACAAAAAAGGTATGTTGTTTTACTCGGTTAAAGCCGCCTGATGTCATGATGAGTGCTGAGCTAGCATGGCCTCATCTCTGGGCCTCTTTCTCCTCTGAGACCGGGTCAAAGGAAAACAACCGCGTGTCCCATATAAAAAGGTGGAATTCTGTTTGCAGAAGTGATGAAGCGCATGGATTAGCACATCTGAAGCAGCGGTGTGAAACGGACCTTTCTGTTGTTCTTGGCCCGTGCGTCACTGATCGCTCCACTGCGACCACTGAGAACATGGAAGAAGATGCTGGTTGAGTTGAGCCTCAAACGACATTCTGTTCACCTTGATGTGACACGACATCCTGAATAGATGCAGTGAATGAGCAAAAAGAATGAATCAGAAACCAAACGCTGATTAATGAATAACCAGTTGTTACTGAATAACTGAAGAAAGGATTATATGCTAGGGAGTTGACTCCACAGATCCAAGATCAATTTGCATTATGGGAAATGTTAATAATATTTAACATTATTTATTTAATGCCACTTCCTGTTGTTCTAGTATTTTAGTTAAGGAATGTTCAAAGCAAGTTTTGACAAAATCTTTGACCGTTTTCTACCCTCAGTGAGAATGTTTGATGGATTGATGTGTCAAACATTCCACCTTTTATCTCTACAAATGTAGCCCAGGTAATATTTCCGCATCTGTCTGCCAATGAACCAGATGATGTAGTGTTTGTTTTAGAGGTGGGCGGCAACATTTGACTCTAGCCTACAGAAAGTCCTTATGGTCATTTAATACTGACCTGGATTATTTTGTGCATAGCACGTATTTTTATACTTGGGAGCCTGTGACACACTCACAGGTTGGTTGTGAGAGAGTCAATTTGAGATGTCGGGAAAAAAAGGGCTTATAACAAGTTTTATATAATGTATTTCACTCATTTAACAGTGCAAATTGGTTCTAATATTTGTGTTAGCAAAAATATATATTTTTTTTAATTAAAAATAAATCAGTATTTCCTTATAATATATATATATATATATAATAAAAGGAAATCAGTATTTCCTTATAATATATATTTCCTTATAATATATATATATATATATATATATATATATATATATATATATATATATATATATATATATATATATATATATATATATATCCCTTTCATGCATAGAGGTCAGTACAGTGTACACCTTTTCAAAAGCTGTTTTTTTGTATATGCATGAGTTTTTATGGCATAGTTGCATAGCAGCCACTACAGTGGACTCTATTGCATCATCTCATACACTTCCACTCAGTGGCAAGCCATTGCAAGTGCAAAAAAACCCAAGTCAAACCAACATGGCCGACAGACAGCCAGAAACTCCAAGTTGTTAATTTTCTTCTGTTCAAAACTTCTGTAAAAAGAGACCCTTGCAGGTAAGAAAAATATGGTGACATCAAGTAACATCTAAGGAGTCATCCAATTGCTAAATTGTCGAAGTATTGATTTTATATTGGGAGGAAATTGTGATTAATCACATGTCCACTGAAGTGTACATCACGCATCATGAGCTACATTTCAAGTACAATTCATAGGCTACAATTAGTCTATTACTGCTGCTGTTCTTGAAAAAACTTCATTCCCAGTCATTTCTTTTCCCTGTAAATCAACTTGTTTATGTTTTTAGAATGTGATTTGAAGTTTTTGTAAATCTTTACATTTTGTAGAGCTCAGGAGCAGAGCAAAATAGACAGGCCTACAGGATAGTGGAGGAATTACCACAGTCAAGTGAGGATGATGATGATGATGCTATTAGCAGTGAGGAGGAAGGGCTGCCAGAACAGGAAGGGTTATCAAATGCTAGCAGTAGTAACATTGGAGCTGAGGACACTGAATCTGGAAAGGATGCTGAGGAAGATGAGGCTGTTGGAGCTGAGGATGCAAATGATGGTGAGGGAGTTGAGGTTGAGGATGCATCACCTAAACCATCACCATAGAACTCAAGGGGAAAGCACAGGCATTGGCCTGGCTTATAAAACAGTATGTAGAGTAGGTTTCCTTGCGGTAAAGCTAGCCATAAAAACATTCAGTGTAAGTTAGTGCTGGATGAATCGTGAGCAAGAGACTTGGGAATCTATACAGGAGAGTGAATTCCTCAATGGTGTTTTAGTTATGAACGCATAAATTTAATTATTTTATAGTTCACATGAAAATTTCACATTTCAATACACTATATTATATAAATGTATTCATTTGTTTATTAAATACGTTTCTACAAAAACGCATGCTGTCCACCTGAGTGTACATGTAATTATATCTTTATTACATATGGGTTGAAAAAAAAATAAAGTTCAAACCTTGTATTTCATGCCTAAAGACGACTAAAAATCCTGACTGAGGTTATCATAATTCATGCATGAAAGGGATATATATATAATATATTCCTTATAATGTTGTCTCCTACCTCATACAGAGCTGATAGAATGGATGCTCACTTTATTATTATTTTGCCAACATGCGTCATTGCTGTTGCCAAGCTGAGAGTATATAATAAGCCGCTGTAATAATAATAATACTATTTAACCCACTTTACTTTTTATGGTGCTCTTCACATTGCGCTAGACTCTCCTCCCGTGATGTCACGGGCATGTCACTTCCTGCCATCAGACAGCCAGTTCAGGCCAGTTCACTAACTGCTCTAGTACTCAGTCTGAGCTGTCAACACACACACACAGCTCCCGTCTTCACTAGTCTCTCAGTCAGTCAGTCCTGCAGCAGCGGCGGCGGCAACATTTTTCTATTAAAATCGGTCCGCTTTTCTCTCCAACGACGTTTCCCTCCAGATAACGGCTACCCTCGTCTCACCATGACTCGGAGGTGATCTTCAGCGTGTCCAGGTGGTTCTGGGTGAGTGTGTTATATTCAGAAATCTCTTTTTCTTTCCTTTTACCAGCGCTGTCATCAGCACCCATGTGTCAGTTGCTACCTAGCTGGTTGGTGGGTGGAGAGGGGGGTGGGGGGGAAGCTACGTTAGCTAGCTGACGCGTGTCCACCGGAAAATTGTCCCCGGGTTTGTTTCTTAAAAAAAAAAAAAAAAAATCGCCGTTTCGCTCCGACAGTTTGCGAAACCGACACGCAAGGTCAACGGCTGGGGCACGCGCTCGTTTGTTAGAAGGCTAGTCGCCAAGTAACGGGCTAACAATGGAGCTTGGCTAACGCTAGCCCGCTAGCCAACGATGTATTATCGCTTATATTCCCGACGGTTTCCCCCGGGCTACCTGGGGCTCGTAGACACGATTTCGTTGTCAGCAATTAGCCCGTTTACCGCCAGTTAAATGTCGGCAACATTACTGTGTGGGAGATAAACACGCATCTTGTCACCATATAGACATATGCGAGTTACACATGTCACAGCTGTGAATGTTTCTCTCGATTCTTAATTGGCTTTAGACTTAGTGATATTAGCGTGTTACTCCAGTTACTGTCGTAACTTTTCATACGACGTAGGCAGTGAATTAAATCACAATACGCTTTATTCATTTAACCCGGCGACATACTTGAACATTAAAGGGAAGAAAAGGGTATCGTGTCCAGCAGCCAAAACCCAACGTGTATTGATGACGTAGCTCGCTCCAAAAAAGCCAACTATTTAGATTATGCCTCACGGCTCCACGACAGCTGTCATTGTGTTATTACGTGTTGCATTATATAGCTGCATGACTACAAACTTAGCCATCAAAGCGTAAACATGAAATGGTGACGCAATACCCAGTTGTAGAACCAAAACCGTATGAGAAAGTTGCTCAACTAGGCAAGGAGTACCTGGACTGTTTCACACTGGTTTCGTCAAAACATATCTATATACAGTAAAATATTATATTCCCGCCATGCTTCTATATGAACCACATGCTCATGAATTGAGGGATTTAATTATTAGTATTTTAATTCAGGATAACAGATGTTTTATGGGGGGGGCTTGAGTGGTGTGTAATGGACAATATCTTTTATCGGTCAGTTATTTCTATCAGGCCATCCAGATGGACGTATGTTTATCCTGAAGTCACTCGTCACACCTTAATTATACACTGATGATGTCAACTCTGCAACAGATTGGATATAGAGAGTTAGGGCTTTTGTGAGTATATGTGTATTATGCTTGTTGTTAATTTGGGAGAATCGTTTTTGGTTTGATGGTATAGAGTAGAAGTGGCTGTTTTTAGGGCTGAAACGAGTACTCGAGTAACTCGATTCTAAAAAATGCTCGAGGCAAAAACTCTGCCCTCGAAGCTTCGTTAAATTCCTATCTCGCGCATTATGCGGCCTGCTCGGCGCAGGGATCATTGTTCCACACGGACTGTTTTTGAGGAAGCCAGGGCTCCAGAGTGCGACCATTTTGGGCGCACATGGGACCAAAAATCAGGGAAATGTGGCTAAATATGTTCCTTGGTCGCACCAGTGCTCCTAACATTCAGCTGGTCTGTTTATGTGTATATGTTTTTTTTCCCTACAGCATACAGAGATGAATCACCACGGTCTGAGCCAATCAGAGGCCAAGTAGGGGCAGGCCTTCGTCTCTGATTGACTCTGACCCCGGTCTCTTCTTTTGTGAATGTTTGTGAGGAAAAGTAATGGTGCGGAGCGACTTGAGCGTCAAAAATGTAGACAACTGTCGATCGTTTTTTTCGTACAGAAAGTTGCTCTGCCCGTAACACCCGTCTCCCCTCCCATAAGACGCCCGGTCCTGTCTCACGCGTCTCTGTCTGAGCCAGTGTCGCGAACTGGGCGGTCCGGTTGGGTACAGTTTTAAGAACTGGTCGTTTGATTCGGTCTCTAGTGACAGTGTGCAGTACAACCAGAGCCAGGCTCGGAACACTGCCTTTAATGTCGGAGCGTTGTCGTTCAGAATCCTTAAAAAAGCACCAGAAACACAACCGGTACCGGGACAGGTGCGTGGTGGTCCGAGCAGCCCCCCTCCCCTCCCCACAGCATCTCAGTGTCAGACAGTCACAAACCAGAGCAGTGAGGAGTCAGAAATGATAACATTTAACAATGCTTATAATATCGGCAAAGACGCACATTTTAAGTTTATTTTTAAACAATTTAAATAAAGAAAAAACATTTATCTTTAGCTTTTTTCCCCCCTTTATTTGTTTCTTATCTTTATTCCTGTTTCTAGTCATTGACCGAATGTGTTAAGGAATTAACAGTGTATATGGGAACTAAAATACAATGTTTACTCGATTAATCGATGAAATAATCGGAAGATTACTCGATTACAAAAAGATGCAATAGCTGCAGCCCTAGCTTTTTTTTCCCATTGCTTGAGGTGTCGCACGGTCAGTGTGGATATCATTTTGAGATGCGTGGCTGTTTATTTATTTGTGCTGCAGTATGGCTGGCATACCCATAGACCACAAAATGTTTCTCTAAACAAAGGATCTGAAAGGGATTAGACTTAATTTAGCTGACAGTTTTAAAAACGTCTTTATCAAATTCTAGTTTATTTGTGTCGCACAAATACCAATCGTACAGTGCAGTTGAGGACACACATATTCAGTGTCTACAGTGTCTATACTTTTCTGTTTATACATTGAGAGGCCGCTCTATGCTGCCACAGTTAGTCTTAGGAGATAATTAGTTTTGGGGCTTTTATTGAGAATGTGATATTTGAGGAGTGATACCAACACGGTTTTGTTTTGTTGTCTGTTGTTGTCGAGGCCATATGAAGAAATCTTCTCAAGATTCCTTCACAAGAAAGCTTGAGGTCTTGTCCCAACTGAAGATTTGGAAGCGGTTTATTCTCAGTTTGAGAAGTGAGGTGCCAATATTCCACTGGTCTTTTGAGCCATTGCCTCAAGACTTTTCACAGGTGAGCTTTAAGAAAGCACCCTGTGAGGAAGGCCTGCCGGTGTTGATTCAATGTGGAGATGAGAAATATCATGACATGGTAAAAGTCCTGTCAGCAGCCCAGCGCTGTTTGGTGTTGGAGCCCCACAGCAGCGTGCTACCGACGCAGACCTTTCTAGTGCCGGTTTAGCGATTTGTCTCCAACAAGGCAAGGACAAACCAGCGGCTTGCATCAGTGGAAGTGAGGTGAAACACTTAAAAATGGAAACAAATGTGAAAATTCACACAGACACGCAAACCTGAGAATGGAGTTGTGCAATTAGATGAATATATTAGGTATCACAGATGGATTGAAATGCCTCGCTGATTTGAAACAGTGTAAATCAGGAGTACTATCCAGCCAATTAAGCTGCTCTTTATTTTAGAATTTACTGAGGGCATATACGGCTTTGCATAGCCTTGCCCCTAAACATTTGAGCTTTTAATTCCTTACAAATCTGTTTGCTGCCCTCAGACTAGAACATCTTGACTGCATACTTAAGGATGCTGGCTGTCGGTTGTCAGGTGCTGTTGGGGCATGTATGGATGGAGGACCATCATTCATAGTTTTTGTGGCATGTTTGGCACTTATCAACAGCTTCTCAAATTATTTGTGGCAGAAAGCTCCGGACAGAAGACAGAACTATTCCTCATTAAAATGCTACTCATCATGATGATGATGATGCTATGTTCATACCAAATGCGAAGCAAGGTTCTTTGCAAACAATGCAAATTTGCATGGAGGTAAGCCCCCTTCCTCTTACGCGTGTTTAATGGGAGTGACGCAAATCAACACAAATGAACCCGTGGTCAAACTCGTATGAATGGTGATGACAGCTAAACAGTCACTGCCACAAGGCATGGTTAATGAGACGGGTCCTTGTTCCAAGACCAGTCGGGACATTGCTGCAGACCCCGATGCACTGAGGACAGTTTACTGGTTGACAGTCTCCTCTTCCTCCCTGCAGTCGATACGCTAACGATGCTAATGTGGTGGCAACGAAGTTGGCGAAGCATCTTAAAGACCCACCCAGTCTTTATGGTGACTTTCTAGAGTCAGTAAATCTTCCGTTTCAACAACATTTAAGTTTTAAGCGGTTAAGTCCTTTAAGTTATCATTAAACTAGTCTAAAAATTAATTATAATGTTAATGGCGGAGCTAGGCAGCTAACGTCATCAGTCCTGCCTATCTAACGTTAAAGCTATGGTCTACGATTTGAAAGATTTGTCAACTGAGCCAAAATTCATCCAATAGGAGCCATCCGATCCGCATGGGGGGGGGATGCTTTTTTTCAAACCTTTCAAATCGTAGACCCTAGCTTTTAGAAATGGTGTAAAGTTAACATAACACAATGACGTGTGTCTGAAAAGTTGACCAGTAACGAGACCAAAGCCTTGTCAGGTCTATTTGATCAGCAACATGAATTTAGTTTCACCACAAAATAAACAAAATAAGGGCTGTGTCTGAATACATTAGCATGGACCAGATCCTTGTTTGTGCATGTCACTGAGGAGAAACCTGGCTTAGAACAATTTAAGCCTCGGTTATGCTTCCGCGTAGTGATCACGCAATGCCCACGCAGTTGATTGGAGACCGTGATGGTTCTGCGTTGGGTTTACGTGTCGAAATGCAATTCAATGCCACACCGGTAGAGGGCGCTCTGTTTTTTGTAAAGACCGACCGACCGACCGACCGAGACTCTTGACGTATATCGTCATTAGCCTCATTATAGCCTATTTGTTTACCTTCCGGCTTTAAACATCCACAATTTTTCAGAACTTGGTGTCTTATTTCTTTGTGCAAAAGCGACAAGGTGCAAACAATAAAACAAGGTGCAAACAATAAAACAAGGTGCAAACAATAAAAGTAGCCTTTAAAAGTTTAAATGGTGGTGTTTATGAGTGGAAACCGGTAAAGCGGTCTCCAGCGGATGTAGTTAGCGGACCAATCACAGCCAATGCCGCTGCGTTGGTGTTGCGTCGCCTCAACGCACATCTAGGATTTTTGGGAGGTGCATGTCAGGCCGTTGCGGTGGATATAAGGGGGGTCCGCAAGGACGTAAGGGGTCCGCAAGCCCCCTTGCGTTGCGTCAACGTGGAAGCATAACTTGGGCTTTACTCACCAACTGAATCCAAGGTACACAGAAATCCCTGAGCTATACAACAAAATTGTTGTCATGTATATAGAAATGTGAAGGATTACGCTTTAACTGAAACTGAAGCTTGTCAATATTGTCACATCGCAAATCTGTCAGAAAAATCCCAATTAGAAATGTTTACTCAAATCGTTCAGCCCTAACTTTATGTAATAAATGAGAAAAACAGATTAGATGTGGATTCCTTCTGTATCAGGCATTAAAAAGTTAGCAGCATGTGGTGTTTGAGTTATGCTCACATTGCAATGGCGAAGCTGAAATTGTATAATGTCCAGCCCTAATCTGTTACAACCATATGGGAATAATGTACCAAAAAATACTCAATTATGTACCAATTAGCCACTCAATCAAGTAAAAATGTGTTTTAATCTCTTGCACAGTGTTATTAGCAGTGTTTGATAGATTGTTGAACAATGCCACTGTTAATCCAAGAGCATGTGGTGTGACTTAACATTCAGCACACTTTTGATCTGTAGGATTATTTCTTTCCCCCCAGCTCTTTCCCTCAATGTTTTCCACACGAGTGGTGCTCTCATACAGACTCGTTTTTAGATCTCTTTTATTCCTCCTCCACTCCCTGATTTCATTCATGGGGTCGCGTATGTCACCTCAAAACACACAGAAACTGTATCTACGGTTCATTTTGAGGCTAATGCTGGATTATTTGTAAGAGTTGTGGATGTTAACTTCCATCTATAGGTGAGTTTTACTAGGTGATTCATACTTTATGCTGATTTTGAAGTTTAAAAAGCCAGAAACTATTTATTGCACATCTGTCCTCTTAACTTTTCACCCTACTAATCATGAAACTGGAAGTGGTTGTGTGCTTATTGGCTTGCTACAGGCACTCTGTATGCATGAATGTATTTCCTTTATCAAGTTGTTTAGAGGAAATTGTTACGTTATAGTGGTGGGCTCTTAAAACGGTTTGTTCAGACAGTAGAGGAAGGGCAGATAGTCATAGATTTTTAGAAAGGCCAGTGGTCATAGTGATAAAAAGCTTGATTGACCCATGGCGGGGAACAAAGCTTGGCTATAATACCCCGTGAGTAGAAGGGAAGTGATAAAGAAAGCACATTGAGGCAAGAGCACGATGGCAACAAAACACTTTTTCCTCCAAATGCTTCCATGAATTATAGACTTCTGTCATTAGGTCATGGCTCATTGTTCACTTTTTCCTTTCTGTCTGTGTGCTGAAGAACAGGACAGAAAGGGAAAGGAGAACGTCTCGTCTCGGCTATACTGGATTTATTTATATACGTTTGCCTTGCTCATGTTTTCCTGTAAAATAATCCAATCCAATTTTATTTGTTAAGCACTTTAAAACAACCAATGTTGACCAAAGTGCCGTACAGAGGAAAAAATAAGACATCTTAAATAAAAAAACTCAAGTGAAAATAAGTGTGTACAAGCTGCTAGGCTCAATCAAAAGTGAACTTTGTACAGATAATAAATAAAAATGTTTAGTTGCAGCCCTTATCGCAGAGTTGTTCAAACATTGGCAAATGTCCATTTGCTAATGATATTCAATGCATTCAATGTAGGATGAAAGCAGTTGATGAATTGGAGTCAGACAGCTCATAGTACAGTAAATTAATATTAAATCGTTTGCACTTGTGTTGCATACTGTATTGTATGTACCTACTACGTCTTGTGTCTGTCCAAGACAAATCTCCCTTGGGACAAATAAACAAATCTTGAATAATGAATAGTATTTGTCTGTGTAAACGTTGTGGTTAATCATGGAACCAGATCTGCTTTTGGACTCAAATAGCTGTACATGTTTCCACCTATGTTGTGTTTTGATACACACATACTCGGTAGATTTTGTTTTCTGACCTGTTGCAATTTCTATCTGGGAACCCAGATTATTGTGTTTAATCTTGTAGTTTGAAAAGAGATCAACAGCTGCCTCGTGTTTTTTTTTTCCCCTAAGCCTGCATTGGTTATTAATACAATAGCAGACTAATCAAATGAGAGACAACAATGTGGCTTTAGGCAGGGCTAGAAGAATCTATAAATATCTCTGAAGTTATGCTGACTCTAAGAGGCCCTATAAGGGTCCTCTGTATTCCAGTAAAAATGGTGCTTTCTCCTGTTGGCCTCACATTTATCATATTATGGCATTTGGAAGGGTCAGGAGCACCAAGCCTTGCGAGTGGATGGGAGTCTAGAGGAATCACATTCCATATATTGCAGCCATTTCAGCATGAGGTCATAATTATTTGCTCAAGCCATGTATTGCGTGTCATGCTTGCACCTACGGTACCTTGGTTCTGAAGTCACTGTGGGAAATAATTATTGGGAATGAAGCGTAAAATGAGCAGAGTCTAAGTGGCATAGGTTTACCAACAACAGAAGTCTGCAGGAGCTGGTGGGAACAGGAAGTAAATCTGAATTTGCAATGGTAGGCAAACCTCTCACTTACCTTCCAGTGTGGTCTAGTAGTATGATTTTCTGTCCTAAAATCTGAAGACATGGACTCATTTCCAATGAATTTCTCTATTTTCTAAATAATTCAGAAAACTGTTACTGGTAGGGACAAATAAATGAAATGGTTGTCAGTTGATTCCATTCTTAAAAGAGGGTATTTTTGGTATATTTCAGAATGAAAATGGATACTACCAATGTGCAATGTATTGGTAGGGGTCCTATCTTAAGAAGGCTGCTCATCTACGGCCGGCTCATGTAGAGATTGTATACAGCTTGTATGTCTATTGTATTGTAAGAGATGCAAAAAAAAAGTGGGGAAAAAAAGAGTAAAATTCCCCATATGTGCATTCATTCACCAAATAAAGCCGATTCTGAATGGGTGCCGAAATAATAAGCAAATGCTTCCGTTTTGAAAGGACGATATAAACTGTGTGGTAGATGTAGATCATTGGGTTTTGTATTTCCGTTGGCCTCATATGTGTATGAAAATCCATGTGGTGGCTAAACGTGACACGGGAACTGTATGAAACCGGTCTTCTGCCTATCCTTAATATGTAATTAGTATATGTACTTCTAAAATGTACACCAGTGAATATGGTGGTAATTCTTCTGCTGTGTCTCAATAACTATAAACCATTAATCATTATTGATTTTCCTGTCGGACTCAGCAGGTGCATATATCACCTTGTGTATATCTTACTGTTTTGTGAAAGTGTTTCCGCCCATTTTATCCGCCCAGGGTTCCAGGTTGGTGTGGTGAGAGAGCAAGCTAACTGGGGAGGAGGACCGCCTGGGGCATCTTGTCCCTGGCTCTCAAGGTAGGAGAACACCAACCAACTAGAAGCCTTTTCCTTGTGTAATTCTGCTTGCCGAGGAGTTTCTGCCTAGAAGAGTGGATCTATCCTTACTCACTCAATTTCACACTTTGTTGAAATGCACATTTACATTTACATTTAGGTCATTTAGCAGACGCTTTTGTCCAAAGCGACTTACAATAAGTACATTTGTCAAAAGAAGGAAACAAAGAAACCACAAGGTATCATTGCCGATAAAGTAAGAGCTAAAAATAGAACAAGTGTTAGGTCCTCATTTGAGTAAAGTAGTACTTCAAGAGCAACAGTGCTACGATCAGAGTGCTATAGGTAAGGTTTTTTTTTTTTGTGTATGTTATGTGCAACATGCACAGCATTTTTTTTTAGCTTATTATGCCTTTTCCATGGACATTGGAGTCATCTGCTTTGTTTTATCGTTTTTAAGCTCCATGTAGCCAGATCAGCATCTTCATCCACAGAACTCCACCTTCAAACACCCCAGACACAAAACACCCAGGTTTAAATCTTCTGCTCAAGGCTGCATTGCAAATATTCTCACTAACAAATGTAGTAGAGCCTAGAATCATTATTTATGGGATGAGGGCGTATTTTCACTATGAACATAATACTCCCATTTTTTTTTTTTTTAAGTATAAATCCTACCCATTGCTTTTGCCTTTGCAATTCCTCATCCCCGCTCACCCTGAAATTAAAGTATAACTTAACTTGTCTCCAGCCTGAGTTAACATGTAACCTATTGGTACCCAAGCCATAATCGGGGGTTAACATGTGTGGCTTGTCAGCCACCAACTCTAGCATCTGTCTGTCTGTTTAACTCTGTAATTATAGGACCCTCCGTGGTTCTGAGGTTACAACCCAATGTTTTCTGAACAGATGAATCCAGCATGACTGTGCAACAATCTGTTACAGTAACCACATAAGCTTGATACTTTATAATCCTTTTTTCGGGTGCTATTTTCATTGGTATGTTATCTGTGAGTCGCCATGCCAGGACATCGGTTTTTGTAAAAGCTCGTGTGCATGATGCACTGGTGCCGGCATTTCCAGTCATAGCAGAGATTGGAGTGGGATTGTTCTTGTTGCACTGCACCCACTGCCTAGCGCCAGCCGGGGGGCTGCTATTGTAAAATACTAGGAAGGGCTTGGTCCTAAGCAAAATACCCCACTGTATGCCAGAGAAAAAGTCCAACCGTGTGCAGCTGGCAGATAAGTATCGGGGGGGGGGGCACGGGCTCAGAGGGTGTTGTAGGGTGATGGGGACAGTAGCAGAATGACCCACCACACCAGCATTCCGTGTGTGTGTGTGTGTGTGTGTGTGTGTGTGTGTGTGTGTGTGTGTGTGTGTGTGTGTGTGTGTGTGTGTGTGTGTGTGTGTGTGTGTGTGTGTGTGTGTGTGTGTGTGTGTGTGTGTGTGTGTGTGTGTGTGTGTGTGTGTGTGTGTGTGTGTGTGTGTGTGTGTGTGTGTGTGTGTGTGTGTGTGTGTGTGTGTGTGTGTGTGTGTGTGTGTGTGTGTGTGTGTGTGTGTGTGTGTGTGTGTGTGTGTGTCACTGCACAGAGAAAGGCCATTGTTTTTCAAGAAACAGTCGCTCGCTGCCTTGATTTTTCTGAGTAGTTTATGTCAACTTTGTCCGACATGTTGACCTGTAAAAGGCATACCATTCAAGGAGACAGAGGGTAGAGTTTCATCAGTCAGAATTTTTAATCTAATGATCAAAGAAGAGAATATGCAAGATGTGAGGTTTTTGCTTACATATTGCATGTTTTTATTCTGATTATTCTTAACAGTAGGTTGTTTAATGAATGAATGACTTTATGTCATTCACTATAAAAGTCACTATAAAAACATGATTATATCTCCCTCGAAACCAATCTAAATAAGATAAATATTATTTCTGACAATAAACACTCCCTCTAACAATGTGGGCTCAATGCCCAACAGTCCTGCTGGTTTGGTAGTGGAGCTGAAACAGTCTACAAACATTTGCTTAATTTCTTGTTGAACAGTTGTTTTACCATCGTTGGAAGTTACCCTGAGAGTTGTTATTACACTTACATTAACGAGCATGGGTCGTTAAATCGAGTAATATCTGTCACTTGACTGGATTAATTCTCTCCTGTGGTCTCTCTGCTCTGATTAGCGCGTGTGTGTGTGTGTGTGTGTGGGAGTTGAGCTTTGTCCTCGGTCAAACGCAGCAGAGGAGAAACAGACAGAGAGTAGACTGTCAGCCACTGGCTGCATGTGCCACCATAAATTACACCATATTTTCCGCTCCGCTCCACTAATCTCGCTGGTTTCTTCAAGAACCGATAAAAGAACCAACCTCAAAATTACCCTGAATAATTATTAAGAATGTGCTCCAATTCAGAACCAGGTTCCTGGGGGCATCCCTAGTCAAAAGTCTGAGTCATTTCTCAGTTGTGCGCCCAAATAATGTTTCACATTTGCACACTCAATATCTGGCGTATGTGAGTGAAATGCTTGCACTGAAAGAGCCCTGTATGGGCTGTCACCAGTTGTCCCAGAAGCCCTAGTGAAGCCCAGAGTGTCTGCAGATTGACTAATTGATTACTGACTCCTGACTACTAAGCCCGTAGCCTAATTAACCTCTCTTTTATGCTACTTAAACGTTTGACCGCACATACATTCAGCTTCACTGTTTCTCTCTGTAACTAGCCTGCTTTTAGCCACATACAGATTTTCTGCAGCCCCACTGGCATTTCTAGTTCATCTTTTGCCCCTATCTGTTCAAATTCAATGCAGAATTCACAGACGCACACTCGCACAAGGTGACGATGTGCCCTCCTTGGCCCGCCCCCGTCTTTTGCGAAAACTGACAGGAGCTAATGGGGTCAAGCTCGATATTGTGTAATACACGTATAGATAAGATCCGTTGGTCTCTGTGTGGGTGTGTTTACACCCTTTAGAGATAAGTGTTCTGGGGGTTGACCAGCTGTCTTGGAAGCAGTTTGGGCATGTCCGATGTGCTCAAATGAACTACTGACCTCTGTTAGCTTTTCTGCACTTTAGACGCTAATATCTTCTTTCGCACAAAGACTGTTGTAATGTAGTATGGGGGACTATTGATTCTCGTTTCACAGGACTTATCACAAGACACAAATCGGAAATTTATCTTGAATACTTAATGCTGGGAAACCATTCTAAGTTGACCAGGCAATACATTAATAATCAATAATACAATCAAATACTTGTATTATGGAATAGAAAGGCACCTGCTCAGACAATTTGTGTAATTTATCAAATTAATGAAAAATATATTTTTACGTATTATTCAAATTTGTTTGTATTTGATATTTTGAATATGAATAAAAATCACCTGTCACACCCTGGAAGTCTTTCCACTTAATTTAAGCGTCTAAGTCTGCGTCAAATAGCCAGTGATGTGTTATGGGTGGTAGCGAGTTCAGCTAATCCTATTTCAAGGGTCACCAGATTAAATGTTAATAGGCTGTACAGTTGTGGTCCCCATGCTATCGGCGCATAATCTTAAACTATGAAGTTATGTGTAGTGTATGCACAGTTTCCAACCACAGGAATGCAGAGTTAACTGCATAAAACAAAACCACTCATGATCTGGGTTTTTCCCCATTGCATCATTATACAACGGAGGAACCTCACAAAAATGTGATAAATGTATTGACGACAGACACACAGCATTTTACACACAATGCTCTTTTGCATCATATCGCTTAAAAGCATCTTGTGATCCTCATGGCGAACCACTGAAATGTTTTTACACACTGTTCAGTCTGACTTTTTGTCTGTTGCGTTTGCAGTGACTAAGGGAGGGGCTTGGCAAACTATTCTACAGCATGGAGAAGGAAGACCTGAAGGTCCTCAACAAAGGGGAAGAGGATGAGATGGTATGGCTCTTTTTTCTTTTTTTACATCAGCACTAATGTGGGAATTCATACCAATCAGACTGCATCCCCTTATCTCCCTTCACCTTTCAGGATCTGCAGGGCTACCGTCTGTGTCGCTGGCGGCTGGCCCTGGTTGGCCTCGGGGTGCTGTGTACAGGGGGCTTCCTCCTCCTGTTGCTCTACTGGATGCCAGAGTGGTGCGTCAAATCCACCTGCACCCGTACCACAGCCCGTGATGCCGAAGTGGTTTTGCTGCGCTCCACGGTAGGTTGCAAGTACAGCTGCAATAATGAATCGATTGGTCAACAGACACCAACTACTTGTAGAATTGATTGAAAGTTTTAGTCATTTTTAAAGCAAATATTCACTGTTTTTTTCACAATCTTTAAAGATTATGTACACTAAACAGCTTAATCGATAATGACAATAAGTGTGTGTTTTTTACTACTTATAGCAAGATAAACTGTAAGGTTTTGTATTAACAATATTAAAAAGTACGGTATTTGAAAGTGAGGCAATACTGGCGATTAATTAACTGATGCATTGTGGTAGCACAGTTAATATATTGCACCTGGATCATTCCTACAGTCACACCAGCAGGAATGTGGCGTGTGTGTGTGTGCGTGCGTGTGTGTGTTGTCTCACGTGTCTGCCTTCTTCCGTGACCATCTGTGTATGGATGGTTTGATTGTGGGTCATTTTAAATGCCCTCATTAGGAGCAACCTTCCAGTGTAAACATTTTGCTGCTGCTTCTTAAAAAGGCTCGATCAGAAATAGGAATGTGGTTTAGGGTTAGCGTGAGGATAAGAACGGGTAAGGCAGCATCTGTAACACCTGCCAAGCACCAATTGCAGTCCATGATTTACATAACAGGTCCAACATAAGGGCCATATGCTCTCTCTCACAACTTTTTTTTTTTTTTTTACATATCATTACATATCTATATATATAGATGCACACATATATGTTTAGTCTTTATACAAGAACACGTTTTCACCACTAATTCAAGATAACCTAGTTTAAGTATCCCTTTTAAAGTCCAGATCTACAAATTTGTGTGTCTTTGTTTGGCTAGGATGAGTTTCGGCGCTGGTTCCTGGCCAGGGTGCGAGTGATGCTGGCCCCGGGGAGCAACCCCTTCCACAGCCTGGAGACCCAGACCACCTCCCCCTCCCCTTCCACTCCCTCCTGTCCTTTCTCCTCCCCCTCTCTGGCCAACGGACATACCCCCCACCCCTCCGATGGCAGCCCCGCTCAGGAGCTCATTAGAAGATATGCCGACTACCAGCCCACACAGGTAGGCACCGGTCTCAACACACACACACTGAAGGTATCCTTGTAGAATGATGTCCTGAGTCTTCCCAAGCGCCCCTTCAGGTCTGTTTGCAGGAGGTCGATGCCCACTCTTTCCTCCGCTGAGGCTCTCTTCCATTGCCTCCTCAGTTCTCTTCTCTCTTTGGTAAGGCGCTGGATTTCTTGCTGCCTTCTGGACTTGGGAGGGGTTGTTGGTGTACTGTCCTTCTACTCCTACGGAGCAGAACGGTTCAGAACAAAAAGGGCAGGAAAGATCAGATCGCCCATTTTCTCCAGTTTCTTCTCCACTGTTCCGTCAAGGATGCCCACTCTTTCTTGCTGCTGGACTTTGGCCACTTTACCTGAGGTCTGTGGCCTTGAATGTTCTTCTCCCAAGCAGGTTGCAAGTGACTTGGTTCCAAGTTCTCTGATGTTGTGCTTGAATTTAACTTCAGCCACTGGGGTGCTGAAGCTCGGTGGACTGTGGGATAAGTCCTGCCGCTGAGCTTCACTTGCCTGACTTGACCTTCTCTCTCAGAAGATAATCGTCAATGCGAGGTCCCGGCTCCTTCCTTCCTAACTTCATTGACCACGTTCATTAAATAATGTCTCAATACAAATGTAATGTAATTTCCCTGCACTCATTTAATTATTTAAATTGATGTTATTGAGTTGCAATTATATATGCTGCACTTTGTGAAACTATTTCTCCCCTTAGTTTTATGTTTCCTTTTAAATTTCCTTTGTTCCTTCCCTTCAAATTTGTAAACAGCAATGCAGTAATGCTGACTAATGTGCCCTTCCCTCTGCCCCTACCCTATTGTGTTTCCCTCAGATTCGCTATTTTACCTTGCATAGCACAAAGTATTATTGGAACGACGGTGCGCAGAACTTCGACGTTTTAACGTAAGCATTCTTTGGTTACCTACAGAAATTTCATAGCTATTTTTCATAGCAGGTTTGCAGGCACTTTTGCTGCAGAAAAAGGAAAATTAAATTGGTTAAGGGTTTAATCTGGCAGCATGTGCACAGCAATACAGCAGTTTTCTGTACAGCCCTCATTTCTTTACTCCTAAAGAGCTGTGACGTAAAATGAGACAAATAAGCTTTTCCATTTACAACTATAGTAAACTTTATAATACACGTATACATAAACACACACACTTGCATATATACACTTTTGCATTACATTACTGTGCCAGCAACACATGTCTTAAGCGTAGACTTTGTCCTCTGCTTTAACTGATATTTCTCCTATAGCGGCCTGGATGATCTGCAGGTCAGCTGCTCCACCCTCCACTCGGAGCACAGTGCAGGCCTGACCAGGAACCAGCAAGAGTACAGGTAACATCGTACCTGCCTGACAGAGGACAATACTCAGGCCTTGTGCTCAGATTATTCTGTTGTGTGAGTTACTGTAGCTGCAGTTTATAAGCCATTTGAAACATCGAGATATTTTCCATCGTCTTCAAGTTTGTCATGCCAATTATGGCCAGGGGAAGTTAGTGCAGACCTGTTGACGTGAATTATACTGTACAGAATAGGGCGAACTAATCAGAGAAATTATGTGGCATTACTGTTTACTGTAAATTCTCCATACCCATAACCTTGATGGTACATTGTTGTGTAACTCTGCTATATACTCTATGTATGTGTGCCGACGTGTACGTGTGTTCCGGTATGAAGCTCTGGTTCACACTTGGAATGTCTCTTTCAACTCTTGTCAGGAGACTGTTCTTCGGAATGAATGAAATTGCAGTGAAAGTGCCTTCTGTTTTCAAGCTGCTTATCAAAGAGGTAGGGCCCAGTTTGCAATAACACAGGCAGCATTTTTCTTTTCCTCAGAGTTTGAATTGTCCTTGGATGAAAGACAATTTGTCAACTTGTGTGTGCTCATCCATTACTATTTACATACTTCTAAAGTTCAAAACCCACGCTAACTAATCTACTAACATTAACTCTTTCCCGATAGATATATAGAGATCTTTCTAGTTGTGTGCATACATGTTAAGGTAACTATTTTGGATATGTATTTACTGTATTTCTACAGAGGATTTAATGTACAACAGTATGTATGAGGTACGTTTTGTAAATACTACACGAATGCCCCCTGCAGACCAACACTGTGATGTGGGTTACAACTCGCATCACTTGGGTATCATTACCCAATAGGCATGTCTATAAAGTCCCACACTGCCTCACATGCACTTCTTCCATCACTTAATCTGTGGTATCTCATTCCCTTACACCCCAAAAACAACTAAAGTATGTGAACATTTGTTTTAAGCAGATTTCCGCCCCCACTGTCCTGGTAGCATCTTGGTCATTTCCTCAAGTACACACCTCTGTTTATAAATTGTATATATCAAGCTCTCACTGCATTTTCCACACTCATATCTCTCTCTGTCTCCTCCTGCAGGTTCTTAACCCTTTCTACATCTTCCAGCTCTTCAGTGTGATCCTGTGGAGTGCCGATGAGTATTACTATTATGCTGTGGCCATTCTATTCATGTCGATCATATCCATAGCTACCTCTCTGTACACCATCAAAAAGGTGAGCGCCAAAAAAAGGTTGAGGCTTTATCATTTATGCCATTTATGTGACTTCAAGTTATGACAAGGAAATTGTTTAATTGGATTGGAAGAGAAATTAGATTTGTGTCTTTTGGGTTCAGCACTTATTAATCTTGTATTTCACATTTTGTGACTGGATTATGTTTGTTATAGTTGTAATTTGGAGAACATGTCTTTGCACATTTTATTCATATGTGAAGATGCATTTATTCCAGGTTACTGCACACTATCTTTTATGTATGTTATGTATGTTTTTTACCTGATAGCAGAAGGGTCATTGGTTTGTCCGTCCTAAAACTTTGACCCAGAGCAAAATTCCAAAACAGGCTTGCAGTCACACAGTTATTTACAGGAGTAAAGAAGCTGCTTAAAGTTCCTCACGTGTTTTCTTTGTTGTTGTTCTTTTTTTTTTCAGCAATATGTCATGCTTCACGACATGGTGGCAGCTCACAGCATTGTCCGTGTGTCTGTATGCCGAGCCAACAATGGTTTGTCAATTCTTTTGTATTTTTTTTTTTTTTTTTGCACATGGCCTCTGTAGAGTCATTATAAATAGTGTTACGTGACATGCATTATTCTGTTTAGTCACCTGCGCTTTTCTCAGGAGTGTTTCCCAAAACAAACGTGACAGATGTTTTTCTCCTTCTGTGCTTCGCCAGACTCAGTTACACAGTCACGCTGCTTTGGTACCGGTCTAATTCTCCTCCCTTTGGCCAAACATTCTCTAGCTGGCTCCGGTTAGACTTTGTTACCAGGAAGTTTGTAACCGAATGTTGTTACGCTTGGAGAAATAGTTTCTTACAAGTGCTGAAATTCTTGAATTTTAACTAAACTTTCCAAACATTTTCAGCTCATTCTGTAATGTTTATTGAATAAGTTCACAAACAGAGAGTTTAATGTAAACTAGGTGGCTGATGTTGTCAGTGGACAATGACATCGAGTTACACTGGTATGGTCCTTCTAAATAGAACTGCACATGCTTTTGTATGTCTGCATTCTTTTTAAACTGGCCAATTGTATCTGCAGAGATGCTGCATGGGCTGTTGAAAATGTCATCAGGTGTCAGATCAGCTGTAGCCAATTAAAATGAATTAAATGAGTTGGCCTGCCCAGAATCAGTTAGAAACCTTGCTGTGGTAGTTTTGACACTATTTCTTTTTTTTTTTTGCATACATTTACTGCACTGGCCCCTGTTTCTGATACCTCAGCTTTCTTCCTGCTGCCTAGAGCGGTGTGAGTAATGAGAGATGTGCTGAACTAGACTCTTGGGCTCTGACACAGAAAAGATCTCCTTTCTCACCCCCACATCCACCATCTGCCACTGCTACGGCTCATTTTCACATTTTTCACCTTTCTCCCAACTCATTATTTTTTTTTATCTTCATTTTGTTACCCACACTGCACTCCTCCTGTCTGTATTTAACGTCTACATTGCATTCTCTTTCCTGGCAGAAATCGAAGAGATTTTGTCTACTGATCTGGTGCCCGGTGATGTGATGGTCATTCCCAGAAATGGGTCCATCATGCCGTGTGACGCAGTGCTGGTCAGTGGCACCTGCATCGTCAATGAAAGCATGCTCACTGGTAAGAGGTGATAAGGGAACATTCAATGTGATATCTGAAAATTTAAGACACAACTACAGACTATGGGAAAATTCCTGTAAATCTCCCAGCAGCGTGTTCTAATATCGGTCTTCCGCCCATCAGGGGAGAGTGTTCCTGTGACAAAGACCAACCTCCCAAACCCATTGCCTGGGGATAGGGCTGAGGAGGCTGACAGTGCCTACAGCATAGAGGAGCATAAAAGACACACACTCTTCTGTGGCACCGACGTCATCCAGACCCGCTTCTATACAGGCGACCTGGTCAAAGCTGTTGTGGTCCGCACAGGTAGGTGTGTGTGTCTGGTGGTGTAAAACGGTGAGATATTTAAACGTGATTTTACGTTTACTGAGACACACAACCGAACAGAACTACATCCGTCATATAATCCTACATACATGCTGACCCCACATGTAAGGACCACAGTCTGTTACTGGAGATGCTGCTTCCATAGAGTAAGCTGTACTTGACTGAAATACAAGACAAACAATAACGAGAATAACTCTTTTCTAAAGACAGACATCACAGGTTCTGCTGCTATTACAAGCACAATGCAGTATTTCATGACGGCCATCATATTACAGTTTAATTCTTGCTCATCATAGTGAGTTCTCATAACAACTTCTTCACCCAGGTTTCAGCACAGCCAAAGGCCAGCTGGTGCGCTCCATTCTTTACCCAAAACCCACCGACTTCAAGCTGTACCGTGATGCCTACCTCTTCCTGTTGTGTCTGGTGGCTGTGGCTGGAATTGGCTTCGTCTACTCCATCGTCCTCAGCATCATGAACAAGGTAATCTTGGAGGTGACAAACAAATGCCAGTGTAGAGGGCAATTGTAAGGAAAATTGAATCTTGTACTGTTTTATCAAATGGTCACTGGCTCTGTCTGTTAATTTGAGATCATAAAAAATGCACAATTGTACTTGTGAGCTGCCCAGTACGACCAGTTTTATCTGTTGACAGTTCAACAGCTCACTCTGGCTGAAGCTCAAAATGGCAGAATCACTCCAAAATAAACGTTCAATAAGTTGAGGCCTCTTTTCTGTCATTTGATATATATTGACTGGGGTTTTAGCTCTCCTTTCCCTTGGTGCAACATTGTGCAAACAAGCTTTTGCAACAACAAATGACATGGCATGAATCTGTATGTGCTGTAGAACTTGAACTGTTTTAGACATTAGTTTTTTCCTCCTCTGTAACGCTTGTATGATTGCAGGGTGGTTGATTGCAGGGTTGTTGTAGGACAAGCATCAGACTTGCAGGATCAGTCATTTTGAGTCGTGGCTTTGGATTTGTTGTTAACATGAACACTCAGAGGACAGACTTTGCTGTACCACACTGTTCAGTTAAAAACGTGGCTCTTGTTTGACTCTCCGACCAGGATTTAAGACGGGTGAGATTCCCTACCAGTTTTAGGAGTGCTTATTTATACTTCATACAGGTGGTAATCACAGACGAATCATTATCAAACATCCAAAAGTCTCTTGACTTTTTCCCCCTTCTGCCTGCCCCAGGTGCCAGCTAAAACCATCATCATTGAGTCCCTGGATATCATCACCATCACTGTGCCACCGGCCCTGCCAGCTGCAATGACAGCTGGCATTGTGTACGCCCAGCGACGCCTCAAAAACCTCGGCATTTTCTGCATCAGCCCACAGAGGATCAATATCTGCGGTCAAATCAATCTGGTGTGCTTTGACAAGGCGAGTACTCGTGGTTGTCTTAGACGGGGCTAACAGGCATGGTAGTAATGAAGAGAGTGTCCATTGAAAATAAACAAAATATGCAGACATACAGTAGTAAAACCAACATTTTGAGATGATTTGATTCAATCAAACTTTACTTCTAATCTGACACGTCTTTTCTGCTTCCAGACTGGAACGCTGACAGAGGATGGATTAGACCTGTGGGGAGTCCAGAGGGTTGAGAATGGGAGGTAAGCTGTTCTGTCCTCTTTATTTATCAAAATGTGGAACAACCACATTTAAAATACATGTGTGCTGTGTCATCGTCTTAGTTTAGCCATTGCTGAGCTGGTTTTGCTTTCCTGATTACCTGGTGGAAAGGATTTGGAATGTTTTGGTAGCTTTTTGCTCGCTTTGTTGTGTCGCCATTTTATTCTTGTACAGCTACTCTGTATGCCTTAAATCGTCCCCAAGGCACACATCAAGTTTTTTTGAATTGCATTGAATTGGTGTTTAGTAGGGCTGTGTTCTTTCAATCATACAATACAGCAGTGGTCCCTGCAGACAAGCCTTGGGGTCACCTGCACGCTACTGAGTGCTCCTTTCTAGTTATTAAAATCCATTGCATATGGAAGCATTTTAATCCTTAATACATTTTCACGTTCTTGCTTGCGCTTGTCCCCATCAGTAAAACATATTTCCTTGCCTCCTCAGTTTCCACCTGTCGGAGGAAAACGCATATAAGGAAAATCTTGTCAAGTCCCAGTTTGTGGCTTGTATGGCCACCTGTCACTCTCTTACCAAAATAGAGGGTCAGCTGTCTGGAGACCCGCTGGACCTCAAAATGTTTGAAGCTATAGGCTGGGTGAGTTGTTCTGTATCCATCCAAAGGCATAATGTTGGCCAAGGTGACATATTGGGAATGTAATTAGTAAGACCATGTGGACAAATAACCTTTGCAGTTAATTTTATTTGTAGGCCATTTATTATGTGAAATATGTTTGCACATGTTTTTAATTTTCTTAGCGTTGTTGCATCGACATTTTTCTGAACCATTTGTTCTCTGAATCCTTGTCTGGCCAGATCTTGGAGGAGGCCACTGAGGAGGAAACATCTCTCCACAACCGTATCATGCCCACTGTGGTTCGACCCCCAAAACAGCTGTTGCCCCCTGAGCCTGCTGTATCACCAGAGCAGGACATGGTATGAAGATTATACTGTACAGTTTTAGTTTATTGGCTATATTTAAAAACAACATATTCTTGTGCATCAATGCAACAAAAATAGACTTCCCCACCAGCAACACTATTGATGCCGTGATTGATTGCATTGTTTGACGCATTGTTTTTTCATCATCCCACTCTTTTTTCTTCTTTTTTTTTTTAGGAACTGTATGAGCTCTCGGTAAGTAGCCTTTTGAATTTTTCAAACTTGTACACACTTTAATTATTCTTTTATTTGTCTTTTACCTAGTCATTTTGTTGTCAGCCATTTATTAGCATTATGAGTTTTTTTTGTTTTCAGCTTTTTCTTGACATAAATGACGACGCCTGTTTGTTCTTGTGTTTGTCTGTGTGGGTGTGAATATGCAGTCAGTGTATGAGATAGGTATCGTCCGCCAGTTTCCCTTTTCCTCAGCACTCCAGAGGATGTGTGTGGTGGCTCGTCTGCTGGGGGAGAAACGTATGGATGCCTACACGAAGGGGGCGCCAGAGGTGGTGGCTAGTCTCTGCAAGAAAGAGACAGGTTAGTTGACTAGTTAGTGTAACTGCTATGGTGTTGAGAAGTATTATTTGGGATAAGGAATATATCGGTGACCGATACCCCAGTCCTGAATGGGGATCGCTGCCTCTCCTCAACCATTGATCATCTCACTTGCTATGTGTCTCTCGCTAACTACTAATTTCTTCAATGTCTGTCTGCAGTGCCAGACAACTTTGGAGAGGTTTTGGAGAGCTACACCAAGCAGGGTTTCAGGGTCATCGCTCTGGCTCATCGTCGGCTTGAATCCAAACTCACCTGGCACAAAGTCCAGAACGTCAACAGGTAGCGTTTTGTATAATTTAGATATTGTTGCCGTTGACCTTCATTGAACTTCAGGGGAAGGATAGCTGCTGCTTTGTTTTAAGCACGCTCCCACTGTCACACTTGCATTTCTCAAACCTATGACTACGAGTACAAATGTGTGGGCGTTCTTCTTCTAATTAGGGATCACATTGAGGCAAACATGGAGTTCCTGGGTTTGATCATCATGCAGAACAAGCTGAAGGCAGAAACCCCAGCGGTGCTACAGGACCTCCGCAGAGCAAGCATCCGCACGGTCATGGTTACTGGTGAGACCATGCACACATTCACACATGTACACATGCCTCAAATAAACCACTAGTGACATCAATATAGTCAAAAAAGGGAACACAGATCTGCAAATATAAACATACAGTGCACATTATTCAGTGGCAAAAATAAGCAAAATTCGAATTGTGTGCTGTATTCACATTCCAGGTGACAACATGCTGACAGCCATCTCTGTGGCCCGGGACTGTGGCATGATCCCTCCCCAGGACACAGTCATCATTGCTGACGCCCTCCCTCCTCATGATGGACAAGCTGCCAAGATCACCTGGAGATACGCTGACAAGCCGAGCAAAGCATCCCGACTGGAGGTGAGGCGATGGGGACAATGCAAACGAGAATACTCCCACAAAACACACACAATCAGACATGCACACATAAAAGGCTCTATGCAGTTATATACTTGTCTCAACTGTATCTGAAACTAAAACAGTGAATTTCTTTGGTCAGTTGGCTGCTTTTAAAGATGAGGTGTCCCACACAAAGTAAAAATCCAAGCAACACATTTGTACGTAGCTTGATACAGTATAATGAGTTAAAAAAAATAGTGTTGTCCCTAAAGGTGTCTCATCCAAACGCATAAATCTGTTTTCAGTGGTATCTGTCATGAAGTACATATTACACCAATAATTTACTGATTAGATCAGTACCTGAAGGATTTTAACACTTGGATGAAATGATTGGTTTTGTCAAGAAATGTTTTGCTGGCTAAAATGAATTAATTGTTATCGACACAGTCCAAGATGTATCTCATAATGCATCGACTCTAATCCAAGCTTTCATTGCTTTAACAGGAAGTGAACATCAGTCTGGAGGATGTGTGTCACGTTGATGAGCCCAAAACACAAGAGCTGTACCACTTCGCTATGAACGGAAAATCCTTTGCTGTCATCTCGGAGCATTTCCCTGACATGCTTCAAAAAGTATGTGTCTTAAACCAGAGTGCACATCACTCCAACCTTTTCTGTAACTGGAATAGATATGTTGATGTTGTATTGCTCCTCTTTGGATACAATTATCTCCATGATACCTAATGTTTCTGTTTTTATGATTGTTTTTTGTCCGTTTGTTTGTTCCCGTCCTGAAGCTGGTGCTACATGGCACAGTGTTTGCCAGAATGGCCCCGGACCAGAAAACCCAACTCATTGAGGCGCTTCAGGGCGTAGAGTGAGTATAAATGTGGAATGCTTGATGTGGTTGTGAAAATGTATATACAAGTTATCCAAAATCTATTGTACATCCACATAGGATGGACCAATCAAAACTGTCTTTTATTAAAAAATCCAAACAAATATTTTAATACAAATAGTCATTTTTCTTAATAATGTGAATTATGTGTTTTTATATAAATTAAAATAACACTATATAGGACAACAACAAAGTGAAAGGATGTTAAAACATTTGCTGGGACGGTGGTAAAAAAAGTAGCAGTCCAGTGCTTTCAATTATAGTTGAAAGAAGAAACGTCAGACTTGAAAAAAAAATAATAGAAAATCGGAATCAGCCAAGAAAATTCGGTGCATCTCAACATCCACACTATATGCTACTTGACACTTACTATAATAAATATTGGCCTTCACTCAGAAAGGAGACTAATACATATGTATTTTATGTTAACATTGAGCACATAGAGTAACAGCTCTTCTTTATTTGCACACAGCTACTTTGTGGGGATGTGTGGAGATGGAGCAAACGACTGTGGGGTATGTACAGCCACTTTAAAAGTAACTATTAATGTGACGGTAACATGTTGACACGGACATGAATTGATGGTAGCTGGTACATACTTAATACTTCTCACTGTCCTCACCCAGGCACTGAAGAGGGCTCATGGTGGCATCTCTCTGTCGGAGCTGGAGGCCTCTGTAGCCTCTCCCTTCACCTCCAGTACCCCCAACATCTCCTGTGTCCCCAGCCTCATCAGGTTAGTCTGTCCTCCTTTTGATCTGTGTGCCATTCAATACTTTAATATTCGTGGTAACAGTCATAGATAAGACCTAAATGGGGCATCTCACCACCAAAGCACCAGGATGGAAAATACTTAACCTGCTATTTAGTAGAAGTACTAATAATAAAGCATTAATTGATTTAGCAGTTCATTTTTTAAAAACAAATTTGTTTATTTCCCCATATTTTATATATTTTTATAGTCTTTAATACATGAACTGTGCAGAAAAGGGCTTTTTTATGTCAAGTTGTGTTTGTAGCTACATGACATAACGTTTCGTGTCGCTTTACAGGGAGGGGCGTGCTGCTCTCATCACTTCCTTCTGCGTGTTCAAGTTCATGGCCCTCTACAGCATCATCCAGTACATCAGTGTCACTCTCCTCTACTCTGTATGTGATGCCGCTTCCACAATCAATAGTAGCTGAGGACTTACTGAGAGGACTCCTCAACTGTGATATTTTACTGTCTGTTGTTTTTGTTTTCTTAGATCCTCAGTAACCTTGGAGACTTCCAGTTCCTCTTCATCGATATTGCCATCATCCTACTTATTGTTTTTACCAGTAAGTATAAGAAAAGTAACAAGGACACAAGGATGCGTTCTTCTCAAACCTATATCTTTACAAGCGCTCTTCTCCTCACCCACGATGTCTGTTTTCTCCCATCTTCTTCATTTCCCTTTGCTCCTCATCAGTGAGTCTGAACCCAGCGTGGACAGAACTGGTGTCACGTCGTCCTCCATCAGGTCTGATCTCAGGACCTCTGCTGTTCTCTGTGCTGACCCAGATCCTCATCTGCTTGGGCTTCCAGACCATTACCTTCCTGTGGGTCCGACAGCAGCCCTGGTACACCGTCTGGACTCCACATACAGAGTGAGTGCCTACCATCATTGTCGATGTACCTCAGCCAAACAAAGAGAACATCAAAAACATAATTGTTAACTTGATACGATTTCAGAATAATTTCATAATAACGGTCATGTGTGCAAAACGTTATGTTGGCATATTAAAGCCGTCTGAATTTCACCCCTCTCCCTGTTTTCACTTACGGTGACCCCTGACATGCCTTGATAGATAACTGTAATTTCACCACAGACTGAAAATCTTATTCAATTGCTCTCTCCCCTCATCCAGTGTCTGCAACCTGTCATCGCATATTAACGTGTCCGATCACAACGACACAGAGGTGGACGACCATAACATCCAAAACTTCGAGAACACCAGCCTCTTTTATGTCTCTTCCTTCCAGTATCTTGTTGTCGCCATCGTTTTCTCAAAGGGGAAACCTTTCAGGCAGCCTAGCTACAAGAATTGTAAGTAACTTTCTTCTTAATACATCTGTCCTAAAATTGATTGACTTTTAAATGTTATAAAAAACTATTTTGTGTGCGTTTGTGCTTGCCTGTTCTTTCACCAGGGCCTTTTGTGCTTTCTGCCTTGAGTTTGTATGTTTTCCTGCTGTTCATCATGTTCCACCCTGTAAAAAGCATTGATGAGTTTCTAGAGGTAAGAAGGGGTCAGACTAAAGAAACATACCGCTTTATCCACTCTGGTGTAGAAAGTAGCTTGTTTAATCATGCAGAGCTCTATGCTCTTTTAATGTTTTAATATAATGTAAATTCCTAGTTAATAATTTCATAAAGATGTCTTGCTAGTATTCTCTGATGGTCAGCAATGGAGTCTCTTTTTCTCTCTCTGTACAGATTGTTTGTGTCCCGTTTGAATGGAGGTTGAAACTTGGCCTCCTCATCCTCATCAATGCTGTTTTGTCTGTTTTGGTGGAGGTAAGACACACAATTAAACACATGGTAACAGTAGAGGAGTTTCTCATGTTCAGTGTTTCTTTTTCATGCAGTGTGCTCATCTTTGTCTCATTTAGCTGGACAGCAAGACCAGTCTTGTCTTGTGAGATGAATTTATGTTGTAAAGTGAAATCATTCTAACGAGGGTATCTGTAATAGTTTAAACTTACATTTTTTTAAATTATTTTTTTACATTTGTGTGTTTTTTTGAAAATCATCCAAACAGCATTTATTTGTCTTGTTTGGTTTGTAAACTGATAGACGGATGTTCTTTAAGGACTTAAACCATGTATCACTGTGCTACTGCATGACAATGGAGAGCTTAGGCTGGCTTGCCACCTTCAGTGGAGCAGTATCACTATGCCTCTGCCTTTCTTTTAGATGGCTGCCCTTGCATATATGCACTGCTTAGCAGACACCCTAGATGATGCTTTTCCTACACTTCTAGTCTAGTGTTTTAAGTGAATTTTAAAAAATTAACCAAAATTATTTTGCAGATAATCAATTTCAGTATTTGTTCAATATTTTGAGACAATAGTCTCCATGCTGTCTCTTCTAACTAACATGTTAAATTTAATATTAAAGCTATGGTCTACGATTTGGAATAAAAAAAAATCTCTATAGAGTCGCGAACTCCTGCCCCTTCCGCTAGACTCCCATGGGACCTCTGAGATCGTAAAAAATGTATAGGTCTCAATGCACCTAAAATAATTATTTCCTGGTCCCAGTCGTTATATGCCCCAAATTAGAAATATGTTGTTTGTGGATTGAAATTAAAAAAATGTTCACGTCAAGAGTTTGACCGTTTATTGTGCAATTGTTCAGTTTAAGGCTGTAGATAAAACACAATGAGAAAGACTACATGTCGCGTATGCGACGTCACGTCATCACCCTTTCTCACAGCGATTCAGTGCCGATCAAGCCAAGATACCGGTGTGTTTTGTTCCTGAATGTTCCCATTCCAGCAGGAACGGCTGTTAATTTTTTCGGTTCACGTCCGATGAAAAGACGAGGAATCGCTGACATATATTATATCATCGTATATCATTCGCGCCGAGAGCAGCGAAGAGCTGTAGTTCTCAAAGCGGCCTCACACAAAACCTACCATTATCAAACTTCTTCGCCATAAATCGTATTTTTATTTTCTTTAAAAACCACAAACAACATATGTGAAATTCATGGCACAATTCAAACAGGACCAGAAAATATCTACCGGAAATAGAAAGGCGGGACTTCGCCACTCTATGCCGTAGGTCTGCATAGAAATTGACCAATGGGAGCCATTGCTCCGGGAAGGCTCCCATTGGCTCGTACCCTCCATCCAATCCCCTCGTCTCCCCTGCTCCTCGTCATCCCGCCTCGTCCCCTCCCACTCCCGCCTCGTCGAATCGTGGAACACTGAGGGGAGGGGTTTGGTTGGGGGGCGGGATGCTTTTTTCAAATCCGTCTCAGAGGCTCAACTGATTTTCAGAATGTAGACCATAGCTTTAACATCACATGTAATGATTAACACACAACTTGATGGAAGAAAAAAACAAATTGCACACACATGATTACTAATAGCTTTGATACATTGTGGCTCTGCAAAAAAAATCAACGCAGAAGCTATGAGATATCAAATTAGCCTCTCTGTAATTCTTTCCCCTGCCCACTGCACCATTCCATAGACCTTCATCCTTGACATCGTCTTATGGAAGCTTGTGTTCAGCAGAGACAAACAGGGCGTCTTTGGCATCACTCCTGTCGCCCCGACACCACAGGTTGGGAAAATCTGACACATTCTTCTTTCGCCCTTTTCATTTTCCTCTTGTATGGTGTTTTCTTTCTCAAATGTTACAGAGCACACTTTTCTATTTAACTTAAAAAAAAAATGCATGTTTGAGACATCAGCCTTTTTCTGACCTGTCTCCTCCTACTTGTGTCCCTCTGACGGTCCTTCTGTTCATCCAATCCAATCCACTTTATTTTTAGAGCACATTTAAAAACAACAAAGTTGACCAAAGTGCTGTACGAGTCAAACAACAAATCACCCAGAGATCAAAAGCACACATACACAGTATGTCACATAAAAATACAAGTCTCTCAAGCTATGTCGAAAGCCAAAGAAAATAAATACATGTTTTGAGGCATGATTTAAACACATGCAGAGGCAGCTCGTTCCAGAGCTTTGGGGCTGCCACTGCGAAGGCTCGGTCTCCCCTAAGCTTCAGCCTGGACTTAGGAACAGCTAAGAGGAGCTGATCAGAGGACCTGAGGGAACTTGAAGGAACATAAGGTTCCAGCAGGCACTTAAAAGCAAACGGCAGAATCTTAAAATCAATCCTAAAACCCACAGGAAGCCAGTGGAGGAAAGCCAGTACAGGGGAAATGTGCTCTAGCTTTACCCGTTAACAGACGAACGGCAGCATTCTGGACTTACCAGCGAGAGAGGGAGGCCTGTCTGACGCCAACATACAAGGCATTACAATAATCAAGACGAGAAGTCATAAAAACATGTATAACATTTTCAAAAACACTAAGAGGTTAACACTTCAAGGTTTTATAGAGTTAGGATTATTTCGTTTAAAAGGCAGGTAGAATTGACTGTCATCCGCGTAACAGTGGAAGGAGACGCCATGTTTTCTAAGTATAGATCCTAGGGGGAGCAAATGCAGGATAAATAAAATTGGCCCAAGAATTGAGCCCTGGGGCACCCCGCAGGGGAGAGGTGCTGTAGAGGATACAGAGTAGCCCAGGCTGACACAAAAGCTTCTCTCCGACAGGTACAACCTAAAAACTCCAGAGCTGAACCTTATAATGCCAACCCAGTGTTCCAGGCGGGAGAGCAGAATATTATAATCCACTGTGTCGAAAGCAGCAGTGAGATCTAACAGTACAAAAACAAGAGAGTCACCAGAGTCAGTGGCCAAAAAGATATCATTAAAAACTTTTAAGAGTGCAGTCTCAGTACGGTTCATGGCTTTGTAACGGTTGCAGTTTTACTATTTTCTGTTCTTCAGCTCCGTTTTGAGATAAGCTTCTTAACTGCCGTTAAAGAAAGTATTTTACTTAATAACATTGTTGCTGAAGCTATTTTCAAATTCAATAATAGGTTTTTTTTAAGCCTGATGAAGCCATTGCCTGTTGCTACCGCCTCCTTTAGAAACCAACACAGAACTACCTTGCTGTAGGCTTCAAACTTTTTGCAAGGTGCCTTTTGCTGCTCTCTTAGTTTACCTATTACCCAGATAATAGTCAGATGTTTTTTTAAATTTTGCATGCAATGTTTATATCAGCCTGCCACTGTTAGATTTGCATTGGTCAGTAAACATATTCTAGAAATCCCAAACAAAATGTAGTTAATGTAACCTTTCACCCCTCCCTTTCCTCCTTTCTGTGGTGTTTTTTATTTTATTTATTTGTTTGTTTTTGGGGTTGTGGCATTTTCAGGGGGGCATTGACCTGCAGGGGTACAAGTGTCTGACACGGCTGTGCTGCCCAAGCAAGACCACACCCAAGGCTCGCTACATGCATCTGGCCCAGGAGCTCAGTGTGGACCCCGACTGGCCTCCAAAGCCAACCACCACCACAGAAGCCAAATCCTGCCCCGAAAATGGCTCCACCTATCAAATAATGCTCAATTCCTAGCAGCCCCTCACATTATCTTGTCTATCCCTTTCATTCACTTGGCACGTATGGATATGGCAGTGGACGCACCTTCAACCTATTCACATAAAATTGTCACAGGATAATTGGTTGTCATTGGTTGACATGCGTCTTATTACTGTAGTTCTAGAGACATTACCACAAAAAGTGGTAAAATGAGTACCAAATAATGTTAAGTTTCAGTTCTCTTAGCACTCTTGCTCTCTGGCTAAACCACTCGCGCACTCTCAGGTCTCTCTTGCTTGTCTTTTAAATGCCATTTAAACATCCGTGGCATTTATTGTGATTCCCATTTCTCTATTGCAATGTCTGTTCACGAAAAGCAGCATTCAACCCAGCCTGGGAGGAAGGGTGATAAAGCCAGGTCGAATATGCGCATTGCCAAAGAGAACCAAAGTCCCACTCCCACTTCAGAGCTAGCCTCTGTGCTGTCAGAAATGTCATGTAACAGCATCTTCAGATTTCGTTAGCAACCACAGTACTAGATGGGAATTTTTAATGTAAAAAATAGGCTAATATCTTCTCTGAGCCAGGTTTCACCGACCAACTCGGTTTGATCTATTCACACGGTTTTTAAGGCAGCGGCAGTTCCTCTCTATATTTGTATTTCTTAGACCTTTAGGACATTCACACAGTAACTTGTTTTACAGGTCCAACTTGTTGCAGGTGGCACAGGCTCATATTACTACTATGTAGTGGTCTTACACAGCTAATGTACATATATATCGTCATTTTAATGAGCTAGCGTTACCATCTGGTATGCACTTATTACACCATAGACTCATAACCAAAAAGAAAAGCTTTAAAGCTTACCATGGACCCACATGTGATGAATGTAATTACTTGTTTGAAACCAGTATCCAAGCACACTGAGTTGTAGAAGATTAGGTGTCTTGGAACGACTTGTTGTTCATTGCACACGCCAGGCAGAACTTCATATTCACATTTGCAAGTAAAAAAACACAAAAATGAGCTGATTGGCTGTCAAGAGCAAATGGTGGAGGTATTGAAAAATAAATGGGACATTTCCATTTTTTTAAGATTTGAAAACTGCACAATAAGTCAGGAGATATTCATATTTTTCTTCATGCCCCCGCAGAAAACCGCTCTGTTGATTTACTGTTCTGTTGTCTAACCACTTTTAATTTAAACCCACGGAAATATAGAAGACGACTTGTTGACGTTAAAAGTAGGCAAGTGAGGTTTTGGGAAAATGTGCTTTTGAAATGTATCACGAAATACTGTGCATTATACATTAGAGTGATGATTGAAGCTGCAGCGTATTGGACCTCTGAGGTTGCCTTTTCCTCATAATTTGGCCAAAAGTTGAAAAGTGTGAATACACAGTCAAAACATTACGACTTGTACAAAGTAAAGGACTTAAGGAAACAATGACGGAGACAGATATGCTCATCCACTCTCAACCACAGGCTGGGACCTGTGGCAGGATTTTCATTGTGGTCGTCAGTTTTTAAGAGTTAACCATTAGGGTTTTTATTACAGACATTATTATGTATGAAAATAAAAACCTGGAAAAAAACAGAAACAAAAAGATTTCATCTCGGGTCTTTTAGGCGTACGAGTTCCACCAGCCGCTCAAAAACACTTCATAACCGGATACCTCTCAAACCAATAACAGAATTCTCATCAACCTCAGCTGTACTTTGATAATAATCTTAACAAAGTATGCTAACATACTAAATGGCAGTATGCTACACTAGCATACCATGCTAACAAGGCTGACAGGGAACAACATTGCCTTTCCTCTGGCGCTCCCCTCAGGCCAAACATTCGCCCCATTTATTGATAACGCTATTTTTCCATCAATCAAAAGATTTATTTTCTAGCGTGCATTATATTCTCACGGGCCACCAGTGTGGTTTTAAACATTTTAATCTTATGTTTTTGCATCTTTGAGTCATGCATGAAGCCAGTTCCCTTTCATCATGTTCTTGACGGTTGCATAGTAGACATATTTCTACAGATGCAACATCACTGAATTAAGGAGCATTTACATTAACATTTCTGTATTAAAAAAATAATCTGGATGGAAAAAAAAACGGCATGACTCTGGCTGGTTATCATGGACAATAAACGCCTGCAGGAGACCAGACAAAATCATTTACAAACTACAAACTTAGCTACAGAAAGCCAGCTAAAACTAAATTTCTTCCTATGGAAGACTGATGAAATGATGAAAATCGTAAATTAAGGCACGGTATTGTGCATATCATCAGCTCACTGCACATTCAAAACATCCATGCAACAACACATGCGTACAGTGGATGCTGATTACCATATACACTCGTATTCATGTGATAAACATAGGCTACCTGCATAGAGTTAAGGGCTATATTTTATGTTGACCGCTTTCTTGAATGTGATGTATCCCAAAAAATGTATTCTTTTAAGTATAAAACACTCATCCTCTGTAAACGTTGAAGGTGGCTGTGAACGTGTGTTGAGCTGCATCTTGAACAAAAAGCCTGCCATTGGAAATTATGTTTGTAAAGATAGATTACGGTTAGATGCGGAGCAAACGGATGGGCAGCAGGGAAGCAACGTACACTGCAGGAATGGATTAGGGAGTTTTTAATTTGCATTTTGCTACTTTTTTCAGACACAAAAATTGGTACCATTGGAAAGAAGAGAAACTTTTTAATGCTACCAAAGATTGTGTTTGATGTAGATTTAAGGTGGACTGTCAATATACAGCGAATACACAAACACACAAGCAGCGTCTCGGTGTCCGTATAATTTAATTACATACGTTGCCAGTAGCCTGTCTTTCATGAATTGTATGGTTTAATACTAATGATTTCAAATAATGTGGGAGTGCTTATCAGTTGTAAAATGAATGTCAAACTAAATGTAATGTTACTCTTCCTCCATGAAATTAAGCAAATTATTTCTCAGGCATTTGGTAACAGTGCTGTATTACATGACGCTTAATTGTGCATCGCATTTAGCTTGACCATTGATTATTAATGATTTTACCCAAGTAGAAACAATCGCAACAATTGATTTCATCAATTTCTGTAATAACATGTCTGAAGTTGCTCGGTTCCTTAAAAGCCATTGTTTATTGCGATGCTTGTAATATTACAAATACATATGAAAACTTTTGATCCATATTTTTTTATGTCGAGCTCAAACGTCATCTGTGACTAAAGTTGTTAATTTGATGAGCAAAGCATAGTATTTTATTATAGAGGAATCCCACAGGGAAGAAGAACTTATAGTATTGTAGATGAAACTGGGGAGAAATTAGTAACATTGCTCAAATGGACATTCTTGTGCCAATTTGCAGAAAGATTCTGATCCTGAATCAGGAGCCACGTGGGCTTCAATGCCTCCGGTTGCTCTGTGGCATCACTTCGGTTTAGATTCCTCCCCTCCCTCTCGATACCTACTGAGGCTAAAATTGAATGTTAAAGTGGTAAAGAACAAAAATGAATACAATACTGTGGTTATTGATTTTTTTTTTTTTTCTTTCAAAGACGTTCCATCATATCGTTATTGGCTATTTGAAAAAAAAAAAAAAAGCCTGTGATCAATCCCCTCAAACCTGATTTGTCTCGGCTGAAGTGGAGTTTGAAATGTAATAATATTATTAGAGGCTGGATTCTATCTGTATATATGAAATGTACAGTTCTAGTGTGTCCTTAAAAGTCAAAAAGATTTAGTTATAAAAAAAAAATGTATGGTTTTTGGATTATCAAAGGGCTGGTGTATCTTTTTCTACTATTTTGGTACTGTGTTACAATCAGTTGTCTGTCTACCTTTTTGATTTGTACCGTCTGTTGGATTTATTTGTACTCTCACTTCTGTTTATGGAGTTGCATTAGCTTGGATCTTCCTTATTAGGGCATGCATCCTGGGCATTTATTTCACAGTTTGAATCGGTTACTGTGATGTATTGTATGATTGAGGGCACTTGGATCAATATTAGTTCTGTTGTGGGTAAACACAATGCAGCACATGTCTACTTAAAGAGTTTGAAGAAAGTTGAACCTGGACACATTCGTCTCCGCGGGTTCTTAAAAGTACATTGACTTCTCAGCCTTTCTGTTGCTTCTCTTTGTCTCGATGCTTTGTAACACCAAGGAGCTGACACAAGAAGGGAATTCAACTGGTGTAGTATCTGTAACGTCGCCTTCTCTCAGCAAATTCAGAATTTGAACATCTGACAATCTTGTAACTTTTCTGTTCAATCATCCAATGTACTTGTATTACTTTCTCTCTCTCTCTCTAGAACTTTTGATCGTTTGCATCCATGTAAAATTAAAATGCAACTGGCATAAAAGTGTTCATTGCTGCTCTATCAGCGGTATACTGTAGAAGTGACTATATTGCTGCTCGTGGGGCAAAAATGATTAAGCCTCAGCTGTGTCATAACTGCGCTTTGATCCCAAAATAAATAAATAAATCAGCAATTTAATTACGCAAAGTGTAAATACTACTATTGCTTGTCTTCTACACTGCAGTTTTGCCTTTTATTCTGGCACAGCTATGTCACAGCAATGGCTTTTATGCTGAAACCTCTATTGCTCATACAGGTACAACATATACCGACTGTTGACAGTTAGCAATGGCCTGTTAGTCACATCTTGTATTTTAAACAAACCATCGAATGGCATTTAGATCCAGTCAACCACTGAGTGTGTGAAGCCTCATGTGGATGTTGTTTCCTCAGGGAAATGTGTCTATTTGTTATGAATAAAGAAAATAATAAAAGTTGATACCCAAAACTGATTGAAAATACACTGTTGGTAAAACTTTTTATTACAATCCATCTGTATGTAACTCTTTCAGTATAGTTTTATCTGGTATGCTTTTTATTCGTAGCTCCAACAACCTCATCAAGAGGCTAATTTGGGGAATATGTGTTGTTTTTATTGGCAGGTGTACATTTCTAATTTTTTTTTTATACTCTATAATTTATTTTGTATTTATTTTCATGTCTTTCTCCTTGAGGATTGTACTTCAGATTTATATTGATTTCTTTCTTTTCAATAAATGTTCTCAAAACAGTCTGCTGCACGTTTACAAGTCATTTGTCTCCATTGTGCATGAATGGGATATCATAAAGCTGCAGAGGTTACGGAAGTTATATAAAGAGAATGCTTGACACAAGCCTCAAATTCATAGTATACTATTTATAGTGAGTTATCCTGTTTACCAAAATTTAACTAAATGCAGTACCGAGATAATACATTTATAGACTTTACAAACAACTGAGGGGGCACATAATGGATTGTGTGATACTGAGGGATTAAACAGTTACACAAATTGTCTCCTCACAATTCAGACATCCCTATCTTGAGTCTTTAATCCTGGAAATGTGGGCTCTGGATGATCTAACCCCTAAATGGGGATTTACACCTTCAGTCCTGCATTTCTTCTCTCGATGTCGTCACTCACCCTTGAGAAGACGAATGTAATTTACATAAAATCCAGTGTATATCAGGGGGCGGATGAACAATTGCAACAGTTGGATTAACGGTAATCCTTTTGAAATCAGAGAAAGTTTGATGCTCTTAAATCTGAGACGTGCAACAAGTAGGCCTACTGTACACTTGCATGGACAACCTTCATCTCAAATCACAGAACACGAATAAATGCCATTCATGCCATCATCTAACTTGGCAGCTGTCCGTCGCTCAATTTAATCTCAACTGCACATTTTCCTGAACAATTCTCAGCTACACCCGTTCATTCAAATGCCATCGTTATCAAGTATTAATCGAATTAAGAGCATCACCCATGTAAATGTCCCCAACTAGCATTTAGCCCTGTATTTTTAAAAAAGTCTACTTTTAACCCCCATATGTGCACTAACTTTGCTTGAGTGAATTACTTACAATTCTGATGTTAGAAAACATCGATCGAATGACGGGAGAAAGTCACTTTCATTTTAAATATTGTATTAAGCATTATGTCCTCCTACAGTAGGAACCTTTTTTCTCCCACTTGAATGCGTTTCGGTCCGTGCCGATTTCATAGTGGTACCGTTCGCCGGAAGTGGACTGTCAGTCTGGCGGTGTCCTTGTTAGCTAACGAGCTAGTTAGCTGCCCGTAAACAAGCACGCAAATGTGTACCATATGGAAAGATGAATTAAACCGCGCTTAACGGGTGATTTTGAAGGAGATTCGTGTTGATCGGCTGTTGATAACGGCACCATGCTGCGTGTCGGGAGTAAAGCTGCCTGGTAAGTTAGATGAAGGTAACGGGACCAGAAGCACACAGCTAACTGGTCATTCTGACAGCTGAGGACAGCCAAGCTAGCGAGCGTTACCAACTGTGCGTAGCAAGCTAGCTTAGTTGAATGTTATTTATCGTACGTAGTCTGACATTTAGCGTGTTTTTAGTTGACGTGCCTATTTTAAAGTCTAATGCTGTTCCTTTAGCTACGCATGTCATAGTAATATGCCGTTAACTTGCTAGAATATCGCTGACCGGTAACGTTAATTAACGTTATCTTGAGCTCGTACGTAGCAGCCATCTGTGGTCCCACTTCGTCCTAAAATGAACTACAGAATCAGTAATTTGTCGCAGAATGACACCATAGAAAAAGTAACATAGCAGCTGCTAACGTTACTCCATGCAGTATCACGTCGGCTTGCTCAATTACTCACTACTCCGAGGCCTCCACCTAATGATAGGCTGGGAATTAGTCCCAAGACTCCATTGACCGATTCTATATAATGTGGTTTCAGGTGAGAATACATTCGTGTGGGGGCTTCTGTGATGTTTAATTAGAGACTTGGATTTTTTTTGTATGTGGACACAGTTTCTGTACAATGTGGACTTAGTTTTTTCTCTTTACCATTGTTTGTATGGGTGATTTATAAGTACTCAAAATGTTGTTGATGTTTACCCCTTGTAATGAACTAAATAAAAACGTCCAAAAATTGAAAATTGAATTGGCTGGGAATTGAGACGTTTTAGTTTTGACTTACTTCATCCTACTACTGTTATGGCCAGCGCTATTATTGCAACACCAACCACTAAGTACTACAGATACAATCATCAAAATTGTATCTTGTGGAATATATATGTTTTATCTTGTAGAATAAGATAGAAGGGGTTCTTGAAGAATCATACGTAAATGATTATTGTAGAATCATATCGTATAACATTTACGTTACTCTTTGACTCTTTCCATTTAGATTATATATTAAAATGTTATGATGTTTATAGGCACATGTGAAAGGTGTAAATAATCATCCTATTTCTCTGTCTTCATCAGCATGGCCTGTAAGAACCTGGTCTCCACCAACATGGGGGTGAGATTTCGGGTACCGCTGCAGAAGCTGCACCCTCTGTCACGTGCCATCCACCACCGCTACTCAGGAAGCGCCAACCCACAGCGAACCCCTCATCGCACGGCAGCCCGCTATTTTACCTCCATGTCACGGTTGCCCATGCGGCCTCTAAAGCCTCCCCCGGGGTCTGGAGGCCGTGGTCACCAGCAGCAGCGCAACTTCTGGGTGGCCCGCCTCGCTGCCCGTCTGCTAAAGCTTCGATACATTCTGCTGGGATCGGCAGTAGGTGGAGGATACACCGCTAAAAAGGTCAGTATTGAGTGTCTCAACTATTCCCTACATTTTCTTGTCCACGATTGAGTTTTTAGTTGTCAATTATTGCATCCTTGCAGGGTTGAGTTGCAATCTTGTCATATGAGCTGGGCAATAAACAGAAGATGTTCATACGTAATCACTAGCCATCTTCGTTTTGCATGGCAAAACCTTTCCATAGGTGCTGTCCTCTTCTCTTTTAGCTGTGATGACACAACAGTGCTTATTTAAAACAGTAGAGGCTGAAAATCATTCATGTGACTATTACACAAGCGTATGTTTTTCATTTCAGACCTATGAAGAGTGGAAGGACATGTTGCCTGATTTTAGTGAATACAACTGGGTCATTCCTGATTTTGTCTGGGAACTGAGTGAACAAATTGATCTTGGTAAGTGTTCCATTACTTTAATGGCATGATTCAAATGAATATGCTAAAACCTGGCCTTGTCTTATTAAGGAAGGCTCCTAGATTTCAAAACATGTCAAACATGGTGAATTATTCTTAGGTCATACTTGAAAACACAAATATGCATCATGAGATAAGACCTTTCTGTCTTCTCCACTTGATTTATTACCTCTTGTATCCACAGATAAATTGGCCAAAGCTATCCCAGAGATGGAGGAAATAGCCAAACTACTACCTGACCTAGACAAGATCGGCGAGAACTTTGCTTTCCTCAAAAGCCTCCTGTCCTCTGGTGAGTGGAGAAAACCTCCGCTATGTCTTTGTAGAGTTACTGCATCATAAAACAAACAAAAAAAATGAGAAAATAATAGTGTTCACATTGGTGTGTTCAGTCCAATGTCTAGGTTTTAAATGACAGCGTTTTTACCCACCAAACCGCTTCCACATCTACATCGCTCTTTGCTTTTATATAATATACCTAACAGTTCAGTTGAGTGTACCATGTTTAAAGTATGGTATCTGTGGTTTCTCTGACCTCAATGTGACCTCAGCAGAACAAGATAACATAGACTTGGGTTGATGAAATAATATGAAGAATTCGCCTGCTTCATGCTCTAAATTGCTGCTTTTTCTGCCACAACTGTCCTAACTTGGGTGCTAAATGATTCTACAAAGAGCCTTTCTTTACACCAAATGATCTCTAGCCAATGTGTTTTGGATTTGGAAGTAGTTGATTCAGATAGGACCAGGTGCACACATTGCTTAGCAGTCCTGGGTTTATCCCAGCTGTATGGAAGCATGTTTGACAAAAGGCACAGCTCACCCGAGAACAAAATTCATCCACTCCTCCTCATCATCATGTCATGTAAGACAAAAACATAAAATATGCTAAGCTAAACATAGCTTGTAGCATTAAAATTCCTCTAATAACCTGTGTAATAATCATTCCCGATATTTGGAATGTATTTATATTATTTATGTTTAAAAAAGTTTGTTTTATGGCATAATGCAACATTTAAAAGGAAGTCTCATTCTGCCTTTTAAATCGAGTAAACTCTTTGTAAGGATCAAGCTGAGTTTGGTGTCTGCATCTCTCTCATGAAGTGGCTACTTCACTAAAAGCTCCAGCACAGCAGTGGCTTTGTTTTAATACACATCATTTAGCTGTGTCCCTGCTTTGACCACCATCCCTCTGCTTCTGTCTTTATGATTTATTTTATCTTGTGTTGTTCTACCTTTCTCCCCTCCCCCCCAACCCCCCCCCCCCCCCCCTCCCTGTCCTCCTCCAACATTCTTCACAGGTGTGAGTTTGGGTAGTGAAGTCAAAGGAGCTTCTGGTCTGCATCTGTTGTTAGGTGTGTAAACCCTGCATACAGTAGCACTGCCCATTCCCCTCTTTCCCCGCTGCTGCTGTTTGACAGTCCCCTTGCCACGATATTGGTATGGTTGTGGGTTCCTGCTTGCCTCGGTTCAGCTATGAAGGCTGTAGCAGATCGTCTTCCCAGGACGTTGGCTTCCAGGTTGCAGGCCAGTGTTGCTGTCAATGGTGGCAGTGTTCATGGTTAAAAGCAGGTTTCGTATTCAGTGAAATATATGACCTGTCACTAAGATGGTGCAAACATTGAATCTTGGACTGGATATTCAAAGGATTGTGCTTATTTATTATTTAGACGTCCAATTTTACCGCGTGGATGGCATCTGTGTACTAGAACCAGTGAAAGCCTTTCTACCCTACTGTTTGAATTCTTTAAAAATCCTTAGAGAGCTTGAATGGTTACTAGTTCCTAGTAATGTGTATGTGTGTGTATATATATATATATATATATATATATATATAAAAGCACCAATGCAGTAGATGAAGTGTTAGTGGCAATAACCCAACATGATTTGTTATTTCTTTTTTTTTCTGGTCTGAAAAGCTCTTAAATGCAGATCCAGTGTGTTTGCCTTTAGTTTGTTTAGTTCTTTCCCCTCTTGACTCTCTTAAACCCGACTGGCCATGGCTGTACTTTGTCCTACCTGTGTGGTGTTTGTCTCCTTTGACTTCCTCCCTCTCTCTCCCCTGGCCTGTATGTGGCTGCTTTCTTTTAATACCACTCGAATACACTACTACTCTCTGGGGTGATCTAAGTCTTGCTTTTAGTTATTTTCCCTCAAATGTTTGGAAAATACACAATGAAATATTTGACATAGAACGTTGGTTCAAGTTGCAAACGTACACACAAATACAAATTTGTTTTCTTAAATAATTTGAAATAGTGGTAAAACAATAGATATAAAGTGATATCACCCTAATGTGCTGGAATGGCATGTGCAGTGGCATTTGGAAACACCTTATCTTTCAAAGTCATTGATACAGGCACTTTGCCAGGCCAGACGGGAGCCAGCTAAGGAGTGCTCCTGGCTCTTCTCAGCTTTAATGGCTTAAGGAAAATACATTTCAAGGTTTTGTGTTATTTATATTTGTATATTTTGTGTACCAAATGCAACATGTGACCGTTCACATCACGTAACAATACGATGCCTGATTTATGACTAAGCAGACTTTGCTTTGTGCATGGCAATAACGGCATTACTTTATATCATAATATATCATCGTAATGTAAGTGAGGCACATTAGAAAAAGTGGATCGTTGAATATTTAGTAGTGTTTAAAAGATCTTGATTGTTTATTGAGTTTATTTCAGTATCTAAACCATCCAACTGTATGTCTATAGTTTCATCAACCTTCTATTGAATAATTTTTCCCACTAAATGTTTTGATGTCTTTTTACTCTTACTAGATCTAATTACACGATAACTAGCAATGCATTAATGCATATATGTGCATGCCTGGATAGGCCTATATCAATGCAAGATTTTCCAAACATTTGAAATGTAATCATTCACTTACTTTCTCTAATCATGTGCATGCTTTAAGTGATAGCTATCAGGCATATTTTGGCTCTGGGCATCATTGTCTCCCCCTCAGCTTGTTTATATTCAGCACTCAATAGTCAAGTAACATAAGTAACCTCCTTTCTCTGTCCTTGTGTCTCCACTAGTAGAGACGTCAGGCGATCCTCCACTAAAAGCCACAGATTCTTCTACTGCAGCTACGCAAGACGGCGGCGACAAGCAACACAAAAAGGTGCGTTTGTAAAACCTACTCCCGCTTCCACTCTACCCGCTCTTTGTTAAACTCGGCTCCTCTCTGCAGCTTGGCTACCTATCACTTAAGTGCCAAAAACTGTAGTGATTTAAATTGAATCAAAAGCTACTCAAAGAAATGTATTCATGAGTTTGTATTGTTCAAGCCGTAGAACCATATCATTTAAGGGACCTGAGGAACCAAGTAGACCTCAAAGAGACCTTGCAACGATGGCTTGATTCCCACATAAGTTGTTAAAAGTTGATTTTAAACACGGTCCTGATTTTATAAGAAACGTCTCTTCCTGTGTTATTGCAGTAACAGTATGATCAAAATGTATGAGGTTTTAATATTCCAATTAACATCATATTAACTTAGAGTTGCACACTGATATTTAGCATTTCTTCAAAGCTGCATTTACTACTTTTCATGCTTCTTAGCTGTTCCAGAAATCTAACTGATGAAGACCATTAATAATACTAGTTTTATATTATACAGCATCTCTGGCAGAACACCTTATATGCACATTTATTTTCATTGCTGTCCTCTCATTTTCCATTTTATTGTTTTCCACCTGACCCTTTGCTCTGTCCCTCTCTTCTATTTTTATGTGTTTTTTTTATCACTCTATAGAGCTCAAGTTTAAAGACTGAAAGTATGGTGTGAAGATTTGCCAATAAATATGAAGAACAGCTGCATTTAACAAAAACTAGAAAAATAGATGTTGGCTTTCCTCTCCTATGTCCTGCTTTTACTCTGCAATCATGGTCATCAACATGAGCACACATAACGCAACTCTTACAAGTTGTTGATGATTCACTTCAACTTGCATTTCACAAAGCAGGAAAAAGCAAAACGTAGTGCCGAGTGATGATGTCATGTTGGGGACCCCTGGACTAAAGCAGACTCCACCTGCTGTACTGTATGCTTTATGCTTCTCCCCTGATAGCGCGGCATCATAGTCCTGGCTTCGCTTTTCTTATTAAATCAGCATCGTCTGCAGCATCATCAGACCAATGATGTTCACAACCGCCTAACATCATTGTGTTTCAGCAGCACATTCAACATTGTCCTCCTAACTTGCTTATTATTTTGTATTTACAGTCAAACCTGGATCTCCACTCTCTTTTTATAAATGTCAAAGTCAATTATAGCGTTTTCCTGTGTAATCAATCCACAGCGGTGCATGGCGAGGAAAGAAAACAGAGTTACTGTCGTTGCCACTTGCTGAGAGGTGCTGGTTGTGGTATTAGTCACCTCCTCTGCCTTCAGTCTGGCAAAGATTGGCATCTCCCCTTTAGTGTTTGAGAGAGACTGACTTTGTTGGGAAGCACTGATGATGGTGGCAAGATTAACAAAGCCAAAAGACCTTGATTCTGTTAAACTTGAGCCTCGGCTGAATCATCATTGTCCAGCCGTGATTATTACCAATGCCAGTGAGAAACAGGCCAGGTTGCCTCTGCTGTAGCTGTGTTTGGATGCAGCGTTTGCCTGTATGGCTGAGCCCAGTGGCTGGTCGATGTCTTTGTTGCTGCTCCTACCTGTCTCTCATTATGACGTACCCCAGCAGGGTCTGCTTGGCGAGCTCATTCTTATTCAGCAGCAGATCCAGCGGCACGAGGAGGAGGTCCGGCGGGCCGCAGCAGCCAATAGCGCGCGCCCCCCACCGCCAGAGCCTGCTCCCAGTCCGCCTCCGAACCCCAGCCCCCCTCAACAGAAACGCAAGGTGAAGGTCCCACCCCACTTAGATCCGCCGAATCCCACCAAAGTCACCTCAAAGGTCACAGCTGTAGAGAAGAATCGGTTAGAGGATAGTTATAGGAAAAAACCTAAATAATAAATTCCAGGAAATTGTCATTTCTACCAGCTGCCATGTCAAATGATGATATAGATAAATGAGTAATTTAACACCAGGCTGAAAAGCAGTGTTCCACTGCCCTCTGTGGTAAAACGTTTAAAGTCTGTTGCACCACAGAAAACAGTGATGTCACAGTTTACTGACATACGTAGCTTTAACATCACAGCAAGATGAGACGTTCACTGGAGGTCAGTAAAAACATGTTCAGCTGATGTTAACTTGCTCTTTATACAACCTAATTTTAATTAAAGAATACAGCTGGTATTTGAATATTTCAATAAAAAACTGAAGAACGAAAGATCCAAATTTTCTAAAGGAGTGCTTTCTCTAGCTCCCTAATGCCCGGGGCACGGTAGACACAACAACATGAACTGCTGCAAAGTAATTCATTCAACCAGCTTATACATTCCAGTGCTGTGGCAAATGCAATAAATGCAGTTTTTTGTTATGCCGACCACATATAACTCAGTAACACCATGAATTTAACATCTCCTCCTCTCTAAATAAACATATCTATTGCATTGCTATTGCACTGGATGGCATATATTTTACATGTTTGTGTCGAGCCCTCTACCTGAAGCCAACCGTTTTAAGCTCATTTTTATAATGTTTATAGTGCAAATTTGCCTGTCAATACTTAAGTCTGTCCCCTACAAAGCCCAACAGTAGCCTCCATGTATCACCCCCCCATATGTCGGGCTCAGCTTCGGTTGTGGAGAAGGCATGCATGGACCTTCATAGCCTGGTTTCAGAAGCACAGTGACGTAGCTCAGTCTCTCATGACAAATGGATGGATAATCATCATCAACGGCACACCATTAACGTACGGAAACCAGTGCATGGAGTGGAGTGGCAACCAGCTGTATGGCGTGAGCTGCAGTTTTTCGAAGCTACCATGAATGGATCCACCTTTATCATAATTTGAGTTATAACTAAGTAAGGTAGAAGCCCTAAGCTTATGAGCAGAATACGTGTCTTGATTATGGCAAAACCTTTTAATACCCTGTTGGCCCATATCACTAGAAGGTAACTTACAGCACGCTTCTTGTTTTATTCTGTAGACCTTCTAACTCTCTTCTGCTGTCAATCCCATTTGTTCATGTTTGCTGTGTCTCCTGCTTTCTGTCCTGTCTCCCATCCTGACAAACGTGTTCCAAGTGTACAAAATATATAATCGAACGAGGTTTGCCCAATCATGGAACATCAAAGCTGTAATCACGTAATAATCTTTGCAATCAAATGCAGCCGTGTCTTCCGGGGCTCCCTCTGATTTGTGCCTGTTTTATAAATTATAGCTTGTTTGATCGAAGCTGAGTAACATCAGAATGAGTGCTGTCTGCCTGGAATTTGGTTTTTGTTCCTTTCTATGCATTAACTTGACTCGACTCTGGTTCTCTGTAATACAGTGTGCACGTATAATGAACCTTCGTGGTGCTGGTGGGATTTTGTTTTTTTCCGGAAGCCATTACTTAGGAAAAGGAAGTTTTAACTCAATGTGTTGTTCTTTTCTGATTTTTCTTCTTCAACCTCTAGTCATCAGACAAAGAAAGGCTAGACCAGCTTCAGGAAGAACTGCTCCGTACGCAGGTACAGTAGATTGTGTGTTACTGATGGTAGAAGCTTTTTCTTAATGGAACAGAGGAATGATGATGAAGAATTAGCTTTAACTGTTTATGATTGGATTCTACTGTTTATACCACAGCTCAAATATCAGCGCATGCTAGAGCGACTGGAGAAAGAGAATAAAGAGTTACGGAAAGTGGTGCTGCAAAAAGACGACAAAGGGATTCACCAAAGAAAAGTGAAGGTGGGTTGCACGTTTAAACACATGCACACAAGAATACACACACCAATACACATAAATGTGATTTTAAGTTTTTCCACTATCAGGCTTCATTTAGCCCTACTTGTGATTTTTGTGGGTTGTGGAATATCTGATATCTCTTATATCTTATTTGGGGACAGTGACCATCATACTGCTGTTTGTTTCCTGTGATATTGGTTAATTATTCCTTGCTGTCATTGTCACTCTGGATAAGAGTGTCAACTAATTACAATGTAAGTACACATATCATTCATTTTGTATTGTTATTGTGTCCTCACGTAGAAATCCCTTATTGACTTGTATTCTGAAGTCCTGGACATCCTCTCAGACTATGATGCCAACTACAACACCCAGGACCACCTACCCAGGGTAAGGAGCTGTCAAATGCAGTTCTACTGTTCATGGGAAATAGATTTCTATCATAGAGAGGCGTTTTTGTCTATTGGTCCTCTGTTTACAATGTGTTTTTTATTTTTTATTTGGGCCATGTTAATATCCAAACTGTTTGTATCATTTATTTATTATGGTCGACTTGAGAATAAAATAAATCTCTCAACATCAAATTTGTAAATACTAATGTTATTATTTATATTATTTTGATCCTTATCTCTTAAATCATGTTGCCGTCTCCTCTGGCCGTTTCTGTGTATTTTGTCCAACCCCTCCTCTGCTTCAGGTGGTCGTGGTCGGGGATCAGAGTGCTGGGAAGACTAGTGTGCTGGAGATGATAGCCCAGGCCAGGATCTTCCCCAGGGGCTCAGGAGAGATGATGACCCGCTCTCCTGTCAAGGTATGTGAGACCACACTAGCTGATGTTTGTGTAACCTTTCTTTTTGAAACGCCAGATAAAAATGCTATATTTATTCACACGAAACATATTATCATAATTGACAGCCTTAATCAACAACTAAGGGATTTAGGTATTTTGTGAGAAGTAAACCCAGTTCTAATGGATTTCTGTAACTCGTCTGAGCCCTTAACAATTCTCATGGTTGTTCTGCAGGTGACACTGAGTGAAGGCCCCCACCATGTGGCCATGTTTAAAGACAGTGGCCGAGAGTTTGACCTTTCCAAGGAGGAGGACGTAAGTTGAGCTCTCCATCCACTCGAAGTTTTGCACAGACTTTGTTCTACCTGTTTACATCATAATACGTGGCTTCTCTTCTCCCATCCTGCAGCTGGCTGCTCTCAGGCATGAGATTGAGCTGAGGATGAGGAAGAGTGTGAAGGAGGGACAGACCGTCAGCTGTGAGGTTGGACATACATGTTAATAAAGCAGCTACTTGCAGCTTTGCATCTGTAATGTTTCATACAATAATGATTTATTTTTTTTACATGTCAGACAATATCCTTAAGTGTCAAAGGCCCCGGTATCCAAAGAATGGTGCTTGTTGACTTACCAGGAGTCATCAGTGTGAGTATAGATTCTTAAATTAATGTGTTTTTTTGTTTTCAAGACATCTATTACTGATAAATCCTTTTCTTGTACTGTTTGATCTTTGTTAAATCAAAGACAATAGGCCAAACTCTTCGTGAATACACTAATTCAAGTACAGTCTTTAAAAGTGTTTTAAATGTTCCTCCCCTCAGACTGTGACAGCAGGCATGGCATCAGATACTAAGGAAACCATCTTCAGCATCAGCAAGGCTTACATGCAGAACCCCAATGCAATCATCCTTTGTATTCAGGGTGAGCTAAGCTATATATATATATATATATATATATATATATATATATATAAAGGAATTGAGAAGCAAAGCACCAAATCTCACTCTTTCATGATTTTTATAGTCCTCACCATTATCATATCTCCTATTCTCCTCCTCCTCCTCCTCCTCCTCCTCCTCCAGATGGCAGTGTGGATGCAGAGAGGAGCATTGTAACAGACTTGGTTAGCCAGATGGACCCCCAGGGGAAGAGGACCATCTTTGTCCTGACCAAAGTGGACTTGGCTGAGAAGAACCTGGCCAGCCCGAACAGAGTAAGTTCTGTTCTGAAAATGGATTTGTCTCGAGGCTCTTTAATGTTGATCATCAAAAGAGACAAACCACAGTTGAAATTTGCATCGTTAGTAAACATTCGTTCTTGACGTAATAACAATCTATCATCATATCATTGATCATTATCATTCCAAGTTGAATCACAGGATTGCAGAAATAGTGAGCAAAGAAAGCCTAAAGCTGAATTTGATTAATAAAGCTGCATTGGCAGGTTTCAAAACGGTCACAAAACCATGGAGTGAGTGAAGCTGCTATGTACAGCTGCTCCACCAGAGGGAGCTCAGTTCTTTTATTTTCACTTGACGATTCCTCAGTGAGCCAATGTTGGGGAAGCTTGGACTTCAGAGTGGTCTGTCATGAAACTTAAAGTCCTTTCATATTACATTTTCTCACCTAGATCCAGCAAATAGTGGAAGGAAAGCTGTTTCCCATGAAGGCTCTCGGCTACTTTGCAGTGGTGACAGGAAAAGGTAACATCTACTAGTAATTCATCCTTTTGTATTTAATTTCACATTATTTTATGAGGACTTAAAGCTCACGTCTTGTTCTGCTGTCTTCTTGTGTGCAGGGAGCAGCGGTGAAAGCATAGACTCCATTAAAGACTACGAGGAAGACTTCTTCCAGAACTCTAGATTACTCAGGCAAGTTGCGTCTGATTCACCAAACGTTTATTGTTCATCAAATCAATTTCTTCAAAGGAGATGACGATGTATGTATGTATGCAACTAGGGACGGCATGCTGAAGGCCCACCAAGTGACCACGAAGAACCTAAGTCTGGCTGTCTCCGACTGCTTCTGGAAGATGGTTAGGGAATCCGTTGAGCAGCAGGCAGACGTCTTCAAAGGTATGATTGTAATTACAGGACTAACTTCTATTCCAGGGAGGGTTGACTGATTTACATGCCTGGTCATTTGCACCATTGAGTGAATGTTTATGTCCGATCCGGTCCCAGGCATGTTTTAAAAGACACAATAGAGTTTGATCCATTAACTGTAAAGGGAACAGGTGCTACTACTCCTCTTCTACTCTCCTGCCTCACTGTATTGGCCTTACGCAGCCCACCCTGCCACACTTTCCCACTCTCCCCAGTCCTGCCTTCCAACTGCAATTAGTCTAGACAATCTCAAGCCCATTGCTAACAGCAGAGGAGATTTATGGCTGTGAGACTTCAGTTCCCACAGGCCCATTGTGTGGCGTATCGATCCCTATCCCATCAAATCGCACACAGCCGGCCTCCGTCCTCTGTGCTTGGCGCCGCTGTGGCCCCACAACCAGCAATTAGCCTAATCTCCACTGTGGCCAGGGAGCCGTGGAAAGAGACAGCCGCCTCGGTGTGTGTTTGTCTGTGTACCGTATGGAACCTAAAACTCTGACTTTTGATAAAGAGTGTGTGATTGGCCCCATCCCCCCATCTCTTCCTAAGGGACCAGTTAGGAAAGTGAGTGTGCAAAGCCCTCACCAACATTTCTTAATGAATGGCCTCCATTTGCAGCCTGAAAGCTGCCTTTATATCATATCAAGTTAAAACAAAGCAGGCACTGTCCCTGTGTTGTCATTGCCTGTTGATTTATAGATAATTGTTTCAAGGAGTGCAACATCAAAGCTGAAAAGGTAATAGAAACATGCAGTCAATTAGTTTCGTTCAGGTATGAGAATAAGTGTATGCCAAATGACATCGAGGTTGATTTATTTATACATATTAAAGGTTTATTTAAATCAAATATTAATATTAACTCCCCCTACTCACCCCAGCATCTCGCTTCAACCTGGAGACGGAGTGGAAGAACAACTACCCCCGCCTGAGAGAGCTGGACAGGGTGAGAAACACAAACAGCAAGTGCACCTAATTGATACATTTTCTGACAAGTCTTTAATAGAGACTTGGCAAAAATAAAACAATACAGCAGCAAGTATGAAGGAAAACTTGTGGGAACTAATTGGTGGGAAAAAACAAAGGGTTTGTATCAAGACAAACACAAGAGTGTGTAAACAAGTTGCACACCATTAAAGTTTTACAAATGTTATTTTGTTTTTTTGCAGAATGAACTCTTCGAAAAGGCCAAAAATGAAATTTTGGATGAAGTCATTAGTTTGAGTCAAGTGACCCCACAGCACTGGTAAGTTCATGATGAGTTAATATTCAATATTTTGCTTTCCATCCTACAAAAATGTGGGTGATTTTTGCATTATTTTATATCAAATATATACTTTTAAATACCATTAGCGGTATAACCATTTTACAATTAAACAAAAAACATTTTGCACTTCAGTTCTCGATAAGTTAGATGATTTCTCCAAATGCATATTGCTTCCTTGTAGTCAGATGTCAGTTCTGGCTTTTATCTATGAAGGATACTGGTGTTAATGAGATGCCACCTTATGAGGACTGAACGGTGTAAAATTGCCTTTGCCTAATAGCAATCAGTCATGTTTGCACCCCTCCAGCACTCAACCAGAAATGTGTGGAAAGCTATTTTTACAGCAAACTGTCTCTTGGAGCATTTATCTGTGTGTGAATGTATAGTTATACCTCACTCCCAATGAGGAAAACCTTGCTAAATTAGATGTATGCATGCTGTTATGGCCATCCCCAGTGTGCGTGCCATCAGTTCTCCCAGATCAATACTCTGATGAATGGCCCATGGACGGGAACAGGGGTGGGCCTGTTAGCCAGCCAACAGCCAGCCAGCAGTATTGGAGTAGGCGCTTATTGACAGTGAAGACTGCTGGCCTGAACAAAAGGGGAGTCTAATGAAATATGAGCATGTGTTTATGATAAATGAGAGGCTTAACACAGGTCTGGTCTCAGGGGGACTTGGTAGGGTTTTGTTCCATTGTCACACTGCCCTGGAGAGATGGACCAAGAGTGTGGAGGCTGTTAGCGTCTAACAGGGTCAGACTGGAGCTGTATTGGAATCTACAGCCAAGTGCAACTGCAGCACTGACTACACAAGTAAAAGCAGCTCAAACAAGAACGATCCCTCATTGTTTTCTTACCCCACCAGGTCACTTAACTGAACCGAGTTAGATACCTGGACTCAACTTTGTCACAAACACTCTTGCTCGTTCAATCCATCTTAAATATATATCTGAAAATAAGAAGAAAACGTAAAAAGTTACATGCACTTACAATATGGTCGAAGCATCCTCAGCATGTTACTTACTAGAAGTCAGGACATTGAGAACAAATCACAACAGCTAGAGGTGTCAATAAAAAGATATGCTCTTCCCTCCAGTTACTTGAAGTTGGCATGACTTATCTCGTTTACCCAGGGAGGCCATCCTGCAGAAGAAGCTGTGGGAACGTGTTTCCACCCATGTGATTGAGAACATCTACCTGCCTGCTGCCCAGACAATGGACTCGGGTACCTTTAACACCACCGTAGACATCAAGCTCAAGCAGTGGACCGACAAGCAGCTTCCACACAAAGCACTGGAGGTAACGTTAAACATCTTGATACGACTGTATTCATTTAGTTAAAGTCAGTTTGTTTCAAGCGAGATGTTGGCCAGTGAATGAAATAGAATCAAACACAAAATCAGCAATAAGTTGATCCTCTGCTGCCATGAGGACATATACATTTGTCATTTGTGTATTTATTTCAGAAACAAATAATGATTTTGCAATTTACTTCTAGAATTTACCCTTGTCATGTACTCTTACAGGACAAGGGTACGATGTGGTAATATGTGCCTTCTCTTTCCCCACTATGCTTGGCCTCCCGTTAGGTTGCCTGGGAGACGCTGCAGGAAGAGTTTGCCCGCTTCATGGCTGAATACAAAGGCAAAGACCAAGATGACATTTTTGACAAGCTGAAGGAGGCTGTGAAGGACGACAGCATCAAGAGGCACAAGTGGAACGAGAGGGCCAAGGACAGCCTGGTAAACACACAGTATACAAGAGTACAGAGAACATTCTAGTTGCTTTAACTCATCCCCGAAGCACAAGTTATTTCATGATAATGTGAATAGAAATAATTTGGTCTTGAACACTGATGCAAATACCAGTTGACGCTAACAAGTGGCACATCTGGTACAGGCAATTGCTTTGTATGTCAACTTTTCCTGTGTGTGTTTGTCAGAGAGTGATCCAGCACAATGCCTTAGAAGACCGGTCCATTACAGACAAACCCCAATGGGATGCAGCCATCCAGTTCATGGAGGAAACCCTGCAGTCACGCCTCAAAGACAGTACGTTACTCATACAGTATCCCAGTATTACCGTCGCTTCCCAGTCTCAATGTGATAACTTACCTGTTGAAGTGTTTCAGATGTAGATACGTAGATCAGTTGACTAACTATGGCACCAACACATTTGCACATTTACAGTTTTAACACAGATTGCACATCCGTGATCACCATGAATCCTTGTGACTTTCGTCTTCTTTCTTCTTGTAGCTGAGTCAGTAATCAGAGATATGGTGGGTCCAGGCTGGAGGCAGAGGTGGCTGAACTGGATGAATCGCACACCAGATCAGGTCAGTTATTTTCTCAGAATTCTTGCGTATATATGTGCTGGTTTTAGATGCACCACAAAGACAGTACAGTACTTACAGCTTGTTAAGCTTGGTAACCATGTACATGTTGACACCCCCCATAAGGATAGTGCTTACTTCCTGTTCTCTGACCTTGCAGCATATTCGTAATGAAACTAAAAATGAGCTGGAGCGCTTGCTGAAGCTACACGATGAGCACACAGCCTACTTGGCCAACGACGAGGTCACCACAGTCCGGAAGAATCTGGAGGGACGAGGGGTTGAAGTCGACCCTGTGCTGGTAAGATCAAAACACGTGGCTCTGATTTTATTTATCTGTTTTGGATCATTTCGGTCTTGGTCAAGCTCTTGCTATTTTGCAGCTGTAGCTTGCATACAGTTTACCATCCATTGACTTGGTTTTTCTGATTTCCTTACTTGGTCAGATCAAGGACACGTGGCATCAGCTGTATCGCCGACACTTCTTGCAGAAGGCGCTTTCTCACTGTAACCTCTGCAAGAGAGGTTTCTACTACTACCAGAGGCACTTTGTGGATTCTGAGGTAAGGAGAGAGGATGAGGTATCCTGACTTGTCTTTCTTTTTCACCTTATTTTAAACTTTATTACGAAGCTGTGTGCCTACATGTGTTTTTTCTAGTTGGAGTGCAATGATGTGGTACTGTTCTGGAGGATCCAGAGGATGCTGGTAATCACAGCCAACACTCTCCGACAGCAGCTCACCAACACTGAGGGTAAGGATTGGAGACACAAAATATGGTATCCAACTTTTAAAGACAAATAAATTATTTTGGAAATCTCTTTTTGATTATATTTATAGACATTGTATATTTTATCTACCCAATAGGATTGTCTAGTGAACCTCTATAATATGGATACTTTGTGTTATGTCATGTAGTTGGATTCGTCTCGTACCAGTTTTATGCTGGCAAGTTATCATTGGAATTTCCATGCCATATTTTGATTTTTGCATTTATAGAATGAGTATGTTGCTGCTGCAGTCGCAATTATGCTCATTTAGGAGGAAGATTCAAAACTGAGTTTAATGGAGACAGCATTATTTTATAGTGCTGATCACCATGAATATCCAGACAAAGCCATATAGTTCAGTTGTCCAGATATGGTCGACTGGGGCAGCTTAACAACCATTACTGTTGACCTTAGCTTTGTCATATGATACCTAAAATCCATAACCAGTCACACATACTCATCCAATTAATAAAATACCAGTATGCTCAAAAACTCCTATCATGACAATAGAAAATTCCTCTCACAACCACTGATGGCATTTATCATGTATTCAAGAATAGAAAGAAAAACGGATGCATTGTTGTTTCATTGAATATTGATTGTTTTTGTTTTCTGTGTGTCGTTCCTCCATTTGTCTTCTCAGTGCGCCGATTGGAGAAAAATGTGAAGGAGGTGCTGGATGACTTTGGGGAAGACCAGGAGAAGAAGACCCACCTCATTACTGGTCGCCGAGTCCAGCTGGCCGAGGATCTCAGTAAGACACGCACAAAGACAATAAATGAACTCCTATGATAAAAAAAATACAATAATACAAGCGTACACTTGAAGGCCATAAGTAAGGAGGCAGTTTGTCACTGTCAGCTTGTCCCATTGATTGGTATACGGTTCTTTCAAGCTATTTGAATTACCTAAGCTACTAGACACCTCATACACTCATATCTCAACTTGTGGTGTGTTTAGCAAAGCTGGGCTCAGACCACAGAGTCACCCCTCCCGACAATAGGAGTTAAAATCTGGTCTGGTTCCTTGGTCGGTACTGATGTTTTTTTGGAGTCTTAAACCTTCTGAAGCTTTTTGCATGTTTTAATCCAGACTTATTTAGCCTTCTGCTTTTGTTTTTAATACCGCAATGCATCATGCTCCCTCTAGCATGATACTCTTAATAATATCCTGTAGTGTGTGATGCTCCATTATTTTTTAAATCTGTATTGTGTGCATGTATGAGATTAGAGAGAAAAACATGAGTGGGATGCAACCTCATTTCAAAATTTTAATATATTAAAACTCCTGTAGTCTGAGCCTCGTTTAAATTGTCCTTCAATAGTAAATCTTGAAGTGGCCAGTAGGTGTCAGTAGTGGTAAAGGAAATGCGATTGACTACTCTGACATAGCACTAATTATTCAGTTGAAGCTTCAAACTGAAACAGTGCAGACAGTTGGAATAACTTGTCAACTATGTCTTTTAAAGCTTCTTTAAAAGGCGGAAACACTGTTGCTCTTCTTTCAGACACACCAGTAAGTAGAAATGGTGACACATTGTAAACAGGGCTGTGAGTATTGTAAACATTACTTACTCAGCGACAAATGCATCATAATCACACCCTGTTTGATTTTGCCCGGAGGCATCTCTCTGATCTTGATAACATGTTTGTTTGTTTTTTAATATTGGAAAATGATATGTAAAATTCTCCAGTTCCTGCAGACTTTAGATAAATTAAAAATCAGATATCCACCATTGAGAATAATTGACAAGCACTTTCAAAAAGAGCCTGCTGGCTTAATATCTTCCATCTAAAGTTATGTTAGTGTTTTATTAGTTAGTGTTTTATTAGTTAGTGTTAGCGTTTTATACATTAAATAGAATAATGGAATCATCTTGGGGTGTATTTCCTTAAGGAAAATATTGTAGCAGAGTTGTTTGAAGGAAATGAATCATCAGTTGGAAAATCCTTGTGTTTTCAAAGGTCATGAACCAGACCCAAGCAAAGAATATTGAACGTGCCTGCTGTGCTCGTTTGTTGTGTGTTTGGGTAGAATGAGGCTTCTATGAGTCAAACCACCGGTATGGCTCCGGTCTCTGTTTGAGCCTGGTGTTAGCCAGGGACGGATGGAGAGGTTTTCTGAGTTCTTGGCGCCTCAAACGACCCCTGTAGATGTTGACTATTAGTCATGTGTTGGACTGTGCCACCAGTAATATAACCAGACCTACATATTATATATATTCATATTGTCTGGCGTTTCCATGGGTATGCACATGTATTTCTCTATAGTGGGTTGATTGAGGCACACTGCTGGTTAGCACCCCTGGACAGTAGATGTTGGCAGTGCAATACATGAGAATTTCTTGCCTAATGTGTCCCTGCTGGTACAAGGTCCAAGCCAAAAAACCCTCTGTGTTAAAGCACATGACCAATCTTCTCCTGTCTATCTGTGGGAAACTTGTTTCTTGCCTATGTGCACATATGTGTTTGCATACTAGATTCAGAATCAGTAAATGTCCTGCATGTAGTGCTTGTACAATGGCACTGTGCACACCTTTTTTTGAAAGACTCTTGTTGGGGGTGGGCCCTAAATATCCACTCATGTTTAACCTGTCTGCATGCTGAGGGCTCCTATTAACAGGTAGTACTTTTAAGGTTGAGTCGTCTCCTGCTTTAGTCTTATTCAGCAAAACTCTATATGCTGAGGGAAGACTTTTTCAGTGGAATTTGATCATTCTTTTTTTTACAAAATCTCAAGTGTGTGTATCTTGATGGTGTTCAGATTTTATTGTAACACTAGGCTGTTTAAATGGGAGTTTTTTCCACTTTTTCTTGAACTGATTACTCGTACATTAACCGTATATTTGGCTTTGTAGTGATAGCATTCAGTTGGTGGTGCTTTGCCCTTTGCCCCTGAAAAATCCTGCTGTCAGATATTCTTGGTTTCTATATACAGAATCTAATTGAATGTTTGAGGCCCCCATCAAACATTAACCTTGTAAGTGTTCTCCATTTATATAAACACACACACACACACAGTCACTATTGTTTCCCCGTCTACATATAGACTTCCTGACGATGTATGACGCAAGACTTTTGGTGGTTGGCCCATCTCTGTGTGTTTGATTTGGTTGACTCAATTATCGCCTTGAGAAAACAAACACACACACCCCATTCACTGACTTTCCCCCTCTCTATTACTACTAGTTAAAACACACATGAAACCAAATCATACAGGAACAGGATTCACACTGTATTATGCATTCAAATAGACAAACATGCACACACACATTTCACCGACAATACAGGCACAGGCAAACAGAGAGAGAAAGGAGATACAAACGCACACACACACTGTCGATTTCATTCCTTCTGCAGTGGAGTCAGGTTTTCTTGTGACACCAACTGAGGGGAGGGGAGAGTAGAGCGCACACACACACACACACACACACACACACACACACACACACACACACACACACACACACACACACACACACACACACTCCTGTCTCCATTACATACTGTCTGGAATGCCCAGACCTGCCTGGCCTTGCAAATCCTGCAAGGCAAGTCGATCCCAAAACCTTCCCAAACCCACTTCCCAGCACCAAAGACTCTGCTAACCGATAGATGTGGGAACGCGGTTGGAATCCGACATGGGATCTAGAGGGTAGAAACACACCTGTGCATGCACACCATGCCATCTCACAGGCTCATGGGCTCATGATAGCATGTTAGTCCAGTAAATCACATTTTTTCAGTCATTTTCACTTTCACACCTGCTGAGTTTTTTTTTTTTTTTTTACAATGGGAATCAAGTAAAGTGAACAGCATTTCCCACCAAAGCTCTTTACCAATTCCTTGGCAGAAAAGGCTTCAGCATCGGCACAAATAGCCAAGAGGCTACAGAACCACAGATATGTCAGGTTTTTGACGTACAAAAATGTATGTTATTGTACAGTGGTTGTGATGTAAACTTGGGCGTAAATGAAACAAGAGCTTAAGATGTTGATAAATCTCTGTCTGTGGTACTCCCGGCGTTTCAGGTTTCCATTAAACCACAGCGTTATGGGTCCCATTGGGCTGGGGACAGACGTTATTCCCCATGTCTCTGTCCCCTTTCCTTTGTACTGTCCAGCAGATGCATGAAAATGACCCGAAAAGTACTAAAATACATCTAACACCTCTCATTTTGTCGTAACTCATACCTACAATATATTGCCGCAAATATGCCTCTCAGCATGCTTATATCACTAAGACCTAATTTAATGGCGATGGCAGATTTTTTCTTTCCCTTCTACCAAGAAAATGTGTGTTTCAGACTTTTAGCTTTGTCAGTCTGTCTGGTTGAGTTAGTGGGTGAGTGGAAGATCTGGGTCATTAGCCGTCTGACACTTTGCACAGACCTTTCTGTGTAATGCACCCTAGACCCATGTGTGTGGGCGTGGGTATGTGGGTCCATCAGTCTAGACTAACGGCATTGGCTTAATGGGGTTGACTCAGTGACACGCCTCAAAGCACAAAGTGAGCGAACTTCTGAGGGGCAAAATAGTTTGTACCAAAAAGTTGTATCTGCAGACATTTTTCACCAGTGGTGCTCTTGAAATGTCTTGCTGAATTATGCATTTGCATGTTCAGTTACATTCCTGTGTACACACTGTATTATCAGTCATTTGGAACAATCAAAATCCACCCAACATCCATGCTAACCTCTTCAGGAGGTGCCATTGTTGTTTGAGCAGGCAGTCGCTTCTCTGTGACATCACACACACCTAAAATACATCCTTAACTGCGTAATCATGTGACATCAATGCAACTTCAACACCAACCTGTTAAAATTTTCATTGTTTTGTCTAGTTATTCAAATCGAGGGTTTAGGGCACTTGATTGGAACCACACACACCTGTTTATATGCCATGCAATCTACAGGAAAAGGGATTTTGTGTGCATGCCTCTCTGTGGAGCAACTTCACTTGATGCATGTTGAAATCATCATTTGGTTGTTCCATCATCAGCCCCGCCCCACCACCCTCCACCATTCTTGAGCCCTTTTAAAAGACAGCAGGTCAGATTGCCTTCGGTCCAAACTATGGCCTGACCCCACAGGTCAGCCGGCTGATACCACAGGCTACTTGATCCAACTCGCTTTGTTATCCATCCCTCCATCTCTCTGTCACTTTTTCCGCCTACTGTCAAATTCTGTCAAACTGACCCTGTCCCTGTCTCCTTTAACTCTACCTTGACAGAAGGGGGTAGAGCCCTTGAGTCACCACCTTCACCTCGCAACCTCCCAGACAGCAGGAGAAAAGAGGGGACAAATAGGAGTCGGTAGAAACGATAAACACACTTAACAAAGGCAGAAATGTGCTCCCAGGGGCAGTAGGTTGTTAAGTTGTATGTGCCCCTACTCGCAGGCAGGTTTAGCATTGCTCAGGTTACAAATGCAGGTCAGGTGTGTGCCTCAGTGAGGGAGTGTGAGAAAGCTCTGTTAATGAGTGGTACAGTGTGTGCGCGTGTGTGTGTCAGCGTGTGCCAGACCAGCTGTATGGCACAGTGCCGTTTCTGGAGCCCAGCCCAGGCCTAATGTTCATGCAAAGGCCTCTTAGGAGTCCACTGGGATGTCGCTTGGCTGCTTCATTGCCCCTCATAGAAATTGTGATTTGTGTGTGTATGTACTGGAAAAGGTACTGTGAGGGTGTGATTTGAGAAGGTGCTTTATACCAGTTTCCAGAATGACTACTCTGTTATGTAGTGTTAATAATCAAATATGTTTATATTTTATATTATGAGCTACCAGACACTTCACGCTGGTGAACAGAAATTAAAACTGTACCATGTCAAATTTAATTTATAGCACACTTCTCCTCTTATTAAATGAGCTGTTGGTGGGAGCTAAGGCGCTATTTGTTGTATTTGCCCCTTTACTTTTCTTAAGGTGCCCTTTTTTTCCCCACAGTTTGGAGAAATTGTTGTGTAAATTGCAGTGACAGTTCTTCTTTTATTTCTCCACTCCACCTCTTCCTCTGTAACATGAAGTGGCCGCCCCATAAAGGGGAAATAGCGGTTCCCAGCTGTCACTTGCCTCGTGATGGCATGTCAGCTCGATGAAGAGCTTGCGTACAGTGCACTGGCACGAGCATTCACACTCACACACACGCTATGGCTCTTATTTACACATTATTACATCAGCACTTCTCTTCAGTGTGTAGTTGTTCACAATCTTAGTCATGAGGAAGAGGTTATGTGAGAGACCACAGTAAATACATTATATATGGGTGGAGGGTGTCCACGTATGGATGTGGGTGTCCTTTCGGTCGTTATCATGAGTTTTTTACACCGTGCAAATAGCTTTTTTTCTTGCCAATTTGGCAGTTTCTCAGTTTTTCAAAGGTCTACTTTAGTGTTGCCTGGCTCCCATTGCACTTGACCCCATGTCTATGTCTATCCCTGCAAGGGCCCACAGACCGGGGCTTCCCTTTTTCAGGGTAAGGTGCTACAACTCTTTGCTGGCCGATTCATAAAGGTTCAGTCAATCTTGGTCTCTTGCTCTTGGTTTGGCCCCTTGCCTGGTACCACTTTGCTTGGGAGACCCTACCAGGAGCTCTTGCACCCCGCGACATGGCTCCCAGGGTCACTGTATTGTACAGTATTTACATTTTCAACTACTGTATGTAAACTCAAGTCCATTTCCGGTTGATGGCACATTTGATTCGAGCAGATTTGAATGAACGACGCAGCCTTTTGCAATAAGATCTGGAGGTTTATTGCAACTGATGAATGGGGATAAATGTGAAGCAAATTGCAGATCTCAGCTTTTATTTGTAAGGTATTTTAGGGATAAGGAATTGAAGGTGTCAACAGAAAGTGCTCTCAAGAGGCAGTGATAATGTGTGAAGTGTTTTCATGTTTGCGCATGCAGTCACTTTCTCCCTTTTCCTTTCTCTGGTGTGGAAGCAGAATACAATAAAGCTCTGGTTGTCTGGGCTTGCTCACCGGAATGCCCTCTCAGCCTCTCGCTCACTTCGTTTCCTTTCATCTCCTCCCCCCCTTCTCCTTTTGAGCAGCTTCCTCCGGAGTGATTAGTGAGCGCTCCTCTCCTGAAGGATGACGTATCGTCCTAAGGTGTTGTATGCACATGTGCCTGCATGATCACAGTGAACAAATGCTTCAGCAAAGCCGAGGGGGGGGACTCGTTTCTGGCCCCGCCAGCATTGAGACCACAGATCAGATCGCTATCGCATGGCGGTGTATGGGTATGATGTATAAACTTAGAGCGTATACAGAAATGTGGCTTTGCTGCAACAGTTCCTGCTATATGTTCCTGATGATGTTTGTGTGTGATATCAGTGTTTGTGGACAACATCCACTGACCACTGTGGTCTGTGCTTTTTGAAAGAAAAAAAGGTTAAAAATGCCAACTTGTTATGGATGGAAAGTGAGATAGTGGGAAGCCTGTCTGCTCTTCGGCATGTTATTGCACTCTTACTACAATTTAACCTTGAATTACTTCATCTGTGGCTTTGTTTCTCCATCTATTATTCTAGTGTTGCCACTCACTCCCTCCCTCTAACACACTGCTTCCTTCCGTATGTCTCACTCCTGTCTTTTCTCTCTCTTTTTTTCCCTCTTGTCTTTCTTTCCTGCTCTTTTTTGCAACACTCAATCCCACTCTTCCTGCCACAATCTTTTTTTGTCCCTGAATGAAATAGTTAGACAACAGCGTTGCTTTGTAAAGTGAGGAGGCTTAGTATTGATACAACATATAAGTTTGTGTTTTCCCACGAAGGAGGAAACCGCAGGCTGCCGAGTTGCTGCCAAATTATCCATTTTCCTCCCCGGCAGCATCAAGTACACAAACAGTAGATGCTCAGTTGTCATAACACTGGCACAGTCTATGCTGCCCCCCCCCCCCCCCCCCCCCCTGCATTTGATCTAATCTTATCCAGTTAATGTGTGAAACCAACTTCCAAAGTGGGACTGACTTTTCCATCACAAGGCACCCTCACACATCTGTAAATGTCCCCGCATCTTATGACAGCTTTCTTTGTATTGTGGTGTACACAAGGCATTTTTGTCTTCATATCTGGTTTACATTAGGCTTCCTTTTCATATCATAACTTATATTAGATTCATTGATTCGTTTTAATCGAATTAAAATGATTTCTAACTATTTAATTGATCGTGAAAGGAAAGATTTTCTGACTCCTTAAATGTGAATATTTTCTGGTTTCTTTACTCCTCTATGACAGCAAATGTTATTCCTTTGAGCTGTGGTCACAAAAAATAATAATACATTTGAGGATGTCCTCTTGGGTTTTGGGAAACACTAATTGACAGTAAAGACAACTAATTGATTGATTGGGACAACAGATTAATTGACAATGAATATAATAGTAATTTGAAGCCCTGAGAAACTGTCAATACTTTTTTCAACTGCTGTAAAACACAGGAAACCTCCCCTTGTCTTCCTCCTCTTCATTCTCCTCCACTCCGTCAAGGCTTCAACCAGCAACCTGCCCCATCTACCAAAGTCTGACCTGCATCTCTTTCCACTTTCATCATTCATCTCTTTCCACTTCCTCCCTCACTGTCTCTTACACGTTTCCTGTCTTCACTCCTGTACATCCATCCATCCATCCTCACATGTCAACAACCAGGAATGTGTTTCTAAGAAATTTGGCAAAGCCATAGTATAAGCAGCTAACTAGCATCTCGGCTCTTGATAACAGCTATCAAACGGTGGCCAGGGTGATCAGGCACAGATAAAGCAACAATTAAAACTCAATCAAATGTAATAGTACTAATAGCAATAAGACAGTACTGCTCATTACCTGTTGTTACAGCATTGATAGTCTGGTTTAGTTGGCTGGCTAAACCATCTGTCGGTGATTCTGAATATCCTCCCCGGATACAGATAAATCCAGTGGACTAAGGAAACGACAAAGAGGAGCTGTGGGTTTTAGATGACAACCAATCAAGAGGCGATAATGGAAGTGGTGATAAAAGAGTAAGACTATAAAGGAGAATGTGAAGCCATCTTTCATTCTCCTCCAGGATAGAGAGAGAGCAAGTGTGGGAAATAGGAAAGAGAAGGAGGTTTCAACTTCTGTCCACAGCACAGTGTAGCCACTGGAGACCCATTTCCACTGATCCTCCTGTCACCCAAACACATGCAAACATCTGACATCGGATGCTGGTTGAGATGGTGTAATACGAAAACCATATACTTCCTCTCTGCGTAGGTGGAAGTAAATTGCTAACTTTAGGTCGGGGGTTTTCTCATGTCATGACCATACTGTCCTCGCAGTTTAGTCTAACCCTCTTCTTGATTTACTGTTGTCTTGTTAAAAAAACAGAAATTTGTTTTCTATGGTTGAGAATACCTTCTACAGGTTGGAAAAAACGTTGTTTCTAATAGATGCAAAGCGCTGTTTTCTATATGTCGTCAAGGTAATGCAGAGTCTCTGGATTGCTTACGTTTAAAATTGCATAGCAAATCATCAGGTGCCCAGAAATGAACATTTTTGAGCGTCTCAAGAATGAGATGAACTGATTATTAGATACTATGACCATTTCTAAAACAGCAGTATTACTTTTGTCAGCCTTAGCAAGTAAAACACCTGCAGTCCTTCAGCCTATGGGCCTGAACAGGCCTTTGCGTAAGGCTTTTAGGAATTCCATGTGCATTTGCTGTCTCTTAGTGTTGCATGGACATGGCGGCGTGTGCGGTCTGGAGCAGTTGGAAACACATATTTACCTGAGGGGCAGCAGAGGCCAGAGGAGAGCCGGCCTGTCTTATCTCTCTGTTGTCTTGTTTGATCGGCTGGTTTGGGGTCAGTGCCGTGTCAAGAAAGGGCTGAGGGAAGGTGATTTAAAAACGGATCCTTTTCATTTAGGTCCAACAGGGCTGGATGTATGCATTCCTTTTTTTTTTTTCAAACTTGAGTGTCTTTTTGTTTTGTGTGCTCACTCCGGGTTCAGCGTTGGTTAACTTGGGTCAACACACCTGTGGCCGATTCAGCAGAGAGGGGAGTTCCTCTTGAGGGATTATGACGGGATCTCGGTATAAACCAGACTTGTCAGCCTCACATCCCCAGGCCCGCGTGGCTACTCGAGATTGATTGCCACTTAGCCTCGGCACAAGGCTCCATTTGACTGTAAAAGGTGAGACGTGGATAACTTTAGACCCCTGACTTTCTGTGATTTACGCCATGAGTCACAAGTAGACTTCCTGTCCCGGACCTGTTCGTATTTAAGAGTATGAACAGATCCGGGACGTGATTTTGACTGTTTTGCCTGCTATATTTGGATGATAAGTTTGTGATTATAATCATTTACATACTGTTCTAGCTCTTCCCTCAGTTTAAAGCCATCAGACCTAGAGTATACCCACAATCTGCTAAATGTTGTCACCACTATCATCATCTTTATAACCCCCTGTACTAAAATCTCCTAAAATGCCTGGGCCTTCAAAGGCACGAGCAATGCTTGACAATAAAACCTGCGCCATACAGCCCAACGACGGGCGTCACCTAGCTCTTCAAATGAGTATTCTGTGCATTTTGCCATGTTTTTGTCTAGTCTGCCCCCGGGCTGACCCCAAGCATTGACCTGTTTAGACCTACATATGTCTTTCCACAGGTTGGGCTGCTCTCTCCCAGGCATCTGTTTTCTAGATAAGAGCCGTGACTGCAACGGCTGATTCATTGCTCCGACACTGACATGGCATTTGGGCTGTCGAGATCCCCGTTCTCCACGTCTCCCACGGCCCGGGTTTTTATAGCATGACAATCCAGATTTAGTGACAAATCGAGCAGCATTGCTCGAGGAAAAAAAATAGCCTTTTTCTGTTTGTTACATTAAGAGATCGGCTTTCAAAGACGGAAACGGCAGGAGCGTTAAAATGTTCAGTGTCCCTGCCTACACTGTGACCCTGGCAAGTCTTGAGGTATAAACGCTTTTCTTCATGAATGATGACAGGTTGGGACACGAACCAAAACCCTCCGCCCTCCACTCTCTCTAGTGACCATGCTGGGAATTGCTGCTTTGGTTGTCAGTGGAAAAAAAGTTTTAAGAGAGGCCAATGCTAAAGGAGCCTCAACCTTGGCACCGAGCTTCATCCGTTGAAGTCTCTCTGTTGCCACTTTTTCATAACGGCCACCCTTTTTCTTTACAGGAGAGTAGCCATCTCCCATAGTGAGAGGATTAGTTTCTATCTCACAGTGCGTTTGCAGGCCTCCCTGTCCTCTCCTTCTCATCTCCTACTCTCCTCTGTTCTCCCTCTCTTCTGTGTTGGCTACTTGTCCAGCAGGGCCATGCAGTTTCACACTCTAATTACAGGTCAATTAAAGCCTTTGTGGCTCAGCCCTCCTTCTGCCAGTGCTTCGGCCGTAGCAGGCTTAGGGAACTCGACAGAGTGAGAGTGAATGAGATATCATTTCATGTGGAGATCAGCCGAGAGAAGGCCTTGAAAGAGGGCATTTGGGGAGGGGGGGGTGGGGGTGGTGGCTACCCCTCTCTTTCTCTCAATGGGCAAGAGTCCCTCCGTCCTCACCAACTCACACAGCACCCAGCATCTTAAAGAAGGGGCCTCTGGGATAGAGGCCAGAGGATTATGGGAATATTCATGACCAGATAAAGGGGTGAGCGGTTGAATGACAGTGTTTTGGGGCTCATCTCTTAGGTAAACAGGAGCCTAAATGGAGTTTTAGATCACTACTCCCACTGCTCAGTGAGGAACAGGGAGTAGCGACTCACTGTTTTATTTATTTTTTTGTTGTTGCACTTTCACAGGATGGAGAAAATGAAGCTTTGTGGCCTTTTCTCTTCCTCTTTGCTGCTGTTTTTTTGGTGGCCAACAGATGGTGTGGGGGGAAATATCTCTGTTTCTCACAGTCTTTATCCTCACAATATTGTGTTTTCTGAAAGACATCATTCACATTCACCAGTGGCCTCCTGGGCTCCTCATTTTTAAGACATTAAGGGAGTGTTTAAATGTATGTTAGGATAGGTGGCTGGATCTTCTCCACATTGGGGACACAGGAGGTTTTGTCCTTGATGGAACCGGGCAGTTGCTGCACATCTTCGGATTCTGTTTATTATATGTACTTTGCATGGTTGCTTTGTCTCTTTAAAATGTAATTATACTCTTTATTTAAGTTCTGTTGGTTCACCTGTGGGTTCTCTTTTTTTCTGGAGTTTTTTCTTATGTTGTATTATAAAGCCTTGTGATGCAAATGAGTGAATCATGATTTGGGGACGTGTGCAAATGGGTCAGTGATGTGTCAGCAGCAGGTTGGCGATTTCCAGCCTCCCAAGGTAAACTTTTCCAGACAATCTGGGGATTCAAACCTGTGCCTCTTCTTATTGCTAATCGAACCGCGGCTTCCCCAAAGTCATTAACAGAGCTTGGTGTCTCTGCCAGACAGTTGGCAGCATCCTTAATGTTTGACCCCAGTTAAGCGGTCTGCATATGAAGCATCCAGGCTCCATAGAGGGCCTTTATCGTCAGCCACATCTGAGCCCACTTAGATACTTTGAAGCTTGAGCCGGGGGATTTCCCATGTTTTGATGATCTGACAGTCGGTACCTTCCGACCAATAACGCACACCCATACCTCACTTTTCTTTTTTTCTTCTTCAGGTCGCACAGATGTTGGTAAATCCCGCTGTGATTGGCTTGAATTGAGCCGTGTTGTTTTGCGGTCAGCAGCACACACGACTGAACTCCCGTCAGTTGCCTTTGAGCCGTGCCCTGCGGTGGGCTGCGTGTTGGAATGGCATACCGCAGGGTAATGTTTCATTCAACCCCACACCTGCTGCAGTGACTTGTCAGCGTGCCCCTCGACAGGCCCCCTTAATGCCTCCATTAGGTCTTGTAATCTCCACCTAACGCCCTGCCATTTTTCCTGAGTGTGTTAACAGACTATCAAAGGACAGGGATTTTTTTTTTTTTTTTGGTGAAGGTAAAAAGAGGTGGATGCGGCGGGACTGTAAGGCTCTGTCGCTGGTGGTTTTGCCTGTGTGTGTGTGTGTGTGTGTGTGTGTGTGTGTGCCTGCATCTCTCCTAACAACCGTGTGCGTTTCATCCATCAGGAAAAGGATACCTTAGCAGCCGTGCTCCCATCAAAAGGGGGGTTGCACACAAGCCCCCTAAGTATGATATTTAGTTTCAGCCCAAAGCACGCACAGTTATTATCACCTTTGTGCTGACCTGAAATGGACACTTGGGGACACTTGCTCTGAGGTCCAAACCCCAATGATTTATCTGCCGGAGTCCCTTTTTGTTTTTAAGCTGTGTTTTCATCGGGCCCTCCTCGTAGGGAAAAATAACCAACAATAGGTTGCCCATGGATCTCGTGTGGCTGATTGATCAAGATAGAGCAGTGCTAGTTTGTTTTTCAGAGCCAGTGTTTGAGTTTGCGCTTGGGGGAGATCCAGACAGATTAGCGAGGGTGACGGAGGAGCGGGAGAGCCGGCCAGGCCTTGAGTCGCAGCTGGCATTGCGAGCCGCGGCTTCCTTTTCTCTGCGTTGGCCCACAGACTCCCTTCAGCCACTGTTTAACCAGTGATTAAGACTGCTTCAGACGGCTCGCTCGTCTCGTGTGACAGTACATGTTGGGTGGAAGGATTGCTCGTCGTCGGACAATAGGAGTGCAGTCATGAAAAGAAGTGACTGATTTGTTTTTCCAGTAGATTCCCCCCCCCCCCCCCCCCCCCTCTTTCTTGTGAAATGTTGTTGTTATGGTATCTCCTTCTGTCCATTAGCGATGTGCCCGTGAGGTAAATGCCATGAAAAGGGGGAGATGAGAGCTTTGATGTGGTCGTTGCCTTCATCATCAGATGTGTGAACGAGGTCTGCCTTGAGGTTTGCTTGTGTCAGAGGGGACCATCTGGTGTTTTGGTAAAAAAAAGGGAATTTCTACCTGCCGAGGTTTACGGAGCGGATGGGAATATTGTTTCATATTTTCACTGGTTAAAGAGCTTTATGTTATTAGATGTATAACCTGTTACATCCTGGTTGCTTTATTTAGTAGTCTGAAAACACAGCATGACATTCAGTTTCACACTATTTGATGGAAACTATTCAAGGTGTTGACTCTTCAGCTGTCCTGCATTAACAACAGTCCAAAACCCAAAGACAACCAGCACACTAGGGCTGGTACTAGTGATGATGTGTCTAAGCATGATTGTGCTCACATAATAGTAAAAATGCCCATTGGCTTTACCCAGAGACCAAACTGTGGTCTTTTAATATCTGGTTTTGTGTGAATAATTTATGATTTAAAACAAAAAATCAGTGAATGGTTGGCGTTTCCATTAAAAGACTCACTTGCTGATTCATTTTCAATGATCAAATAACTATTTTTTCAGCTCTACAGTTTACTATCATAGAAGGGAAAAAGCATGTTTATAAAGCTGAATTAGTGGATTCATGGCATCTTTTTATTGGAAAAGGACTTATTTCACCAATCAAAATGACTGCAGTTTTCTGTTGGTTCACAAATGTATTGTTTTGAAGTGTTTTCGTGCTTGTTTTGTATATTTATCAGGGTTTTTCTAACCTGCGTTGTGTTCTTTTCCACAGAGAAAGTCCGTGAGATCCAGGAGAAACTTGAAGCCTTCATAGAAGCACTTCACAAGGAAAAATAAGACAACCAGGTATTTGTATATTTATTTGCAGTAAAATATGCGTTACCTGAATTGAACAATCATTAAATGATAGTAAACGTTTGTTGTAACAAGCTCCTCAGTCAGTACTGAATCTGATCTCTTGTTCCTTCTCCCTTTTTCTTTACAGACCTGTTGGAACTAAATGGATCACAGAGAAATGCACTGAACATTGACAACTGAACCTGTAAACGACATCATCACATCCTGACCCTGCCCACATCACTCACCTCATTTTAATACATGTGGCTTCCTCTTCACCTTTTGACGCTGATAAAAAAAAAAAGAAGAAAAATGTGCACCAGAACCGAAGGAAATAGTTTTCAAGCTTTCTCTTTGATGCCGTTTTTTTCCTTCTCTCTTGCGAACTGTCCTGGGTCAAGAGGGGGGTTTCTGCACGGGAGCCTAAAAACGGACGGATCAGGAGGAAAATGAGAAGCATGCACGGTGTTGTCGGACATCTGACCTCTCATTTTGAATAAATGAGCATCTTGTACATGTTAATCCCCCCCTGCTGATGGTGTCTGTGTACATGTGTGTCTTCACTGATTCAAGAGCCTTGAATTTAATACCTTCATCTCTCCTGGTGCTCCTAAAACTACGTCATGATATACCTGGTACACAAAAACATCTTTAACATTAACCAATACTGTTGAGTTGCTCTTAAGGTATCCCTCCAAGCTGCAGCTATACTCTATAGACTACATCTACCCTCCATGTACCCTGATGAGTGTGGACTTCCAGCGGATGTCCTCACCTGGAATCTGTCCAATTAGAAAGTAGCTGCTTGGTTTCAGTGTTCAGCTTCCCTCCCAGCAAAGCTCCAAATTGTAACGCCACACCAACCGCTCGTTAACCAGGACATATGAGCAGCTCTGAATGTGTCGGAAACATTTATTATGTAGATATATATAGATTTATTTCTTATTGTTTTTGATCTAATGGGGTTTATTTTGACAATACTATGTTTGTGTGTCTGCCAAATGCACTTAATGTCCTTTTGTTTATACCTTTGTCTCTGTTTGTGATGTGTCCACTTCCATCATTGTGCATCAATATTTCATCAATAATATTCAAAAGTTGCCACTAATGGATAATACCAAAATTCAAAATTATATGATTGGAAACCCGCTCGATAGAAAATGTAATAAACATTCATTCAGGAGGCATCTAGATTGTTTAGACATATTTTAAAATATTGCATTATTATTATATTATTTTCTAATGCCATATTGCATCATCTGTTAAAGATGTTCCAGTAAAAATACATTACAATACATTTAAAAAAAACATTCTCAACCAGTTTTAGAGGTACGTTTCATTTGTTAACACACACTATGACACTATGTGTCCACGTTTCCACTTTAGACCTGGATCTGGGGGGGGGGATTACAGTTTTCACCACATATTCTGTCCTATTTGTCTATTTGGCAGGACAGATGGGGTGTATGTACATGTACACAGTACAGATGCATGTGTACTTATCCACTCCGCCTCTGCTGTCTGACTGAATTGTCTTGAAGAGCCTCTTGCTGCTTTAGGGATGAGATCAAACACCCGAAAACAAAGCTATCTCCCTTTGTAAATGAACAGGAATTATCCTCAAAGTTAAGAAAAATAACTAATAGATGATGTGCGTTTTTTAAACTGAAACAACTCACTCATTATTCGACTCGCTGTCCAGGCCCGGGTCTTGTGCTTCTTGTCTCCATCACCATTGTAGGCATCGTTTCACGTTTAAGCTGTTTGACCGAAAGTGCAGTGAAAGACCCTATATCCAGTCATTCATGTGTATACTGGTGTATATATCTATCTATATATATACACACACACACAATAGGCCGTGCATTCTGTACAGTTTAAGTTAATGCAAAGTCATTGAGCTACTATCATGTACAGCACACGCGTGTGCAGAGTGTGTAAGAGAAGAATCTGAGTTGGGTTCAAAGGTTTTATGTTGTAGAAAGTAATGTTTGCATGGTGTACCCCATCAGATGTGCTTTATTTATTGAACTTGTGTTTGAAAGAGAGAAAAAAAAAAGTGAAAATAAAATTGACGAATAAAAAGTAAAATGACCTTTTTCATGATGTATCATCTTGTCCAGTTAGTGTTATATTTGAGGTTGCATACTGTTAAATGCATGTTCACCTACATTTGCTTATTTCAGGGTTCATATGGGTGCTGGAAATCCTTGAAAACACTTTAATTTTAGCGTGGTGTTTTCAGTGTTTGAAAAGTGCTTGGATTTAGAATAAAGTGCTGGAAACTGCTTGAAATGTATGTTCTATGTGATGATATATATGATATAACACAGAAAAAAGAAGATCTCCATATTTGAGGGACTGAAAACAGAATTTTCTGACATTTTTGCATGAAAAATAGTTGGTGATTATGTTTCTGTGGATCTGTTAGTGGAATTAGTTTTCCTTTCATTTGTGGTCCTTCTGTAAAAAGCTGTCTCCAAACATCATGTTAGTTGTCACATCTCATTTAATGTGATGATCAAGTGCAATCATAAGAATACTGAGTATTGTATTGTATACAAATATGTAGTTTGCCACAGCTGGAAGGTGCTGGAAAAGCATGAAAATGCACCTTGAAATGCTTGAAAAGTGCTTGAATTTGCCTTTGGTAAAGGTGTAGGAACCCTGTTATTAGCAGTGAACACAATGCAGCAGAGGCTGGTGGGAATGCCTTTAGTTTTGCTGCTATCTGGTCATAAACCTTGCGATCAAAATCTCAAAATCTTGCACGAGTCATCCTCTGGGGATGATGAATCATATCAATCCATCCTCTATAATGTGTTGCATGTATATGTGTGTGCTGTTGTCCCTACAGCTGGTTGCATCTGGATGCATTGACCTGTGAGCTGATGCGATGATGCCTCCGCTTAAGTTCTGGGCGAACCCTCAAGAGTGTTTGACTCTGCGGGCGGTTATCTCAACCCTGAGCATGCTGAAGACACGTCGCAGCCCGAGGCGGGAGAGGCAGGCAGACAGCTGACTGATTAATAAGTCAGAGTCCAGAGGTCCTCCACTCCTGGGCATCCTCTCTTCTTTCAGCCTCGTTGTTACTTCATCTCCCCCCGTTGCTCCAAGGGGAAGCTACAGTGGGGAGGAGTAGATGTGGAGGAGGCGAGGCCTCGTCCTCACCTCCATCACCTGGGGTTCCACACACGGAGGTAACTGCCTCACGCCTACTTGCTATTTCCTGTGTGGCACTGTTTTCTCTCAAAAAAAAAACAAGGGAAAGGGAGTAAAAGAGAGCCTAATGACTTTGTAGCAGCGTTGAAAAGAAAGGGGGAAAAGTCAACCTCCAGCAGAAGGCCTTTGTGCTATCAGATAGCCACGTTCTGGGAGGAGGGAGGCTTGCCGGGACACACTATACACCATTAGCATCTGCAAAGGCCGTCACGTTGACTAATAGCCAGTGCCACAACGGCACAGTGGTTCAGTTTGTGTTTTCCCTCAATCCCCATTATGTCGGTGACACAAAAGCAGCCTGGCCAGACTTTTCAAATGTGCCACAGCAGCGGACGTGCACAAAGCTTCATTTCTACTCTTTCTTAAGGAAAAAAGAAAGGCCGATCTTGTTGCTTCGTTTTTTTTTTTTTTTTTAATCCCCCCACCTCATCACACAGACACATTCTGGGTCTTTTGGCAGGGGGTGTGGCAGGTCGGTATATGATGAAAACATTGAATAAGTCTTAAGAAAGGGCAATAAATTGCGGGGATGGGCGTTTTTTGGCGGTAGCAGCAGTGTTAGCATTTGTTTGCCTTCTTGTTGGCGACTCCGGCTTTGTTGTCGTCTTTCTGTCTCCCTCTGTGATCGAGCCGTTTGTTGAGGTTGTGGGAGAGGCAGAGATTCTAGGGACCTGATTAACGTACGAGGCCGTCATGATGCACATGCTTTAAAGCATCCTCAGGTGGACATTTACCAAAAGTATAGTGGTTTATGAAGTCCACTTTAATGATTGTTTAATCAATCAAAATTCTAACAAGGTCATAAAAAGTGTAACAAGGATACAGATTTATTCCTGTGTTTTGAGAGATGTGCACCTTTCAGAAGGTCAGACTCTATGAAGCTCTAAAAGCAGATCATACAATCTAGCTAATTGTTTTTTTATACTCATTTTGGATTTTTTGAGCTCTTCTCAGTGATTTGAAATTAGCAGGTGCATAAAGATGATGTCACATATTTTTGTGCACCAATAATTTCATTAAATTTTTTCTTTTTAACAATATTTTTTTCCCCCTGAGTTAATTTCTTTGTTGCATGTTTTGTTTATTTAAACCACAAGTGTGTAGGATTTAGTGACACCTTCCACCCTCCACTTGCCCCTCCCTTTCCAAGCGTGTCAGACTACGGTGGCCTTCAGGTAGTTTTAAAGGGCTCCTTCTAAGCTAATGAAGACACATTAATTTCAGCTGATTAAACGCTAATTAAAACATAGTTATGATTGCTGATTGACTTATAGATCTGTCTAAATCACACAACCTTTAATAAAAATATCTTAAGCCAAGATTCATGTTTCAGGATCCGTGTTCTCCTTTTATTTATTTGCATGCATGTACATTAAATCTATTATCTTTTTTTGTATTGTTTGACCACCATGTTTTATTTATGGTCTGCATTCACCATAATAAATACTGAGAGCACACTACAGTCTGTCTGACTCTGTGTTGCTGTTGTTATTTGAGGAGACACTAAAAAAACACATTCATGTAAAAGACAGTGATTCGGGCCCATGAGTGTCACTTATCAGCACTTCAGTCAACAAGTGCAGATAAATTAGTGGATGCACATCTAACACTCCGCTGCCCCGGGAGACAAACTGACACTGTTGAGTCACCGCTGATGAATCTTATCAGAGCAACAGGCTTCCTTCTCCGCCTCGGCCAACAAAACCTCCTACTGTCCCCGGGGCCCGCTGCTTTCTGCCCTGCAGAGAATAGTGTCACAATTGGCCTTTGTGTTCATTATGTTAGAGGCATCTTCCCATTGCGCTGTGGGGTCCATTCCAATGCAGAATTAGGCCCATGGGGATTTTAGCCAAGTCACAGAGGTCAGCGACCCCATCTTGTCACACCCCCAAACACACACACACACACACACACACACACACACACATACAGAGAGCGCTCTTCTTATTCTGTGTGAGCTATAAATTATGGCAGCACTCAGTGCTTCAATTTTAGGAATTGAAGGAGAGTCGACCGTGTGAATCCCGTGGTGGTCCTGTATCTGTGTGTGTGTGTGTGTGTGTGTGTGTGTGTGTCTGTGTGTGTGTGTGTGTTTCCACAGGGGCTCTGCAGGGCACGTTCTCACCATTCAAGTCTGACGTCCATCCTGAAAGAATCCACAAAATGAGCTCATCGTCGTCCCACGGCACGGGACGTCATAAATGAATCGACCCATTGTGGAGGGACAACTGTCCCCCGGACGGTAAATCTAGAATTTCCGACTAATCTCCCACAAGACGCTGGGTGTTCAGTCGCTCGTCACACAACGGGAAACAAACAAACACACACACAAGAGGATGACCGTTGCTTAAAATATCACATCAAAGTTGGCCTCTCGTCTGAATCACTTTGGGGTTTTTCTTATGTGAAAAGCCAAGACAGCGATTTAATGACAAAACAACATGTTTCAATCCGATGAGCAGAAAGAGTGTGTATGATCCTTTCCTACCTCATTTATCCTATTAGATGGCTTCCCCAAAAATCAGATGATCAGTGATGTCACAACCATGACTAAATATGACATCATTCAAGGAGGAGGAGGACGAGGAGGAGGAGGAGAAGGAGAAGAAGAAGAGGAGGAGGACAAGAAGAAGAAGAGGAAGAGGAGGGGGGGAGAAGAAGAAGAAGAAGATGAAGAAGAAGAAGAAGAGGAGGAGGAGGAGGAGGAGGAGGAGAAGAAGAAGAAGAAGAAGAGGAAGAGGAGGAGGAGGAGGAGAAGGAGAAGAAGAGGAAGAGGAGGAGGAGGAGAAGAAGAAGAAGAAGAAGAAGAGGAGGAGGAGGAGGAGGAGAAGAAGAAGAGGAGGAGGAGGAGGAGGAGGAGGAGGAGAAGAAGAAGAAGAAGAAGAGGAGTAGAAGAAGAGGAGGAGGAGGTGAAGAAGAAGACGTCTAAAGTGTGACTGGAGTGATAAAATGCTGAAATAGTGGGTGATGAAATGAAAGGATTGTGTGTGTGCGTGTGCGTGTGTGTGTGTGTGTGTGTGTGTGTGTGTGTGTGTGTGTGTGTGTGTGTGTGTGTGACAACAGAGGGGGGGAACTTTACTCTGCAGAATGGAGTTATGCAAAAGTTGCCATGGCAAAAAGTGATCACGGCGCACACTGTTTCTTAATCGAGTGGAGGTCCCAGCGAGTGGGAGGGTCCCGGTTTTATAGCACAAGAAGCGGCTCCGGGTTTGCATGGACTTAGTGGGATTATGTGAGCATTCATGGCAACCAGTGAGGCCAGCAGGTGAGGTCTGGGCTCAGCTGCCTTAGCCTTTAGGTAAACATGGGGAAAGAGGGTTGCCAGATCCTGGCTCCGTTGCCAGGCTGAAATTGTATCTGTCCACACTACTTACGTCAGTCAGGCTGATCTGCCTCCTCCTGCAGAGTGGCGCTGACGAGGGGGGGGGGGACTTGTTGCCGGATGGGGGGGTACGCTGAGGACCCGGCTTTCATCGTCTAAGTGCCACAGTGAGGCCGGACCAAAAACGGTCTGGTGACATTACTTGACTGGCCATCAATAGTATCTTAGCGGGCACTAAAACCAAAAGCAAACACACGGCGAGCCCGAGGGGTGAATGTTTGCGGCGAGGCTCCGTCCCCGTTAGCAGCCTCGCCTGTTAAAGCAGAGCCGAGGCCACAACGGGCCCGCTAAAGTGAGCTGTGAGCTTTTTTTTTTTGTCTCTTTTCAGGAAGTCCTGATCTGATTTCCACCGAGCTTTAGACTTTTAATTAGATTTGCATTTTCCAACACGACTGTTTTACATGTGTTTTTTGGACCTAAGCGGTAAAACAGGCTTATCTAACAGAATGGGGTTTCGGTGTTTACCCGGAATATCTCAACCTGCCCGACACCACATGAAGTAAAGACGAGGGGCATTGCCACGTTACATATTCAGGGTTGTCAGGAATTCTTTGCTTCATATACACAAAAAAAAAAAAACTGTTTTTCTTTCACATGACCTTTGCTCCAATTAGAGATGAAAATGAGATGAGGATGACGATGTTGAACTGAATGATGAACAGCTCGGAGAAGCTCTGGAAAACCAACACAAGCAGCTTTATTTCTCTGGAGACCCACTTTCTAAAATAATATTTATAAGAGAATTTATTTGTGCATTGCTGACTATTTTTACAGCCATTTCCAGTTCACCTTATATTATCTTGAATAGGGAAACATTTCAGAAAGATATAGTTTAACTAGAGTTTACTCATTAATTTCTTAAAACAGAAAGTATATTAGCCTTTGATATTAAATTAAACATTATTATTAAATTGGCTCAGATTATCAGAATTATACAAAAATTCAGCTGGACTGCAGATCAATTAAAACACTCTTTGCAATTCTGTAAATTTGTTCCATAACCCAAATAAAACCCACTTTGGGTCCAGACCCGGTCTTTGGGAACGGCTGGTCTAGAGAACATCTTGCTCTGATTTTCTGATGAACAGATGAAACAATCATGCAGGACTGAAATTGAGACTAAAATGTTTTGTCTGCCATGTCTTCACACAGCTGCATTAAAAAAAAAAGTGAACCCGTAAGTATTTTTTTCACATATTTTAAAACTAAACTCAACTTTTTAAAGTGAAATCCATCTCCGTGGCATCCTAACATGTCATCGTTGCGCTCCTCCTCCACTGCATTCTCTCTTGTTTGTTCACCTGCCGGTCAGTTGTGCCGGCCTGAAAGGCCACCGCTTCGCCCGGGCTGACCTCCTGACCCCCAGCAGCCTCCACACGCCTCCTCTCTGGACCAGCAAATATTGAACCAGTCAGCCGGGGTTTTTTCTGCTGCCCACTGGGTGTTTGACTGTTGCTGGAGAACAGATTTAGCACCACTGGACAACAGCAGGCCAGGGCATGCCCCTGTGTGTGTGTGTGTGTGTGTGTGTGTGTGTGTGTGTGTGTGTGTGTGTGTGTGTGTGTGTGTGTGTGTGTGTGTGTGTGTGTGTGTGTGTGTGTGTGACATTGTGTCTGGGAGTTTACATGTGGGCTGTACAAACTAGAATTAACAACAAATCTGGATTATTTTAGGTTTGTTTTGTCATTCTATTAAATCAAATAGTTAAACTTGCATCGAAGTAAACAAAGTCCGTCTCACACCTTTCTTTAAATCTCAGTTTTGCCTCTAAGATTAACAGCCTTACAGCTACAATCACACTTATATAATATTATTATTCATACACTCTCACGATCACTGGTTCACACAAGTTAGTGACAGTTTATTAATTTTAAATCAATTTGAAAGTTTTCTAATTGAGTTCAAATTTAAATCTGGATGTATCGTTTTAAGACCAGAACTTTATTTAACCCTTATTTGCACACGCAGTGTACAATAAATTATTCTCCCTATCTCAAATCTATGCTATACTAATTTAAACATGTGTTCAGGAAAAAAAGAAGCAACAATAAGTATAAAAAGTCAGCATATTTCGTCCACTTTGATTTGTCAGTGTGTTGTTGAAGTGTGCTGTTAATTTGTCCCACAATGCAATGCATGAAGGAAACAGAAGAGCTCGTCAAAGGTGCAAAAACTTAAAATGCATTGTGAATGGTGAGACAGCGGTTTGATTAGCATCCGTCACACAAGTTCACATCATTTCCTTTCAGCACAAAATGATCAAGTGCATTTATTTATGGTTTACCATCTTAAAACGTTGCTCTATGTGACAATTAGTATAGCGGACACATCACACACTAAAGTCTCCAACCGTAGTTCATATCTTCAGTTTCTATCACGTGTGCACCAACACTGTGCACGCCGTGTGTGAATGCCGTTGTTTTTGTGTGTTTAAGAGTTTTCTTTAGATTAAAAGGTTGTTTCTCAAAGCTGTTGCCTGGCTGTATGTGTGTGTCCTTCCTCTTCATTGTGTTTCTGTGTGTGTGTGTGTGTGTGTGTGTCAGATCCTAGGGTGCTCAGGAATGTTTGCTCTGCCAACACTCAGTGACTGTAGTAGTCGTCATCTCTCCAGCCTGGAGTGAAACAGACACTCTGCAGCCTTTTATCACGCAGACACGACCCGTCCCTTTAAGAGGAGGGAGGTAAATAATGGCAGGACTTTAATAGGTGGATAATGTGGTTGCGGGGCAAGCAAGACTGACTCTCCCTGAGCAAACAGGACTATGGCAGCGTACACACACACACACACACACACACACACACACACACACACAGGCCAATAGCTCTCCTGAACCGAAGATATAAAGAACGTAAAGAAGAAACGTATACGTGTAGCTTTCGGTGCTCATTGAGGATTTAAGGATCTCAAACATGTGGCTCATTTAAGCTGCACTTTACTTATATATAATTGTATTATTTATTTTATTTGACCAGGAATTCACTCCAAAGTATCTTTATTTAATTCAAACGCAGTTTCTTTTCTTTTTGTTCGTCTGATTCATCTCGTTCTTTATTTTCATTTTATTCTCGTTTGTCTTTGCCTTAAATACATTTACTGAACTTTATCAACCTCAGAATGGAAACTAATTTGGTTAAAGAAAAGAGAAAGATAACAAACAAGACTCAAGTCAGACAGAAAGACACACTCGGGAGGCAATTTCTATGTTTTTAACCGAAGGGACATTTGTTACTGACAGCTGATCAGGTGGAGGCAGACAGGTAGGAAGGTAGACAGGTAGGAAGGTAGACAGGTAGGCAGGCATCCAATCATTTCATTTGGGGCTGATCATCATCATCATCATCATCATCATCATCATCATCATCGTCATCATCACCACCATGATTATCATTGCCATCCAATCATATCACATCCATAAAGAAAGAGCAGATTTATCACACAGATATACATCAATTTACAACACACACACACACACACACACACATACACACACACACGTTCCCTGAAGTCTCCAGAGGCCAATTAAGATAGTCTACCTACCTTGGGGGCATGTGCACCCCCCCCCCCCCCCCATTCTCCCCCCCGAGTCACCATCATCCCCCCTCCCAACAGGCCCTTTGACCCCTGACACACGACCTCTGTGCTGAATGAGTACACACAGGGGTGTCAGAGCGAAACCCCCGGCCATTCCTTCTCCACCATGACTCACACACACACACACACACACACACACACACACACACACACACACACACACACACTCCACACACACACACACACACACACACACACACACACACACACACACACACACACACACACACACACACACACACACACTCACACACATATAGTACCATACACATCCACTAACCCTCTGGCTGTGCAAACTGAACAGTAAAAAAAAAGGTATGGACCACTGGTCAACACACACACACACACACACACACACACACACATATCTGGGAGGTGAGGGGTTAGTTGTGGGTCGCAGGTTAATACAGTCCAAATGTGCAGGACAGCAGCAGGATGGTTTGTTTGGTTCCTAAAGATGTTTTGTGATGGGACACGGGGAATGGGACACCTCAATAATTAAGATTCATCGAACAAAAGGACGAGAGACGGAAAAAACCTTTGGTAAAAAGGAAGAGAAGGAAGGAAACAACTCAGAGTGAAAAGGAATGATAAATGAGAATTCAACAAAATTAAAATTAAATGCATCATCCGAATCCAAACTTTTCTTTCCAAAAATGTGAATTGTTGCAATGTGGTGGTCAGTGTATGAGGACATCAAAGGGATCAGCTCAGTGGTGGCAACACTGGGAGGAGGATAAGACCAGACCTAGCCAACAAAACTAAGCCCGACCTGAAAGGCAGGCAGGCCCAGTAATACGGGATCATCCCCGGTGTAATTCCTCCCTCCTGGCCCCCCAACAAAGAGACCTGGGACAAGGGATGCACATCTGGAGGTGGGCAGGGGGTTTTCAGGGAAAGTCCGGTGGTCCGGCGGTCACTGACCAGGTCGCCATGCCAACAACATACATGTGTACACACACACACACACACCCGCAACAGTCCCCTCCATATTCTAATCAGCCGCCTTGGGCCTCACATTGTGTGCCGACGTGTCCAAACATGGCGGGAGATCAGAGGTCAGTTTGGCCGCTGACCTTGGCCCCTCGCAGCCTCTTCAGAGGGCCCAGTAAAGGGCGGGGTGGGGTGGGGGGTGTTGTTGGATGTGGGTGGTGTCAGGCCAGGGCTCTGTCCCTCTGTGGCAGGTCCGGGTCCTAATCGGCTCAGAGGCCAGTTGAAGGCCGGAGAGCAGTCTGCATTGTCCGGTGGCGGCTGAAAGGCCCGGCGCTGAAAGGCCGGGGCAGGACAGGGTCAGACCGGCCGCAGCGCTCTGCTGCCTTTCAAATGCCATCGATACCCTCCTTCACTCTGATCAGCTCTGCATGGCGAGCAGCCGGCCAAGGACAACTTCTGATGTGATCACCGGAGGATGACACGGCCGTGTATTGGAGCATCAGCTAAAAAATGGCAAAATATATATGTATATAAGTCCAGTTTGATTTTGAAAACTGTTACCATTGTTCATTCCTTTTCCCTGAAAGTGATCCATTCTTCATCCTTTCATTTGTGACCTCAACAACCATCTAATGCTGTCCCATTAGAAATGCCTCTTAAAACATATCTAAGAAACAAGCTCATCTAAAGAAATCAGCTTTACATGTCCCAAAAACCTGATGACACACACACACACACACACACACACACACACGCTCCACTTGTTGACTCAGGACTCAATTAGCGGCTGATAAAAAGACGTCCCCGTACTCCCGACTGGCCTTTCAAAGCCGCTGATGTCTTCAGGCCTCCTTTGGAGACTCACACACGTTAATTCTATTACAGCTGCGTCCGACTCATCTCATCAAGCATCTCTTAGCTAACATACGTGCACTAATCACATTTTCAGCCAAACTAATAGTGATCAATGAGGTGGGCGAGGAGCTGAGGGGGTACGGGGAGCACACAGGGCCAGTGAAGTAAGATAAGCCTCTTTTAAAGACACATTAATAAGGATAATCATGTTACCCAGACTCTCTGTTGAGGTATTTACGTATTGTGTTGAATGTTTTGGGCTCCATGTAGAACTAAGGAGAGATAAATCGAAACAAAAGCACATTTCAGGCCATGTGTTGAGAATTTCAATGTTTCTTAAAGGAAAACATGGTTCATAAACAGCTTGGATCCTGGATGTGAAAGTGAATTATTCACCTTAGAAATAATAGTTTGACAATATAATATTAACCCCATATACAACCAGCTGTTATGAGGAAGCACACTCCTATTATGATAACTTGATTCTCACCAAAGAAAAAGGAAATTAGTCTCTAAACTGTGTTGGATGTTTATAAAATCATATAAATGAGGGGGTTTTGTGTGGTTTTGAGCTAATGGCTAGATTCAGGTGCTGATTGAGGACAGGTGTGTGTCTGAGTGTGTTTCTCCACTCTGGAGGTGATTTTTAAGAAAACAGTGGGTCTCCCACTCCTGCGTTGTCTTGTGTGCAGGTATGTTATACACGTTGAATCTTAATATTGAACTCTGTGTTGGAGCCTGTATGTGAAACATTAAGTAAAAGCTGTATTTGGCTCTAACTCCTGTGTTCTCTCGTGTGAAGCCCGGCGGGGTCTATGCGTTGCAGCCTGAAGGCAGAGTTGGGCTGGAGTGTGTTGCCGACCTTGTACACGCTGACGGTGCTGAAGCATCAAGGACGTTATGGTTCTGGGAAGCAACCAACCTGTGGTGCAGCTGACCTTTGGCCTTGGATTCTCCAGCCCTATTACAAGTAGGACATTCACTATTTCCCCTCCTCCTCCCTAAAACATTCCTATTGGAGCCTCCATGAGCCCAAGGCTCCCCTTCTGATTTTATATTAAATTGTTGTATTTTGCATCATAAATTAAGCTTTTAAATCTTCCTCAAGGTTGTGCTCTTTTGGTTGTTCAGATCAATAGAACCTCACACTTTTTGTGTTGCATTACAACAAACAAACACAAATAATGGTGAAGTCTCTGCCACTTCCAGCTATGCAAAGTTCTTCATATGTTGGGAGGAGCAAGAGAATCCATCCTGACTGGTGGCGTTACAAACATGGGATGTGCACGGCCCGGGACAGGATTGTTGGGTAATTAAAACAAAGACCATCATCTCTATAAGGTGTTTCTTTCCCTGTTTTTTGTTTTGTTTGAGCAATGTTGTTTCATTCCCAATGGCAAATTCATTCACAGGGTTATTAGTATTATAAATAGAAACGACAGCCAAAACTTCCAAAAATGAGACCGAAACTTGAACTTTAATAAGTCACCCTCCCTCTCTCCTACACTCCCAGCTCGTCACAGGTTGTCAAGTCTTACATACAGTACAAGACGTGAGCCACCGCAGCGAGTTCAAGTCCAGTAGCACCTAAGTGGGCACGTTTTAATGAAGTTGATGACAAGTCCTCTTCGAAAAAACCTCCCAGACTCCTCAACTTTTGTCGCCTTGCCGTCTAATAGGACCTGCCAATGGAGTCGCCTCTTTTTTTTCCTCCCGCAGCCAAAGAGAAAGGCGAGCAATTAAATCCAATTGCCTTCAGCCATGCTGGGACCTTGGAGGCCCCCAGGAGGCTGGTGGCGGTCCCAGACATTTAATCATCATGTGACCTAGTTGCTGGTTCTGATAAATGGGCCGGGGGAGAGAAAGCGTTGGCCTGTCATTAATCTACACTCAGATGGGGACGAGCACACACGGTCGCCGCCGAGTTAATTGGCCACTTATTTTAGCACGAGCGGGGAGGCTAAGCGAGATGGAGATGGATGTTTCTCCGTTGATCCATAATTCGGTTCCTCCGGGGTACTAATACAGGCAAAACAAACAGAAGAGGAGGAGGAGGTGGAGAGGATGAGAGGAGCGGAGTGAGGCAGAGGGTCTCTGAGGAGGTCTGAGGGCTTTTCCACACCTCCATGGGTCATGAAAATACAGCAGGGCGGCTTAAAGAGGCCAGATTGACTTGAACTAGAGAGAAGAATTGGCTTCCTGGTTAAATCTGACAGTCCTTTCCTCTCGTTGAGTTGATTATTATGCGGGACGGAAAATGCACCATAGACTCCCTCGACTAACCCTCGCTATGTCATGAGGAGAAAAATGCAGATTTGCAAGAATGTGCTCAGGCTTGTTATCTGTCTTATCTCTTCCACTCCCATGTGTCCTCACTGGCCCGGCCGTCCAATCAGGTTGCAGCGAGGGGTCAGCAGTCGTCCAGGTGGCTGCCCGCCTGATGGATGATGGGAACAGGAGGGGTTGACCCACTCGTGATAAGGACCCCTATCTTGACAGGCGGCTTCCTCTCCGGGTCCTGAGCTCAGTCACAGTGTCGATGGAGAGAGATGGATGTGTGGTTAGGCGGATGGATGGATGGATGAGGGGGGAGACAGACATGGCGGTGTCTCAGGGAACAAGGCACAACCTGTGCTTGTGTGTTATCAGTTCACCCCTGTGACCTGATCAACTAAAGCTGAAAAACCCAGAGGTGCACGAGGTGGGCAGGGCAGTCTGGGACGTTTATAGTCTGTTTGTGTGTTTTGTTCTGGTCTCAGGGGAGGTTCATGCTAGTCAGTAGGTCAGTGACTAAAAATATCTCTACAACTGCACGACGGATTGCCATGAAATGTTTGCACAGGCATAAGTAGGGTTACCAGGGTGTTAATTCTCTGAGGATCTCCTCTGACTTCTCATCTGGTGCCACAAGAAAGTTGACATTTCAGTTTTTTTTTAGTGAAATTTTCGGACAACTGTCGAATGGATTACATTAAATTAGTTACGCAGATTAATGATCCAATCTGGGTGAATCGTTGTCGCTTAAAGTAAGATGCACCTGTATGTTCACTGTGAAAATGTTGGAGCACAAAGAGCTGCTAGAATGGCTGTTAATAGTAATTGCTGCAAAAATCGAGATTGACATTTGATTTTTAGGTGATATTTAAGAGCCAAGATTTAATATTATATAATGGGAAATAAAAAAATGTCTCTAATGACAGAAGACGTACCGAAGTGATATAAAGCCAATAGTTTTGTCCCAGTTTGGGTCACTTTATGAACTGGAAAACTTTGCTTGCCTTGATGCATAAAATACCCACACGGCGTGCAAAACTGTCCTCAGAAAACTCCTCACACGTCCACACAAACTGACAAACCGAGATCTGAGCTGTGATAGCAAACGAAGAGTCGCCAACGTGTCCTCATCCATCACCAGAGATCAGATCAGATCAGAGACCTGACCATACGTGTGTGTGTGTGTGTGTGTGTGTGTGTGTGTGTGTGTGTGTGTGTGTGTGTGTGTGTGTGTGTGTGTGTGTGTGTGTGTGTGTGTGTGTGTGTGTGTGTGTGTGTGTGTGTGTGTGTGTGTGTGCAGAATCACCATCTGGATCTTCTTAGTGTTAGTGCTGCATGGCTTGTGCTGCTCCTCACCACCGTGCATGGGTGACTTGGGCTGAAACACCAACAGTCTGATCAATATGATAAATTGGGGCATCGCCGCTCTGTTGCAACCTAATTCCAGCTAATTGGGACTTTTCACACGAATCTCCGGAGCAGAATGCCTTCCCCTAATGAGCGCGGCTGCTTTCACTCTCAGATCTGTGGCCAGCAGCAGGAGCCCTGGCCCCGGTTGACCTGCTCGGTCCCCGGTGGTCAGGGCCGAGCCGGACGCGGCTCCTGGTTCAGCTGCGGTGAATAGACGCTCATCCCCCCCCCCTGTTCCCTGTTCTCCGCAGGAGGCTTCTGAGCTCCGGGCCTGACCCTGTGGGTCAAACCCCAGAGTCAACAACCCCTGGACGAGCCTCTGCGCGAGCGTGTTGCCCTCCGACCACCAGACTCTGACCTCATCCTCAGCCTGGCTGGGCCCACCTGTGGTGAGTCAGGGTGGGTCGGTCTCCCGGGGAGTCATTGTGGCGGGCGCAGACCGATGATAAAAGGGGGCTTGTGGTCAAGCCAAGGAGCCATGAAAGCGAAGGGAATAGCGGCGCCCCTGCCGCTGCAGTCTAATTTGGCAGGATGCTGGTACGCCGGCGACAGACGCCGGACCAACAATGGCTCTGCACTGGTAAACAATAATGTTTGTGCAAGGTCTCTTTCTTTGGGGCCAATCTAGAGCTCACACAGTCCATCTGGCATCAATAAGATGTCCTGAGATGCTATTCAGGACATCAGTCTTCATTTTACCCAGCTTTTCAGCAAAAGGTCCTCTCTGGATGCTCAATACCCGCTGTTGGCTAACACTTAGAAAGTGACAGATGCTATAGATCTAAAGTTTGGGAGGTGAAGTGAAAACATGTGAAATCTATCTGATGTTAGACTCAAGATTTCATGGAAGGAAGTTTTTTAAAAGTTGATGACGAAGGTTTAAAAAGAACAAAGAGTCAAATGTGCGATAAGAAATATATTCCTACACGTCACAGAAATGAAGAATTAAAAATAGCTCTCATTGTGCTTTCATAGAGCTTGAATTTGACCTTTTTTCACTCTTAAGAGTTCATTTACAAACAGCGTTGCCATTACAGAACATCGTATTTCAACCAGAAAGGGCTGACAAGTTTATTTTTCAACTGTAAATTGTTCAGCTCAGTCCATCATGATCACAATTCTTCCAAAAAAATAAATGAGACGGAAAAGAATGACTGGAAAAGAATGACTATCGGCTGATCGATCGTTATGAGAGTTTTTCAACTGTCAAAGTTAGTATTGGCCTCAAAGATCCACGTCAGACTCGAATAAGAAAACACACACATTGATTTCACTTCATGGCCTTCCATGTTTTCTTCTACAGTCCTTGATGAACATGGTGGTTATCCTAAAGAGGCCTGTTTAGTTCACAAGAAACCGTTAACGCCACAATGACTTTATCTCCCCCCCCCCCCCAAAAAAAACGCTGAGAGCGTCCCAGAAACTTCCCCATTCAAGCTTGATTCAGGTCCATATGACTCACGTCTTTATACAGAGGAGTGTGGGAGGAAGTTTTGGAACAAGATGGCCAGTGAGTATTTTGTTCCCAGTACTGGGGCTGGGCCCGGCTGGGTCGGGGTGAATAGTCAGGAGGCTAATGAATAAGAGCAAGAGACAGAGAGAGAGCGTGAGAATGAAGGAAGTGAGCACAGCAAGTGGCAGATAGAAGCCAGAACTCTCTCTCTCTCTCTCTCTCTGTGTGTGTGTGTGTGTGTGTGTGTCTCTCGCCCAAACTGTGACAGGAAGTGAGATTGTTTGCGACCAGCACGTGTGATCCACAGCCCAGCATGCTTTGCTCTCCGGAGGGAGGTCAGGCAGGAAGTGGCCAGGCGTGGGCTGTGACCTCTGGGTAATGAGCAAGGATCCTCGTGGGGGAATTGCTGCCTGCTGCCTTGTCCGCCGCACGTACACACACACACACACACACACACACACACACACACACACACACACACACACACACACACACGCACACGCACAGACAGTAGACTCAGCAGAAACTGCTGTTTGAATCACAGATCCCAGTTATTACACAGGAGGACACACTGTGTTTGCTGACACACGGTGCAGCAGCAGAAAACGGTCTGAATGGACAATAGGCAACACAGTATGTTGATGGTTTAAGCAATTGTGAAACAGAGTTGTGGGTGCAGCGTCGTGTTTAAACGGCCAACACAAACCATATTTAACGTGTATTTAACGTTGCCTAATTTTGCCTCGGTTAGCTAACCGACATCGAACACACAAATACAGACACGTGCAACCGCTCTGCAAGCGTCGTGTCAGGGAGTTTGTGGAGAAGTTGCCGTGGGCAGAACACGTTTTTCCTCATAAGGTTTTAATGTGAGGTTTTTTTTTCTTATCAGGAGGCTGTTTGGGGATTTTATTATGACTGAAATTGTGGAGTCTTTTTTTTTAAAGTACTTAGAATAATGATCGTAAGAATGTATTTGCCTGGACTGAATCAATAAACACACAAAGTAGGTGTTACACATACTGTAGATACTGACATAAAAAAAACTCTGCAGCGGTCTTTTATAGCGCTTTATAGTTTTGGAAAAATTGGCCCTAAATGCCAAAAGTCCGAGGCTATGAGATGAGACGCAGACCTGGTTTTATCTCAGTCCTGATGAAACCACAAGAACAACATTCTGTGTGTGTGTGTGTGTGTGTGTGTGTGTGTGTGTGTGTGTGTGTGTGTGTGTGTGTGTGTGTGTGTGTGTGTTCCTTTTCTGTTTGTGCCGTTGAAAACTGGCAAATTGCTCGCTTCGCATGCCTCTCTTGCCCCTTTTCTCTGGCATACTGCTTGTTAAGCTCTGCCATTGTCTGCACTGTGTGTGTGTGTGTGTGTGTGTGTGTGTGTGTGTCTGGTTGTGTGTGTGTGTGTCTGCGTTTCACTGTGTATTAGCATGTCAGGCCAGCCTGCGTGTTAATGTGTGTGTGTGCTTCATATGCCATTGTCTGCATGTCAGTGAGTGTCCAGCCTGGATGTCAGACGGTGGGCTAATAAGGGCTAATTCAGGGGGTCCGTCCCTTTTTTTTAGGATGGGGTGGGTGGCAAGTTGTCAGCAGGGCAGCCAGCCAGGTTCCCAGGACACCCTCGGCAGACCACTTGAGACGGGGGGGGGGGGAAAGAGAAGAGAGGGAGCGAGGGAGGAGGAGGAGAGAGGGGAACAAGGGGAGAGACGTTCCCAAAAACAAAACACAAAAAAACCTGAGGCTACAAGTCAGTCGGGGAGGCATTCAGATCTCACGCAGGTAGCCGAGCCAGAGAGAAGCCAAATTATCCTTTGTGACACAAGAGCCATTCAGTGGGAACAGGATGCTGTCTGCGGGATGTCCCAGACCCCTCGGCGCTGTATTGTAGTGTGTGTGTGTGTGTGTGTGTGTGTGTTTCTGTGCGTGCATGTCTGGTCCCAGTGTTGACTTTCGGGGAAAAAAAAAAAGATTGACGAGGGGGAAGACTTGGCTCTCTTCTCTGTCAAAACGTCTGACAGAGAGCGAACGTTTCATAGACAAATCCAATTAACCGGCGTGGAGATTTTGAAGGAGGTGTCTCGTTGTGACAATGGGGGGCTCCTGTTCTGACGTATGGCTTGTGGTGGATGGACGGCAAACATATCTCTTTGTTGGTGTGAGACAGTGAGACAGTGAGACAGGTTGGAGGCGACGGTGACAGAGACTGATGGATAACGAGTATAATAGTGCATATGATGTCATCAAACAATAACTGAATTACAACATCACATGTTTCCACTTACTCGACTTACCCATGGAGACCGTTGTGGTTGAGGGGACCAGTCAGCATAATGAGTATCTTAGTTGGACACAATTTGGTGATGATGCTTAAAATTTGAATATACAATATTCATATTTATGAAAGAATACACAAATATACAAGGGCAAGGCGATATGCCCAAATCTTCGATCACAATATCAATTTCATATCTCTGTAATTATATACACTTTTGCCCATAAAGTCGGAATATTTACTTTTTATGCACAATCCTCTGTTTATTCCTATTTAAATGCATAACTTTTCACCAGGTGCAATGATTGCATTATGTGTCACAATCACAGGTGAAATGAATTCATGCATAACATTTGTTTGGAACTATAAAAGACAAGATATTTGCAAATTATTACTTTATGTATATTAAATTCCACAACTTAGTCTATATGAGAGAACCACATGGTTTTGTATGATCTTGTTTGAATCAAATACTTGAAAAAAATGAAAAAAAAATAAAATATTTTTTCTCATTTAATTATGAGTTTAAGTGCAAACAAATAAGATTTTCTGAGAGATTTGAGATTGTATAAAACCATATCTCAATACACTGTTGGAATATTAAGTTTCAGACACAATCCTCTGTTTATTCCTATTCAAATGCATCAGTCATCACTTTTAACCAGGTGCAATGATTACATTATGTGTCCCAGTCACCCAGGTGAAATGAATTCATGCATAACATTTGTTTGGTGCTATAAAAGACAAGACATTTGCAAATTATTCCAACTTTATGAGCGACCCTGTATATGATTTTTCGAATACGATTCCATTGAAAGACGACCTACGATCTATTATCACGCAGCCCGAAGCATGCTGTATTTATACTGTATTAAACATCTATACTGAGAGAGGAATGTAGTAAATCTTCCCACATAATCCTAAAATCAGGAGTAAGTAGCTATATATATATGTATATATATACACACATATGGTACATGTGCACAAGCCTTATGCTCCCATTCATTTGCACACACGTATGAGTGGGAGTTCCCTGAATGCTTGAACATGTTGCACCATGTACACGCCATATAAACTACACAGTGCGTGTTTGTGTGGTTTACAGCTGGTGATTTCCCGAGGTCATGTTTAACCCCACGCTGCCGTCGGCTGTTTCTCATCTGGTCCCGGTGACTCCCCCCCTGGAAGCCCTGATGAATAGTGCTGGCAGGTTGCGGTGGCATAGCCTGAGTTATACATAAGACCTTCCTCTCATCCCGGGGCCATACCTTCATAAAGCATATTTCAACCCCGCAACACCCTTTATATTACAAACACAGATTATTTTTTTCCCCCTGCTTCATATTTTAAAGTTCAGGTGCTGAAAGCAGCTACACGGAGAGAGACGAGCCGGCGTGTCCCGCGCCAAAGAATGGATTTATGTCCGCTAAAATCAGTACAAGAGGGGGGGAGGCTGATGATGGGGGAGGCGGTTGTGTGCTTGTGTGTCCGTCCCCATGACAACGGGGATGAAAACACGCACTTCCTTGCACAGCGAAGCCCATATAAGGGGGCCACCGGGCCCGAGGGCCCCCGCTCAACAATACCTTTAATGTCATAGCTCAGTGACTGCTCTTTGTGAATGAGGCGGCGCACTGCGGCCCGCACAAAAACTCAAAGGCAAAATGGATTAGAATATGAGAGAAAAGATGACTGAATCAAACCCACTGGATTGGAGGAGATTAGTTGAAGGGATTATGGGAGAAATGACACACTAATTACTTTCTGTTGAGGCAGGAGATGAGTTTGGGTTTCAGAGTTTTTTTTTTTTAGTTGAGGGATGTGTGCACTCAGTGGACACGTTCTGTCACTTCTGATACAATTTCATCGCCTTATTTGAATTTCAGTGTACTGTAGTACAGACCACACAGAAACACCTTTATTTTTATTAAATTGGAAACCAAACAAATTGAAGATATAAGAAATAAATTGGGCAGAACATTAGTTTGCTGTTTTCCTTTGTTTCATACAACTGTAAAATGAATATATTTTATTTTGAATTTTCTGTAAGTAAGAACAAACTAACAGAACTTTTAAAAATACATTTACAGACCAAATAATTAATTGATTAATTGAGAGAATATTCAGATTATTAAGCAATCATAATAGCCTTAGAAAAAATATCTGCTTTAAAATGTTTAATTCTCATTGAGAACACACTTTATTATTAAACTATAGTCAATACTTTGCATAAAGTGTATCTTTTGAATCGCTTGAAAAGTAACACACACTGAAAACTAATGAAATAAATACATTTTATTTAATAAGTAAAAAAAGTTTGTCATTTATGTGAAGCCCCAACAAAAGACCAACAGATATTTCTGCACAATGCTTTGAAGTGAACGTTTGCATCAGCATCTTTGTTTCACCATTTAACCTGCAGAAACCTCTTTCAACCAAGTCAAACATTGCAAGGCTTTGAAAGTGCCGCTGATACATACTCCAGTCCTTCCTGTTGTATTTGTGAGAATACCAACTCAAGTCAAACACTTCAGGAGAGACAACAGCGAGCCACTAAGACCTGCAATCTGACTCCGTGGCGTCCGCTCCTTGTTGACCGAATGCTTCTCTCTTGCTGTTAATTATTTGACCAAACTGAAGTTGAGGGGTTTTAGAGAATGTCTTGTCCGGAGTTTACTCTGCTCTCCAGGTCTCCAATTAGCCTAAAAGGACCCCAGGAAGGATCGCAGGGACAAAGGAGTAGAAAGGGGAGCGCCAAAAGAAAAACAAAACACAACAATCAACAAGACCTCCTGGCGTCCTTATGGGGGGGAGGACACACACACACACACACACACACACACACACACACACACACACACACACACACACACACACACACACACACACACACACACACACACACACACACACCTCCTCCTCCCATCACTCACAAACGCTGTGCTGTTTTCAGAGCTCAGTCGGTCACTGTGGAAACCTGGAGACTCTTTCGTTCATTTCAATCGTTCATTTCCCTTCCTCCCTCCTTGCGTTTTTCTCTCATTGCACACACACACACACACACACACACACACACACGCACACACACTCTGACACCCCCCCTTGTCCCCACATCCTCCCGCCCCTCCATTCACGCCCTCCCTTCTTCCAGGGCTAAAACAAAGCACGGGCCTGAAAGGGCTCTGAGGTAGGTAAATGTATTCAGTGACACCGGCCGGATGATTCCCTTCTGTGCCAGCCCTGTTACATTTGTTTCAGGCCTTGTCTGAGGGCAGGGACGGCGTGTTGGGCCCTTTGTCCCGCGTGCCCTCTGCACGGCCCTGCAGTTAATGGTGGCCTTGTCCTAGGCTGCTGGACCAGAAACCCTGCAGCCCCACGGGGACGGGCCGACACGGTGGACACGGGAAGTGGGAGAAAACATGGGAGGATGAGGAGGGATGAGGAGGGTTATTGGGGGTGTAGCGGCTCGGTAATCCCACCTCGGACGTTTACACGAGTTCATCTCTGGTCCCCGAAATGCTCTATAAAGTAGAGAAGGAGACTTTGGAGGCATAAAGGGATAAAACACTGCATTTACAAATTTAGACTCGTACTTAATCTACAAAAATACTGGTAATATCTCCTCTCCCATCCTCTCCTCTCCTCTTCCCTCTCCTCTCCCCTCCTTTCCTCACCTCACCTCTCCTCCTCTACTCGCCTCACCTCTCCTCCCATCCTTTCCTCTCTACCTCTCCTCTCCTCCCATACTCTCCTCTCCTCGCCTCACCTCTTCTCCCATCCTCTCCTCTCTTCCTCTCATCCCCTCTCTTCCTCTCCTCCCCTCTCTTCCTCTCCTCCCATACTCTCCTCTCCTCCCCTCTCTTCCTCTCCTCCCATACTCTCCTCTCCTCCCATCCTCTCCTCCCATACTCTCCTCTCCTCGCCTCACCTCTTCTCCCATCCTCTCCTCTCTTCCTCTCATCCCCTCTCTTCCTCTCCTCCCCTCTCTTCCTCTCCTCCCATACTCTCCTCTCCTCCCCTCTCTTCCTCTCCTCCCATCCTCTCCTCTCCTCCCCTCTCTTCCTCTCCTCCCATCCTCTCCTCTCCTCCCATCCTCTCCTCTCCTCCCCTCTCCTCCCCTCTCTTCCTCTCCTCTCCTCTCCCCTCCTCTCCTCCTCCCCTCTCCTCCCCTCTCCTCCCCTCTCTTCCTCTCCTCCCCTCTCTTCCTCTCCTCCCATACTCTCCTCTCCTCCCCTCTCTTCCTCTCCTCCCATACTCTCCTCTCCTCCCATCCTCTCCTCTCCTCCCCTCTCTTCCTCTCCTCTCCTCTCCTCTCCCCTCCTCTCCTCCTCTCCTCTCCTCCCCTCTCCTCCCCTCTCTTCCTCTCCTCTCTCCTCCCCTCTCCTCCCTGACACAATAGCCCTAGCCTTTCCTCCTTTTTCCCCGGCTGTGAGTGACAGGCCATCCACCCGAGGGGGCCAGGTGCCGTGGAGAGGGTGAACTTGATCAGTGAGTTGGTGGGGGGTCGGAGGCAGACATCCTGCTGCTGGGTCTGAAGAGGGGCCCCCAGCATTTAGCAGTGAGGGTCCTAACCGGGCTGCTTGAGAGAACATCTTCACTCCTGTTTTGTGCGTCTTCCTCGCTGGGAGAGAAGTGGGATGGAGAACTATACCACACTTGACTCCGGTAATCTGCCCAACAGCAGAAGAGCCGGAGTCCTCTGCTGACCTAAGAGGAGAGCATATCCTCGGTGCTTTTTTATTTAACGGTTGTTCTTAACGAAGTATGATTAGACATTTCATTACTCATAACTAAAGGCAATCAATGCTGAGTTACACAAATAATAACTAGTTGACAAAACATCTTTGAAAGACAGTAGCATCAGCATTTGCTTAAAACAGGATTTACATTTCTATGTAATTGGATTCCTCATAAACAGTGGTGGAAGACATATTGAGATCTTTTACTTAAGTAAAAGTAATAATAGCAGTATAAAGATATTCCAAATTTAAATATTTTACTCAAGCAACAAAGTGTACTTAAAGCATCAACATAAAAAGTATGTAGTAGAGTGTTTTGTTTCAATATTTCACATATTAATTAGTATAGATGATGCAATAATGTTCTTATAATTAAGTGGAGTCTAAGTATGATGTAGCATAACAGGGAAATCCTCAAGAGAAATACATCCATATTACGATACTTGAGTAAATGTTCTTGGATGCTCGAGAAGAAGACATAATAAATTGAAGGGAAGAGTTGCATTTAGATGTCAAACTGCATTAAATCTCATAACAACCTTGTTATTTTACTGTCTCTCACTGAAAGACACAAAGTGCAAATTCGAAGCACTTTTATTTCTCTTACCTGTGCCTTTCCTTCTTAAACTGTATTATGTAAAGCACCTCGGGTCGCCTGTGTGCGAAATGTATAAATAAACACGTCTTGTTATTTCTCCATCTAAGTTTTTTGTACTTTAATTGGTTCCTGGACTCTATGACCACTAACTTCTTCTCACCTTTACTTGCCTGTATCACAAAACTCTTAGGATAACTATTGCGTTGCTGCAAAATGACTTAATAAATAGTGAATTAATGTCACCTTTCTACATTCTACAACAGCCTTTAGTTGTTGAGCTAAGCTTTGATGTAACAAGTTAGTTATTTGAAGTTATTCCTGCTTCGTTTCTATGAGTTCTGCTCCTGCACTGAAATGACTGTCTGCCAGGAATCCCAGTATATGTGTGTACGTGTTTAAGTGTGTGTTCATAAGAACCCAAAACTCAAACATCGCTCTCTTTCTTTCTCTCTCCCTCCCTCTCTCTCTCAGTGTTGGGCATCAAAATCACCTCTTGTATTGGGGGGCCACCACTACAAACTGTGTATGAGGGGATTAGGGGCTCCTTGACCGCTCCTTCAAACACACACCCAGCATGGCCGCCTGAATTATAACTATTAGATACCCCGAAAATGAGACTGAGATGAAAGGAGGGTAATACTGAGAGCTTTTCCCAGGGACGAATTTTGACCACACGTCCAGCAAAAATGAATCTGTAATCCAAAAGCCCACAAAGGCCACAGTGGAAGCCGTCCTAGAGTGTTGTGCTAGCTTGCTGAGAGAGGCTTTATGTTTCTATTGCCTTCATTGAGCCTGGGAGTGCCATAATAATGATTATAGACTTTAAAGGCTAGATTAAAGTGAGGAGGGGGGGAGCTTAGTCTGTGAAGTAATTTAGGGCAGTTTCTTAATGGGAAAATTCCTCTGAACAACAGTGAAAAGGACACAGGACTCCATCCACGAGGACAGAGGTGTTCTCAGATCAAGCTGGCACTTTGCTATATATGACCATGAAATTTACTCAAACACAAACACACACACACACACACACACACACACACACACACACACACACACACGCTCGTCTGCTGGGCCGTGTGCTCAGTGGAGCTGCAGGCGGTGCAAGGTGATCCCGTATTATCCGGTCAGCCTTTACTCGGCAGGTGAAAGTGCTGTGGGGCAAGAGGGGCTTAATGTAGCTGCGGTCTATTCAACCAGCCAAGGAAGGTGCGGGCGGTGTGGGTGGGGGGTGGGTGGGGGAGCAGCCGAGAGGCCGAGAGGCTGAGAGGCTGAGAGGCTGAGAGGCTGAGAGGCCCCGCTGCATCACAAACGGCAGACACCGCAGAGGCAGCACACACACAGGCCAAGGTGTGTCAACGCTGCAGGCTGCAGCTCCCTGAAGGATACGGTGACTGATCTGCAAGAAAACTGTTGTAAGTTTTGTTACAGCCCACTGGTAATATATATATATATATATATATATATATATATATCCCCAATTATTTCCCAGAGCAGTAAGTATTACAGGTATTCTTTTTTCAATATCAGAATCAGCATTTTTTTTATAATCCCACAAGAAATTGTACAGCTGTAATTGATCCATAAAAGTTAGGAAGAAAGAGAAAGTAGGTGCTCATGAATAAAGAGGCTATAAACATCGTAATGTCCACACGAGTATAAAAGTACACTCAGAAGAGCCACTCGATGTGATTTGGGAACCTAGTGAGGATGCTTCTTTGCTTACATCCCCCTTGAAGATGTTAGAGTGACTTAGGAGACCCAGGATTACATCTCCCATCCTGTTATTTGGCAGTTTTTAGGGGGGGATAAATGAAATATATATATATGTACTGAAAACAGCATATTTGTCTTCTAGTTATCAGCACTCAACAATAAAGAGCTGTTACTCAAATAGAAAAGCAACCGGAATAAAAGGCATATTTCACAATGGAATAAAAAAAAATCCTAAGGCGAAACAATAAAACTATAACAACCCCGCACACTCAACACAAATCAAAAGCACATTTTACTTGCTCATTTTACTGCCGAGTCTATCCCACCCCACCCGCAGCCCAGGATTCCCCTCGAATATCCCCTAATTCCCAACTGGAGCTGCTAACAAAGCTGGCTGGGATGCCAACAAATCCCACTACCAGCTCCTTCTCCGCTTACGGCGGAATAACTCTCGCTCTCTCGCCAGAATTCCTTGTCTGTTCATCTCAGGCCAGACAATATGTGTTGCAGAGAATGTGAAACTCTGTGCGGATGGGCCCTCAGGGACATGTGCTCATCACGTAAGGTTTGAGATAAAGGGAGACAGGGATGGTAACTCAAGCACGGAAAGGAGAGAAGGGACGAGCCATCCAGGGAGAGAGTGTTAGGGAAAATAAGACCTGGGTTCAGTTCCCTGTGCACGTGGCTCCCGTACCTCCCAGGCTCAGGTGTGTTTTCCTCCAGAAGCTTTACTGAGTGCTGCTTTCACCAGGATCTGGAGGTCAATTCAGCCGTTTCTGTGAGTGGATTTTGATCAAAGTAAAACAAAAAGAGGAATAATTTACAAAGTGAATGTGCTATATCCTGCATCTCATATATATATGTATATATATATGAAACAGTTCATGCTCAATTAATCAACACAGCCTCCTCAGCATTTTGGGATTTTCTCTTGAATCTAAATATCTAAATTTGTATTTATTTTTTAATAAGTTAGTCCGAGTCTTCAAAACACTGCATCATTGTTTCAGTGCAACATTAAGTTATTTCCCCTGCAAATCTTTCCAACTTTTTAAAAAGTTGTTTTCTAATCTTTTACATGGTTACACACACATTGTTTGTGAACTGCAGTTTCTTAGTTTCTTGAGTTTTGTTTAAAAAGTGTTTTATTTATATTGAAAAATACAAAAAAAAAAACCAACCTTTTTTAAAAAATTGCATTTTATTAAAGGTTTCCTCATGTAATCAGTATGTATTGCTGTAAAGGCCACTAAAACATGATGCAGGATGAAATATGCCAGATTCAACAAGTGGAAATATTTTGTTTCTTATTTTTGATTGATTTTGTTCCATTTTCTTTTACATCACATTGCATTAAAACCACACCAGTGCATACGTGTGGTGAACCGTGACATGTTAACAGCTTCCAGTTGAACAAGAATCATGTTATAAGGAGCAGGAGCTGCAACACACGGTGGTTTGACCGTGCTGTTCATACCTCCACCACTAGAGGGAAGTGTTGGCTCTAAATGACCATTGAAACAAACGCTGCATGGAAGCGAGGCAGCAGAACTACACGGATCAATGAACGGTTCAGTCTGCAGGTAACGGCGTGTTTCCATGGATGTAACTAATAAAATATCAAGCAAACATTCTGGGGGGGAAACGGTTAGGATGATACATTAGTTCAACAGCAATTACTCAAACCGTTCCCACCTGGTGAACCCGGAAGTTGGAGAATTAATCAGCCATGTTGACGTTTAAGCTTAAAATAAGAACGCAAACATTCGTCAGACTCGGCTCTTACCTTTTTTTATTATGTTTGCAAACCCTTTTAGCTATTTGCTAATACAGTTGCTGACACCACCGAAATATAAATTCCCCCCTTCACCTTCATGTTCTTACCCTGCAACCAGAATTAGCTCTGTGTGCTGTTCAAGTGCATACAGTAGCTACTGAGTACACCCCGGAGGATAAATGCACCTTTCTGCCTGTCACATTCACAGATGCGGAGCGTCATCAAAGTAAAGCTTCAAACCCCCAACCCTTGAAGGAGGCATCGGCAAGCAAGCTGCACCCTTCAGAAGTCAGGAGGCCGTGTTTGCTCCAGGGATTACATTGCCACACCAGAGGGCCTCCCAGACAGACACCAGCCACCACCCAAAGGTACAAATAAAATTAAAAAACCCTCCTCTGCTGGTGGTTGCAATGCACAGTTCAGGGTGGGTCCAAGGGGGACTTCATGGGGAGCCCCTCTTTTCTGTGGACCGTCGTCCTCCTGCGGGTTTGTGTTGACTCAGATGGGACGAGTAAACAGAACCGGGGTGAAGCCATGTGGCTCCATGAGAATGGAGCGCCGGCCCAGTGGATTAGGCTAATGCTGGGCCCATGAGGGAGTGTTTGGGAGGGTTGGGGTTGTTGCAGTGCGGCCTTCCCTGACAGGAGGTGATGGATTAGGGCTTTGTCGGGGCCCATGTCGGCCTGAGGGACCCGGTGATGAAGGAAGGAGGGAGGCATAGGGGGAGATCAGGGCCCAGGGGCCAAACCCAATCCCAGGATAAGCAACATGTTGACAAGGGATTATCCCGTTTGCTGTATTGCTTTGTCTCATGGACGGCCAAGGGAGAGAGATAGCAAATGTACGGACAAGCAGTGGACAGCGGTATGAGGTGTCCGGAGATGTTAAACTGATGCCATGTCACTGATGATGTGATGGCACAGATGGTTGTTTTCGTTACACATGACATAATACTCCCATTTGATATGTCTGCTATAAAGATCTCAAACATCAAGACAAACAAACGATTACTCCCCCTTTTTTATTTTAAATATGATAAATCAGTCAAATCAGCTGCATGAGTGAGTTGTAGGAATGAAAACCTTCATCGTTTTGGTTTCATTGGCTCAGGATCGAGAACCGCTGAATTGACAAACCGCCACTAATCCCCCCCCCCCCCCCCCCCCCCCCCCCCCCCCACGCACGAGCAGGGATTGAGTTACAGTAAGCGCTGGCGATAGCAGCACCCCCTCCCCATGATATCTCCGTCACGTTCGCCTCCTTTTTGTTGAAATGTGAAAACCAGATTGTGTCTTTTTACGGGTCCCCCCCCCCTTTGAAATCCGGCACACTTGACCCTCCCTTGCCTGTGATTTTTACTGCTACTCTGGTTTATTTCTGGAAACCGCCTACGCTCCTCAGCTTGTTTAAGACGCCTGCCCAAGTGTGCCTTTTGTTTATTTTGCCAGTTGGGACAAACAGTAAAGTTTGGGTGATTAAGCTTTTTTGCATGAGGTCTCGTACAACCCCAAGAGAGAAAAACCGCAGAGGAACATTTGGAGGGGAGGCTCGTGAGTCCACAATTGTTGGTTCTGATGAGTGGTCGGGGTCTGGAGGAGAGTAAATTGCAAACACTTGGCAATATCAACCACTGGCACCGTCTCCACATCTGGGCTTTGTCTAAAGTTATTAAACGTGAAAAAAACAGTGATAAATGATACACGGTGAAATTATTCGCCGCGAGAGTTTTCTATCCTCAAGATTAGGAACAGGAAATTCTCTGAGGTCAGATATTTGTCATTTAACTCTGCAAATAATCGCCACTTACCGCATTCCTCAGAAGATGGATTTGCACCGAGGTTATCTGAAACACAAACGGTTAGTTTAACATATTCAGATGATGAGTGGAGGGAGGGGGGGGGAGTGAGAGAAGATTGTGAGAGATAGTGACTGATATGTGGCGAGGAGGCACCGATCCGTCTCTTGACGAACTTGTCGCCTCACCACGCTCCATGTGTCAAGGCCTGGCACTCTCCCGATGTCAGGCGTGGGTGGCCTCCTGACAAGCGTTTGACTGTGTGTGTGTGTGTGTGTGTGTGTGACGTCCGTCTGGGCTGAAACCGCTCCTGAACACACACCCACGTAATGACACTGACACGGTGCCATCAGGCCCGTCACCAAGCCCAGAGAGTCCCTGGCAAACACAACCTTTACCCCCCCACCACCTCCCTCCCTCCTTCCTTTTTACGGGCCTTGCTGTTCGCTCGCTCTCCTTCTCTGGGTCTATCACTCATTTGGTCGAGTGCAACCACAGCCATTAACCAGCAATTTGGGCCTTGAATGATTATATTTAATGCAATTATGAGCATGAAAAACAGAGAACGAGAGCCTTGGGAGCCGGGCCCCGGCTCTTGGAACCGGCTGGTCTGAAAAATGAACCCTGCGCTGTAAACTGTAAAGTACCTCCTGTGAATGTCAGTGAAGAGAGTGCCAGCCAGTCCGACACAGGCGTCACTCGTAGACCCCACTCTGTAATTGCCTGGTAGCCGGAGCTCGCTGTGTAAGCTTTGACGTGGCTCTGTGGCGATGGCGGCGCTGACAGAATAAGGGACTGGAGATTTAATGCCCAGGCTCAACTTTCTGCTTCATTGGTGAACCTTTTTGATTTCTGGCTTCAATTAGTTTTCTTTTTTTTTGGGGGGGTGGGACCAAAGTGCCCAGGTCGCTGGTGAGAAGGGGGCACGGTCTGGCATGAATTAAAACCAACTACTGTCAGTTGTAGATCTGGATCCTGGATCTTGGCAGGCACTCAACGCACAAGCTGTTGTTTCTGCCGCAAAAAAGCACTACCGAGAGCATTAATTCAGTGGGAAATTTTGGAGCGATGTCATTCGTATGCACCGAAGGGGGGCGCGGGGGGGGGGGGGCGTGTCTCGACATAACAGATGTCGGTCCATTTGCTGACACGCTGCATATTCATTCCTGCGCATTCCTGCAGGTGTGTTTGTAGGTGGTGATCTCCCTGTAATGCACCCACTCAGCATAAAGAGGAGGAGGAGGAGGAGGAGGGAGACAGACTGAGTCTTTAGTGACAATAGCCTCCTTCTAGATCTCCGTGGGTGTTGGTGGAGGGCATTTAAAGGCCATTCAGCCCTTAGCAAAACCCCCTGAAGACGCCCCCGCATTCTGCGGATGACTACCTGCCCAGGAGCCCTGTCTCTCTGCCCCATCTGTCCCCTCCAAAGAGGCTGCCCTCCTCTTCCCTCCTTCACCACAGTGCTCCTGGAGAGCCCCCCCCCCCCCCCCCATACACACAAACCAATGGCTGATTGCTGACTCAGCTCTGCATCAGGCTGACAGTGCAAACAGAGCAACGCAGGGGGTAAAGAGTGTGTGAGCGTATGTGTCTGTGAGTGGGAGGGCGCAGGCTTCTGTTGTATTTGTTGGAGAATGAGTCGGTGTGTGTGCGTGGGAGTTACTAGGTGGGAGATTGAGCATTCATTAATGGTGATGGATGTGTGTGTGTGTGTGGGAGTTTGTATGGACGAACACAACTGTAGGAGGTTAGAGGGTGTGTGTGGGTTTGTATGTAGGAGGAATTCAGGGGGTGAACGTGGGCGTTTCGCTGTGTGTGTGTGTGTGTGTGTGTGTGGGCGGTGGGGGGGGGGGGGGGGGGGGGCATAGTAGTGGCACAATTCATGTTTTACCTCTAACTTTAAATACAGATTTTAAAAGCCAACCAACAGCTGTCCATTAAAAATATCTAAATGATGCATATAAATATAAACCAAACTCAAGGTCCACTTACTTGCTTGTTCTAGAACTTTTGACTATGCTCCTCATCGTTGCCATGGAAATGTAGATGCTCAAATATAATATAATTCTTTGGAAATATGTTCTTGTATTCAAAACCTGCAAGACGAGGTCAGTTTAATACCTGGTAGCTACATTTATGTGTTTTGTATTAATGCCAATTTTTTCCCATCTAATTGGAATAAATATTTAGCTCTGGGATATTTTTGCCCAAGATGATCCTTTCATGAAAATTTGATGCCAACATGTGGGTGTTCGTTCTCAACAGCATGCCCTCATTTTTTTTGTTTTTTTGTTTTTTGAGGCTAGGCAGCAGGTTGTAGCCTTATTCCCACAAGCGCGGCTGTATAGGAACAGGCACAATGTGACCTTCATCCCAGCATGCTCAGCCCATTAGTCCAATTTACTCAGCTGTCAAACTCACAAATTCACACTCGCATCCATTCTGAGAGCAGGAGGTTAAAAGAAGAAAGGCGTTCTGCATTCCTTTCAACCTCTTGGTTTGCCGCTCTGCACAGAAACTTGCTGAATAAACCTTCCTTCTCTGTCCAGGAGTGAGAAAACCAAACCCCCCCCTGCCTCGGTGGGAGGATGACTGTAGATGAGTTAGCTAAACACTTTCTGGCAAGCAGGCACACCGCCGGCTGCACACACGAGGGCTGCAGGCGTGGGAAAGACCTGACTCTGATAATAAGCAGCGTTTGGCCCTTCTAACCTCTGCAGGCTTTGGCTTGGGCTGGTTGTCTCTTTCTGCCTCGCTTGTTTTCTCTCTCTTTCTCTCTGTGTGAGTGGAAGAGTCACAGGAGAGGAGGTCAGCCAAGGAGAGGCCCGCAGCTGCGTCTGCGAGGTCCGGGTGTGTTTATTTGGGCAAGCCCAACCAAAATAAGCTCCAGCCAGGCATTGCTCCTGAGGACTGGGGGCCACCACGGCCGCGGTGCTTTTCATCCGGAACAATGGGGAAAGCGCTGTGACCGAGGAGGGAGCCGCACGCCGCGGTTTACCGTACGACAGCTGCCTCGTCGGTTGGGGGCGGGAAGAGCGCTACAGATGTGGACCGGATAGATGGTTCATGGTCCCACACCTACTCCTGTTATACAGTCGTTCACCTCATGCTCGATGGTCATTGGACGAGTCCCAATGTTTAATATGAGAAAGTATGTAGTGGAAACCTCGGGGTGGAGATCCAGGATAACTAATAATAAAGTATCTACCTACCTTCCTTCCTTCCTTCCTTCCTACCTACCTACTTACCATACCTACCTTACCTTACCTTACCTTACCTACCTTACCTTACCTTACCTTACCTTACCTTACCTTACCTTACCTTACCTTACCTACCTTACCTACCTTACCTTACCTTACCTTACCTTACCTTACCTACCTTACCTTACCTTACCTTACCGACCCACCCAGCGTTTCATGGTCCTGTAAAGTAAATCTGGGAATGTTGGTTTGGACTCTTAACCGTGACGGCTGATTCATTGATACTTTAGATTTTTTCTTTATTGGGACTCAACAGACTGGTCGTCTGATCAGAGGATAAAGGGCTCCAAGATGAACAAAGTAACAGTCTGTTACTTTGAGTTTAATCATGGGTGTTATTCCTCAGTGCTTTAATAGCCGGTAACTTTGGAAGGGCCATAAAATTCATGAGGTTGCAACAATGCCTTTGATTCTGTGACCTGCTCTGCTATCACTCAGGTGATCTATACTAGGGGGGACAACTGCCCTTTTTATGCAGAATAACAACATCTCCCATCCTGCTTTACTCATCACACGCCCTGCACTGACCCATCCGTTAAAAGGGGTCGTCCAGCCCTATGCAAAGGTGCACAGGTGTGCCCCAGGGCCTTTCTGGGCCACGTGACTGACAGTTGCCCGCCCAACGTCCCCTCTAGCCGCCAATCAATCCTTTCAGCGCCAGCCGCCTCCTCTCCACCGGGGCTCTGCTCATCTGTTACGGGCCGTAAAGTTGACAGATGATTAGCCGTTCTGCTTATCTTGTTTTGCCCCACCCATCCCACCCACTCCGTCCCTGCTGTGGAAGTCATCATCGAGCCTTGTTTGCCCCTCGTGTCGTACCGTGCCCAAGCCCAAGGCCCTACCTTACCATAACATACCTCCTCCTTGTGACCTCTTCTCTACCTCCACAGGACGCAACATTTCAAACTCCATCCTTCATCAACACCCTCCTCCCCATCTATCCTCACATAGCTCCCACCGGCCTCGTGCCCTTGGTAAAAAAAAGCTCTTGGTGTGTTTGCCCCCCTCGGCTCTGACAGTGGGGGCAACTGTGTGTCAGCTGAGCCGACAGACAAAGCAGGTGCTGTGGCCGGGGCTCGAGGAGGGGCAGCTGTCCATCAGACCTGCTCACATATGGCCACTGGATCAGGGCCTGACTGATTGACAGCCAGGCTGGTGGTGGCTACTTCTGTTAGAGGGCTCAGTATAAGTGAGTTAAGAACATCTTCTCGGTGTCCACCTTGTTGTAATTTGTTTTTCGTACATAAAAATGATCAAAAATATAATTTTATCTACATTTATTTCATCTTTGTGGGTGTAAGAAGCGACAGATGGCAGTATGCAGTATCAGCCACATCCTCCAGCTCTCATCTGCCCACATTTTTTTTTTTGCTACCTGCAGGATGCTAGTGGCCAACCACCACCCCCAGAGGGCCCCGATTCTTAATCATTACCCCCCACCTCCTCTGAAATTAAAATGCTAATATGCAGGCTGCCCTATGAGATTCCTCTACATAATTTGCTGTCCTCCCCCTCCCCTAACCCCAGCTCCCCCTAAAACATCACTATGAGGTCTGACAGGAAGTGGGTGACTCCTGACAGGTCGCATTGATTGCCTGGCTGGGAAAGAAGTCAGCGTAACAATGGAGAACATGTGTCCATTTTAGGACAAGCCTTAACTTGTCTGACACCCTCATTTGGGATTCGCCCGCAGAAAAAACATCCCTTGGTTAAAGAAAAGTATTTCATCTGCTCAGACAGAAATTTGGTCTTAGTCTGTCTCGTTTGAAGTAAAGAAGACATGATTGTATTTAGTTTTTCTTCCAAAAATAATAACAGAAACGTTCATCTTTGATTCAGAAATCATTGTTTGTACCCTCTGCTTTGGTGGCTTGTAGGTTAGATTCAGGGCTTTTATGCTGTTCCTTTTAAAGCTCCAGCAGGCGATGGATGTGTTATTGTCTGTGTGTGATTAGGTAGTTCTGTTCCATTGCCGTTTCTTCCATGTGAACATTAAATAAGAGCCAGCCCACTTCTGAAATGTCTTTGATAGATGATATGAACGGCTAAATTCCTTTATACAGCTTTGAAATGGCTCATTCTGGGCACATTAATAACAGGGATCATAATAGGGACATGGTTTAGTTTACATTTGGCTGTGGCATTCAATTCTTTAACAAGGATTGTTGCCGTCTTACACATTAGATCGATTGTTGGAAAAGCATATAATGATGTGCATTAAGAGTGGAGCTGTGTGTACCGGTAGGAAGTGGCCCTATCTGTCTCAAGCCTGCATGTGTCTGTATTTGTGTGAGAATATATGCTGATGCTTGAATGCAACAGACGGTGTGTAGAAATGGGGGGGAAATTAATGAATGAGCTGCCTACATTATTTTGTAGTAAATTACAACAAATAAAAACCCTGACCTGCATTTGTAACTCTACTCGTTACTCCGACAAGTAGTACAAGTTCCTAAACCTGACTCTGACAACCAACCAATGACAATCTCATTGTTTTAGTCAGTATTCAATGCTCACATTTATGTGTGTAAAGTAAGCTTAAAGTAAATGTGTAAAGTAAATCAGTCCTAAAAAATCCCCCCCTTGTCTTTGCCACAGTAGGAACAGGAAAGCAGAATTTACAGTACTTTATATAAGAGAATTTGAATTCCTGTTTTGACCAATTTAACATGTTTGACATTTTGTTTTCTATTACAGTAAGGAAAGCAATGTTGCAGTCAAGCTTGGTGTCACTGTCACCTCACAAATAATGAATGAGGCTATTAAATAAACGGTATCGGCCGATACCTATGGGTCATACCTACTCATCACTGTTGACGTCTGTGAAGTACTTGCTGAAATAGTCATTGCTGCAGGATGACAGGCGATGAGGTCATCCAGAAAACTCACCGCCAGAGTGAACCACTGAAAAAATAATGTCCTATTCAGACAACAAAGCGTGATTTCTGATATCTAAAATGTGGATGATTATATCTAATATATCACAGTATATGCTGTGTGCAAGTTTGGAGCAGTTTATAATAGGTCAGAGGCTAATATAAAAACAAATCAAAGCAGGATTAAGTCTTTGCATTACAACGTTAGAGGCCTGCGACCAGAAAGTCATGGGTTTAAGTGTTTGAAAACTCAGCATTGAAAAGAACACCTAATGGAGCGAAGCTCGTTCAGGCAGACAACTCGAGCTGCACCTTTATACTCATGTGACATGCCTCATTCTCCAATAATCTTCTCCCATTCACATCCTCCCTATTTGGCGGGCTATTTAAGCTACAATATTTTCCATCTCCCGCCTTCTCTATGTAAGTTTAGCTGGGGAGTGATGGGCCCGGAGCCTAGACGCCAAACTGACTATCTGCTGGCGCTACAATAAACATTTTAAACCTGTCTGAATGAAATGTTATCATGGAGTAGAAAGTATTTCATAAGATTAAAAACTGGAAAGTGGAGCTTTTTTTTCTTCTTTTTTTCTGCTGTCTTGAGTGACGGTGGAATACTTTCCCCTCTCTCATTTTAGTTTCCTGTCAGGCATGAGGTCAGAAGTGGGCTGGCAGGGCCTTCTAACATGCACACGAGTTGAGTGTGAGTGGGCTGGTATGATAATGACGATCCAAATCTTTGTAGATGCAGATATTGATTTCAGGGAGATTTAAAGGAGAGATCCTCATTTGGAAACCCTTTCACAGTGAGGGAGGTAAAACAGAAACAGCCGGAGCAAGGTGGTAATAATCTGTGTTATAACTGTTCATACATTGACTTTCCATTAGGGTAATAAGCCTTTTGAGGTAAAAAAAACAAAACAATTAGCAATGCTGTCATAGCACCTTTTAATGCACATGCTTATGTTTTTTCCCCTTTTTTTGTCCTAAGAATTCTATGCATATTTGGTTTTATTGCATTAGCAAGATTTGTAATCAATTTCCAGTGATAACACAAGACGCTTTTATATACTGTATCTTCATCCCCTTTTACATACTGTATCTTCATCCCCTTTTACATGGAGTACTAATTTAAATTCCCAAATTCAAGTTCTGTAAACATCTAATTTAATCTATCAACGGTTGACTTCAAATCAATAGCAGATGCATTCAGTTCTTCCAATGATGATAAATGGAACTGAATTTCATCTTAACCTAATATTATAAAAAGAGCTCTTTGTTTTTTAACCCGGTCTCTAGAGCTCATGTAAGTATCCGTGTTGACACTGCTCTTTCTGTGGAAAATTCGCAAGAAACAAACATATATTGAGTCATCGCATCTTTTAAGAGACCGCAGTTAATTGACGACATCCCTCCTTGCGTCACTCACGACACCGCAAGCTGACGCGTAGCGGAGTGTGACTGTCAGTGAAAATGACAGCAAGTGTTCTAGTGAGGAGGAGGAGGAGGAGGAGGGTGGCGAGAGTGCCTTTCATACTCACGCGAAATGAATTTGTCGCTCTGAATAATGCATCGCAGCTCGGGCCGATATGCCAGGCAGCATGTGTTGAGGACATCCAGTCGGCATGAAAGCTCAAACTGACTACAAAGATGGTTTTACGGTTTAAAACGGTCTATGTCTCCAATAAAGTCTTTTGTAGTTATTATTAAGATAATGAGCTGTTTTATACATATGGCTCTCTCTTTCATATGGATGAAAGGTTGAGTAGGTGATTCTTTTCAGAGACACTTTCTGTTATATTACTTGAAATCCTCGTAACATACCGAGAGCAATGAATACGTGAAATGATCTGACATAACAAAAAAATAAAAAAATGTCGTCTGTGCCCGTAGCAACACTGTAAAAACCCCGTCCAATGAAAAAAGACGGGCCAGAGGAGACAATTGGAGAGCCTGCCTGTCTGTCAATGCTTACTTCCTGCTTTGAACAGAAGAGGAATGAAGAGGGCGGGACTTTTTCAAAGTCTCTCGGTCATTTTCCAAATGACCTACTCTGCCTTTAAGTCATGCCTACTTGTGAGGATGTTTACAGCCTCTGTTTACAGCACAGTATTTATTTTAGCCGAGTCAAATGGAACAATCTACATGAATACATGTTTATTATCAAGTGAGTCATCTCTTTTGACCTCTTCAGGGCATCGCTCACCCTACCACTGTTTTCTCCTCTGTTACATCTGTGACCCCTGATAACAAGAACACATTTAACCAGTCATTGTAGGATCATCTTTGGGGGTCATCGTCAAAAATCAATACCTTGTTTATTGTCTGAACAGGCCAGTCACTATCTCCACAAGCAGATGGCTGTAATTGGTCTTGGACAGCGTGGACCATTGGGTCTGAGGGGTGGGAAACATTTTTAGGGATGTTTTCAATTAATGTATCCATTATTCAGTACTTGTTTGTGCCTTTTTGTCATTATTTTGATGGCTACTTGTCGATCCTGTCGGTTGTCTGATAAATGTCCGACACAGAAGTCTAATATTTCAAGCTCACCTGTGAGATATCACTTTGGAATTTGAAGCACTTATATGAACAAACTCTCTTTTTTTCTTGGAAAAATCATCTTAAACCTAAAGGATATTGAAGCGTAGTGCTTCTTCCCATGACCCCCCCCGTAGATGTGGACAGATGGCAAGCATCATGCTGCTACTTCCTGCATTTGCTCAAGGGTGAAGAGCCGGTACTCGGCGACATTCTTCAGCTCCTCTCTACCATTGATAAACATGGAGCTGCTCACTTTCCCCTACACGGCACCTGAACTCTCCTGCTCCCGGTTTGTGTCCGTCGGGGCTTTGATTGTAGGCCACGTCAGGTCAGTCCCTCCACATCTCTATGTTTGACCTGAAGGAGCACGCTGAATGGCTTCCACTGTCAGCGATTCCTCTGTGGGGGAAAAAAAACACACACACATACAAGAGGCTCTCTTGTTGTTGCTCCGTGTGAAGGCATTCCCACATGTGACTGGTGCTATGAGACGAGTGGAGGGATGTGTGAAATATCAGTCTGAGAGGGTTCGGAGGCTGGGCTGCAGCTCAGGAAGACAGAGGGAGTGGGCCAGCTGTAGATCTAATATCACCTATGGGCCTGCCGCCTGGGAAGGCCTGGCTAATATGATACACATGTGCTACATCCTGCCTGGGTTTGTGGGGCTGAGTCGAGGGGAGGAGGAGTTTGTGTGTGTGTGTGTGTGTCTATTATGTGCATCTATGAGGACAGCTGGACAGCGCTCTTTTTTTATTGATCTTCCAGACCTGAGTGTTTACAGGGTTAGCTGTAAGTCACATTGTTAGCGTTCACTGATTACCATGACAGTTATGAGGAGAGCTTAGCTGCTGTTGTATTATTATGTAAGACAAAAGTGAAACTTTCTTCTGTAATTTTGGGATGTAGGGAGACCAATAATAAGTAGTTGTATTTAAAAATAAGAATAAGCAGCAAGGGGCTGTTGTGGGTAGCACTGTCGCCTCACAGCAAGAGGGTCCCGCGTGGGTTCTCCGGCTTCCTCCCACAGTCCAAAGACATGCAGGATGGGGATAGGTTAATTGGTGACTCTAAATTGCCCGTAGGTGTGAATGTGAGTGTGAATGGTTGTTTGTCAGTCCTTCGATGGACTGGCGACCTGTCCAGGGTGTACCCTGCCTTCGCCCAATGACAGCTGGGATCGGCTCCAGCCCCCCCGGTGACCCTGAATACAGGATAAGCGGTAGACATGGATGGATGGATGGATGGATGTTTTCGATGCAGGTTTCTGCAACGAAATGCAGTTTGAGGTCCCATTTAAATAAAAATAGTAATAAAAAAATAAAATACGTTATGTGGAGGAGGGAGTGACAGGTGTACTCAGAAGTCTGGCATTGGATACAGAAGAATCAGCTGCTGTATCACAAGACTGCAGCAGGGTGAACAGGCTGTGGCTGGGGTGTTTTCTTTTAATATCCTTTGGGCACGTCTGGTGCACAGTGGAGATGCCGTCCTCCGTGGACCTGCTAGCTCTGTATGCAAACTGGTGACGATCCAGCATGGCTTTGATGTGGGTTTTTTATGTGCTGAAGAACCAGTTTCTCAAAACTTCATTAGAACGAGCGTGAGCTTTTGTGGGTTAAGTCTAATACGTTGGTTATTTGCATGGTAACCAAGCCATCAGCAAACACACTTTGTGTAGAAGTCGACTATGTTGGAATCTGTAAGCGAAGCGAGGCCTTTCCATTAACATCCACTTTTTTTCTCTAATTAACTCTCCAGTGGTTACTGATTGACCCTGTTACCTGTGCGGATATGCCAGCGCTTTTAGCAGCCTCGTTGTGGGAGCGCAGCTCTTTTGATTTAAATCCGCCGTTAGTCTCCAATTTAACCACCGGGTAAAAAAGAGGTTATAATGGAACCCGGGCTGACATAGGTGAGCTGGGATTATTCCAGAAGTCAAGCAGTGTTGAGAGCACTTTAATGTACCTCAGAGTCTTACATGATAATACCAGTCTGACTACCTGGGATTCAATCCGTATCCCTCCCCCAGCAATCAAAATAGCCATGCTTTGATGGCTTACAATTAATTACCAACTAACCGAGTCCATAACTTTATCTTCAACTCCTTCTTAAGCTGTATGCTGATATATGGTGCCAATGTAGGGCAATCATCAACCAATTTTAGAGTTAATTGGGAAAATGGTGCCTGGCCAATTAAGGGGCACGAGAGACAGAGAGAGAGAGAGAGAGAGAGAGAGAGAGAGAGAGAGAGAGAGAGAGAGAGAGAGAGAGAGAGAGAGAGAGAGTGGCCAGCTTGGATGATTAAAACCTGAAATAAAATCCACATGATAAAGAACTAACATTTAGTGCTCTTAATTAGGGAGTCCTCGTTTGTCTGAAGTCTTCTAGTCTATACACTGTACTTAAATTATTAAAAGGATCATGATTCTTTGATGGGGTGCACCATTGTGCACAGGAGACTGATTACCGGAGGCTCAGCAAGGGTTTTTGGGAGCCACATGCCTGGCTTGTGCGGCGCGCTTGTCTCCTAGGGAGAGGTTAAGGAGGCGACTCCCTACCTCCCTGGAACTTGCTCTCTGCCACCATGTCATCCATCCTGGCGCCTAATCGAGTTATCACATCAACAAATCTCCCATCGGGGGCCTCGCAGCTGACACTCTTGAGAAAGAACACCCACAGGGGGGCGACAAATTTTCAAGCAGCAGGGCGTTGCTAAGAGAGCTGAGGCACCTGTAAAAGGTCTCCTCTCCTGCCCACGGAGAGGGCACTCCCGCTGGGCATCACACTGCTCTCTGGCCCCCGGTCAGCGACGGAGCACAAGAGCAGGGAAGCGGGAGCCATAGTTAATGCCGCTCACAATAGGTTGAAGACACAATAGAAGCACTATATCACCAAGACTGTCAATGAATTTAAAAACAACCCACAAACAATTAGCTGAAAGGGCAGCGGGGTTTCGTGGCCATAGGCCTTAGCTCTGCAGGCCGGTGGAGACGAGATGTCCACCCACGTGCAAATGGCAGCTGGTGATTCTGCACAGAGAATATGCTCAGACTTCTGTGGATTACCGCCTGACATTTAAGTGTGTGTGCCCCCCCCCCCCCCACAGAATAAACCACATGCTGGGCCTCTCCTCTAGTCATGGGATGGTTTATGACTCCTTGAATGTGGGAAATGTCGCCCAATAGTTTGTCTTTGTGGCCATGGAGAATTGCGTAGTTTGTTGGTTCCATGGTTTCTATGGTCGGCAATATGAACCAGCCAGTTGTTCCCCTTGATGTTTTATGATGTTGATGCTCAATGTTTGCTTTTTGTGATGATTCAAAGCAAGTTTAGCTGTTTTTTTGCTGATAAGTTCTAACTTTTGAATATTTCTTTTCTTCACAAACTCCTCCATTATGTTCTCTAAGTGAGTCATCAGCAAATCCTGGATAGCATAACTCTGTCTCTTGATTTGATTTTAGTGAGATCATTTAAAAAAAAAAAACTTTGTTTGCATAGTTTATGTATGTAGCTTTAAAATCATCCAACATGAAAAGCAAATGCCATCTTTGATTTGGGTAAGTGGGTATGAGGTCCATCTGTTCACAATACCCCAACAAGAAGAAAATGCCCCTTCAGGGCAATCAAAGCTCGCCTGCTTTCCATGACCAGAAAACTTGTGAGGCTCTTAACTTACCTCTGAAGTGTCCTTGTGTTCGATGGAATCGCTTAAATAGGTTGGCAAGCGATAAACAGTTCACGACAGGATGACAGATCAAGCTTGTCTTCTACTTTTGGCAACAGATAGTTTAAAACCACATGTCTTAAGATGTGAGCTTGCCCAGGTTTTGTTCATTAGCAGAAGGTTTTAGGGGAACCATATGCAAAGGAAAAATAAAAGATGACTCAATGGCATCCGATTTGTGAAAATAAATGTATTAAAAAAAAAAAAAGTCTTAAAAAGCTGGTCGCCCAAGTCAAAAAGTTCATGTCAAATTGATTGTGTTGGGGGGATAAGCAAAGCATGGACATATTGTGCTACAGAGAAACGTTAAGAAAAACCCCTTTGCCAGATTTAAGTGCAGCCTCTTCGTATTCTCCCCGACCGGCGCATCTATAAATCATTCGCCTGACCGTCACTGACCACCACTGACCAGCTCACCCCATTGGTCAGGAGCCAAGCCTGTGTCCGGACAAGGCCCTGACCCGCTAACCTTGGCCAGAGCCCCTGGGCCAATGGGGCGAGGCTGTCAGCGTGGCGACCCCAGCAGCCCGGGCTACCTGCTGCTCTGGCATAATGCAATTGGACACAGCCATCAGAATGATGGAGCACAGTGAATTCTCCACGCTGACCACTCCAATGGCTGCTGACCACCGCGGCCAACACTAACTTCAGCCCCTGTAAGAAAATTACCCTTTTGATATGATGTCACAGATGCCTTTTTGTGTTTTTTTTTTTACTCCCATCCATATTGTGTTTTAGGTGCCTGCAATTTGGGCTCTTTCAAGGGGGCAGGGTAAAAAGGTACTGTTTTAAAGGGGCTTTGTTTTCAAGCCAGCTTTCCGTTTGTCAAAGTAGTGAGAATAGTATTAATTTAAACAGCCTCTCTTGGAGGTTTCAGTAAAGTTCAAATAATAATATGAGGCTCTTTTTAGTTTGTAAGTACACAAGCCATTCATTACTTCATTTACATATTATATTAACCTTCTGGGTTTACCACAGGTCTGAACAAATCATTTACATATAATATAGTTGGCTCCACCTCAGTTTTGTTAATGGCATGAGGTTCACACTGGTAGCATAATTACTAACATTAGATCAAGCTAAGAAAGACTCTGCAGGATGCTAACCCCATGAAGCCTGAACCGCTGTTTGCCTATCAAGAGAAAAGGTGATGCTAGTGATTGCTTGCCTGCCTGTTAAACTGCCAGCATGCCAGTGTATTCATACAGGTGCCCCCCCTGCCCCCCCCTGCCAAACAAACACACACACCTGAGGGACCCCCTCCAAATCAACACAATTAGCATCCGCCATGCCCCGCTGAGTTAAACTCTCAGTGCAAACAAATGCACCCGACTGACAGGCAGCTTAGGCAAATGACTTGTTTGGGGAGAGGGCTGAGTCTCTTCGAGCTTACATAAAGACTGAGTGAGTTTTGGTTGGGAGCGTTTGCATTACAGCACGGCGTGAGAAAGAGAACACCTGAGTACAGCTCACCTGGAATGACAGGGTGTCTTGTTGAGAATGGGATTTAGAGTTTCCTACGTTATAGATTTAACACCCCAGTTGGGATGTTAGAAGACGTATGGAGAGAGATGCAATGTTATCTGAATGGAAAAGTCACGAGTTTCAGTGTTCTGAAAGCAACGGCAGACATCAGCAATAATATATATATATATATATATTTGCCCTTTATACAGTATTTCACCTCTTTGACAAATTATATGCAGGCCTGGAATTAATTTCTACTGCTTTAGCCTCAACGATGACGATCATTCCCAAATGATTTAATCGGAGGCCTGCTTGTTTCCTATGAAAAGCTAAATATATATGACTTTATTTGTTTCAACCATCTACAAATAGCTCCAATTCAGTGGACGGGCTTTAGCACAGAGACGGATAGTGAGAACTGAAAGTAAAGGGTATTAATGTTGTTAAATTACTGAGATTGAAAACTCTTTTGGCACTATCAGAAGTTTTCTAGTCTAGTAAAACTCAACCGCAGATAATATAACCAGGTCAAAACACAAGGTCCAGTTCAGGTGAAGGTTATCGCCAAGATCCAACAAAAAATGTGGCTCCTAAAGCACGTCCGAACATGCACAGGTGTTGGGATTTATGTTGGCGATTCTGAGATTAGGAAGACGTTTTCTCAAGCTTGCAGGAGGATTGTGTTTCACATTAGAAATCCAATTTCATTTTCAATTAGACATTAATGCTTTTTAAACCTTTTCATGCTAATCCCATAAGCTAATGGCCATCCGCTCTGTTGTGATGATCTTGTTAATGCTTTTGCTGAAGTCTCCTTTACGATACAAAGTCAAAAACATTAGTTCCTAGCATTGGCTTTTCCCATTAATAACTGCTTCCCTGTTATTTTAAAGTTCTGTGTAAAAGTGTTAATTTTATTAATTCATGTTTTGACTTTTTCTTTTCTGATTTGCTATTTTATGAATTTAAATTTAATAAATGAATAAGATTCCTTCCAGCAGGAAAAAAAAGATTGACGTCACTATGAAATTAGCCATTGTGTTATCTTTAGAACCCACAGGCTTGTCTTCAAAGCATATTCAATATGGGCCAGTAGATCCCATTACTCATCTCCGGAGAAGTTTAGTTTGGGGTCCTGACACTTTGAAAAGGGCCAGAGGCTTGGCATAATGTCCTCTGTCTTTTTGTAATGGACCAGGGCCTTCAAGCTGCATAGAGAGAGGAAGAGGGAGAGAGGTGGGCGTGATATTATGTCCTAACAGGCCAAGCTGGACAGACGAGCTGATAGCATCTGTCTGCTTTGTCAACGGAGGAGAATTTATTGGAAAAACTGAGCGCCAAAATGTTGAGGACCAGATGAGGACAGAGATGGATGGTCAAGGGGCCACAGGCTTCTTCTGGCCAACGGGTCCAGCGTCTTATCTCTGACCCTCACTGGCCAATCGATTGGTTGTGGGACATTTGTCATCAACTTCTCCAGCCCTGGTTTACGAGCAAGGCATTGTCAGCCTTCACATGTGCCACTGTATGGAGATGGATGAGCGTTCAAGCAGATGTGTTTGCCATTGGCAGAGCTACGTCTGTGTATCAGATAAGTTAGAAAGGTCACAATGATCTGAAACTGAATTATTGTGCAAATGTTAAGGGATGTTAAGGGCATGTTTCCAATTGATTTTTCTTTTTCCTGTGTCATTTTTGATTGATATCGAAGAGTTTTACTTTTTCACTCTGCAGAGAAACTGTCCACAAGATTACAGTGTTATGTGTGGCGTTTCTGCACACTTTATGCAGTAGCAAGCAAAGCAATCACAAGAGATAAGGAGGCGAAACGTTTAATGCTTCTCCTTGAATCCTTAGAATTAAATATGAGAATCAAAATATATTAAACAAACAGCTGATTTGACTTTAAGTCTCAAAAGCTGATTTAATAAAATTTGATATTGTGCAAATATTTCTGGCTTATACCCATAATATGCCTGTTAACAAGAACTATTCTGCAAGAGAAAATGGTAGATAGCCATGTAGACAACGTCCAACATCAAGTTGTCGTTGCTGCAACTAAGATACAATGTTTAACAATAGGAAATGCATCTTCCCACTCAGGTCAGTGCATTATTCCGCTAGATGAACCTAGAGGAAAAACCCCACGCCATAGTATTTAAGATGTCTTAACGGGGGTCCGGTTGGAGGTGTAACCTGGCTTTTCATGGTCTGAGGGGCTGCAGACAGAAATCGTGGTGCCCTGCGGGGTAGCCATTAGGCCACAAGACGGGGGGAAGAGGATGTCTGCACTCCAGGGATCTAATCCGGGACCACGGACCCTGCTTTGGTAAAAGACCAGTTCTGCAGTTCCTGAGCTCTCCTCGGGTTTCAGCAGGTGCTTTAGTCCACCGACAATTAGCCATCCCCAGGGTCTGGCTACTTTTGTGGCTGAATTAAGCCCATAGGAGCATTAACTCTGGTCACATCGCTTCGAATGGGAAAGTCAGCAGGGGCACCTTTTTTCAGCTTGGTTAACTTTATTGTTTCATTTTCTTGTTGGGATGGTAATAATGTCCAAATCCTGACTTAGTCCCCGCGGATCTTTTCTTACAATGTCAACAACAAAAAAAAGAAGATTGAAAAACTCTGCATGTGCTGACAAACTGCTTAACGGGCATAGTCAAGTCAGTCAGTCGCACATTCTGGCCACAGCGATGTTTAGTGCCACTGTGTTTGACTCCATCCTTCCACACAGTTTACTTGTTCTCATCATTAGCCTCGACGGTTCTCAGCTCTTTGGTCTGTGAGCATCTGCTCTGAGCTCTTCTTAGCGAAGCCTTTACCGCCTCACCTTTTAATCTCCCCTTTTTTTTTGGAATCAGCCCTCTCCTTATCGTGAAGCTTTGAGCTTCTGCATGAGAGTGAAATTAATTGTGTGCTAAGCAGAGTGGAATTAATGGCTTGCACTGAAACCTGTGGCCACGGCTGGCTTAGCCCTTCGCCGATCCCCCTGATCCTGCTTGTTACAGGAGCTTGGCCATTGTAGATGGTGAGATGATTGTGTGGTTTCAGGGCCTCTTGTCTCTGTCTCCTTTGTCTTTCGGGGGGAGTGCAGGGATCTCTGCTTTTGTCTGCCTTCATGTTCCTTTCAGCCAGTATCACAGCTGGCCCCTTTAATTCACTCAGGACATTGGATGACCCTACCCCCCAGGAGACTACTGTAAACACACGCACACTTTCTACATTTTAACCATTTTGACTTGTAAAGGAGATCCAGAACTTCTTGAGTATCGACAGGGTACTTTCAAGGGCTTTTCTCGTCATCACATGCAAGATTTCCCTAACAGATATTGTGAATGTATTTTCTATTGTATTTTTCTTGCGTCACCATCATCCTGTTGTCAACCAAAGTTTCAACAAAAAAAATGCGTGAGTCAGGTTGTCCCTGGGAATCCCCAGCATGTGTTGTCTAGCCATCTGCCCACTCTTTACACCAAGTCATTGAGCTTTCCCAAATAGAACTACTATATGGTCAAACAATTACCTAAACAGCTTTGTAATGGGTTTACGGTGTCTGGAATGACGGCCTGCGAAATAAAACTACAGGATCCCCACAAAAACCTTACATGGCTGTAAATATGTATTAACCAGAAAATGGGCCTTGTGTGGCATCATTTAGAAGAGACAAAGGCCGGCCCTTGGACAAAGAGGTGAGATGCAATAAGAAAGAGGGGATTCTACATAGCTAATGAGTTGCTCCATAGAAATGTAAAGAGGTGGGTCTTTAGGAAGAGTGGTTCCTCCGCTGGACGGTCCTGATAGACTGTAAAGTGTGGAAGTTTGGCTACCATGCCCACTGTCCATTGTGGCCATGCTAATTACCCTCAAGCCCCCAGTTATGTAATGGAGGTGTTTTATTGTGGCGCGAGGTGGTTTGGGGAACCAAGTCATTATAGTAAGGAAACTCCGATAAACCAGAGAGAAGAAAGAGGCTTTGTTGAGGGCTCGTTCTTTAAGAATCTCAAAGAGGAGCACTCTCCTCCGGCCACAAATAAATATAAAACTTCTAACATGAGCGATGGAGCACCAGCCAATTTACCTCGGGGTCCTTTGGTGTCAAGGGCCATGTCAGAGAGTGCCAACTCTACTTCACGAGAAGTGGTCAGCCATTAAGAGGAACTGACAGAGAAACCCTTGTGTCAAATGAACAAAATCTAAAGAGACTGACTTGAAAATGTACAAACGATCCTTGTGCTTTTGTTCATTTCACAAGGTGTGACTTCTTGGAAAAAAACAAATAATTTTCAGTGATGTCATTGCAAGACTAAAGCAACAACTGTATACACCTGAAACCAAAAGTACCTTAAGATGTACACTTGTATATGAAAAAAACACCACATACAATATTGTCAGTAATATTGGAGCTGCTTGTGCTTTATAGCAAAATTTAGGCCGATCCCTTCATTATCACGTCTAAATGGCTGAATTAAGGGGATATCAGTGTTTTTGTGTTTGAGAAGATGGGGACTTGGAGATTATACCGCCGATTGAAATGTAAAACAGCTATTGCAATTACCCATAACCTCAGCACGAACCTTGCCTGAAACAATGCAACTAGTTTCAAAGGCTGAGAGGCAGGCACATCCCTGAGAGGCATGGCTAGATAACAAGAAGGCATCATTAAAGGTAAAGGAAAGGAAAAGGATTTTTTTTTTTAAATCTTTCCTCACAGGGATATGGTCAACCGAGGAGCCCCCTCAACCAGACAGTGTTTTAAATCTTCATTGAGTGGGTAGTGGAATCATTTAAGATAAAATGTGAGGTTAGGTCAGTTTTGTTTCTGTGTTTGTGATTTATTCATTGCAATATCAAAGTGTGAAATGAAGCTTGTTTTGGTAAGAAGACCATTGGGATTCAATTCGCCGAGGCTGCAAATAGTTACGTATAAAAGAACTTAATATGAAGTAATTATCAGGCACATAATATGAGGAAAAACTATTCTAATTGCCGATGTGTCCCATTGGTAGAGGTATCTGCTGTTTCAAAGCCTTTGTCCCTGGTTGGGTAGTATCGGTTGTGTGTGTGGATTACTCCTCCCTGACCTGCCACATCACAGAGCTGTGAAAGGTCTGTTCAGCCTTGGACGGAGCTGGATTTAGCTGATATTTGCATGTTAATGTCCCCAATACAATCCAGTACAGAGAACAGCCATGGGATCAGAGCAACTGCTACCTTTTTAAAAGGTTTGTGTGTCCCTTTTTTCATGGGAGGTCTTTCGACGGTTGGAATTAGCAAAGTGCACTGTTTCAGTATGCGTGTTGGGGGGCTGACCCACACACCAATACACACACACACACACACACACACTTACGGCACACCTAATCTCACCCGTCTTGATTCCCCCAGATGGATAGGTTTCTCTCTGTTTTGATCTTCGCTACTGTCCCCCCCCTAATTCCAGTACTTAATCACTCTGTGCACTGGCACAGAGACCTCGGCTTGCCCTCAAGCCCACTTGAGAACGACCCCGATCCCTCTTTAAATCTGCTCGGCCTGCAGCCCCCAGTACGAGGGGCAGATGTGGGACATGAGCCAATCTGCTTCCAGAGGTGTTTGCCATCTCCATCCTCTCTGTCAACACTCTGCTTTCTCTGTCACTCGCACAATAAGAGGCAGAGCTCTTTGTGCTACGATGAGTTCAGATGGAGACGGCAAACTCTGTCAGACGCGTTATTGAGGTTTGCTGGATGTCAAAGAGGGGGTTGTTTGATGTTTGATTGGCTGTTGGCTGCAGTGTGTGTTCTTTAAAAGGCTTGACCGTTTGGGCCTTGAGCCGATGTGCCCCTACAAGTATTCTTTAGATTGGCGTTTGCATAGATTTGCATACTGGGCTGAAGACGAGCTTTGATGAAGAAGTGGGGTTTTGGTGTATTTACATTTTGGAGTGAATTGTTTAGCCTGTTGATCAATAGATGACAAATGCTGAGCAGCTTATACAGAGTTGTATAGAGTCTTTTTTTGCTTGTGGTATATCGCCTGGTTGGGAATTAAAGTTTGCATGCTTAAAAGCCAAATTAACTGAACTTAGGGCTGGGATATGCTTACCAGAAGTAGTGTGTACAGCAAAAGAAAACTCAATTATAGAAGATCTGAAATACAGAGATTCCCTAACTTGTATGGCATTCAAAATATAAGTAAATAACTGTTGTGTTTGCATGGATATCCATAAATGCTGAAATAGGTTTTTGTTGTTCAATCTTTTCCCTTTAGCTTTTAAGTGTGTTTGAAAGTTTGATATGTTACGGCGTTGTAAATAATATAACAAAATAATTATAGTAATAATAAGACCAAGCTTTAATTAAAGAACATGAAGAAAGCTGCTCAGAGTCTCTCCATTAGTTCCGGTGCATCTCACATATGAAGTGTTAACCTGACTATTGTGAAGGAGGAAGGTTAAACATGGTGCTTTGACATCATCTTCTTAGCTCTTTTTTCAGATGATGACTATACATTTGGATGAGGTGTGAACAGCCGCCTATCTCCCCTTGCTGGGCAGCACAAGGGCCCCTTGAGGTGAACAATGCATCGGTAAAGAAGATGGGAGCTACTGTTTGGAGAAGGAAGCTGTGACTCAAACCACTGCCTTTTGCCTAAAGGTGTAAAACAAATTAACACATCTTAAGCCCAGGGGTCACGGTAGCTTATTATTATTATTATGTGAACTCCACAATGTAGCAGCAGGAGCTTTCATGTGAGCCATTCTCCATTCAGCCGCCACACACGGCAATGGTGCGTCAGCTGACCCCCATTTCATGGTAACGTGACAGGCAGAACTTTGTGCGTGATAACATCTGTGACAACGGGTGTTTAGTTCAAGAGCCGAGTCTTGTGACCCGTGTGGTTCCTTAATGGTCTTCCCCTGGCCATGCTCCAGTTTGAAGTTTTAGTTCAGCGGTGGCCAAAGGCGTTCTGGTCATGTGGCCGGATGCTGAGATGACAGTGATGGAGTGTATCACTGCAGGGCCTTCCCCCCAAAAAAAGGGCTTGGAACTGGAATTTTATTGTATCAGGTATAAAGAGGACGATCATAACAGCATGATCATGCCAATATTTTTGCAGAATCCAGATGTGGGGGAATTTGCTGGTGTGTGCATTCATGCAAAGCCGGCAGTTCTCGATCATTTTCTACACAATCCAACACAAACCTGCTTTCTTCATTTGTTGCTGGGAATCAACGTACAAAGATACATTCAAAGGTTTAAACGAATAGAAGATGTTATTTGAAAAAGAAAAGCAGCTTGATTTGATGTGTGTTGAAAAAATGTCCTAATCTTGCCATAAAAAAATCTCTAAATCAGGATTCCTGGTGGTCAAACAGGTGGCGTGATCAGGGAAATCAGTCATTGGAAACTGTTTGGAAAAAGGAGCATGCTTGGCTGGTGATTGGATGAACCAGATGCAAGGCTCTGTATTTTGAATTTAGCATCTTTTTTTAAGGAAATGCTTCTGCTTCACTGCCTTGTCTCATCCTTAGTCAGGATGTTGCACTATAGAGCTTTGCCATTTCCACGTAAATCAAGGCTATGAGATGCGCCTGCACCAATTAAACCTATTATTTAAATATAAATACTGCATTTCAGGCATGCTTAGATCAAAAGAGGTCTCAGTTTTTAGATATTAGCAGTTTTCTGAGGTCACACAAACATACACTGTGCAATACCTCCATGCATATGTTTATAAGCGACCATTTCAGTATTTTAAGTGTTCTAGTTAATCTAAAGTCAATCTAAAAATGTATATATTTGATAATATTCTACTTGATGAGTGCACTTTCTTGTGTCTCTGCCTCCCTCTTTACCAGCAGCGGAGAAATCAAAATTTACTAGAGCTACTATTCATCGTGGTTATGCTTGGTCATAAAACAGATGATAAGTACACCTACAAAGTGTGTCCCATCCATGCAATTGATGTAATGGTTGTTTAATGTCCGTGTCCACTCCCAGTTTAGTGTGTAAAGTGGCTGCTGATTGCAGAAACGCAGGCCAGGTCTCCTCCCCACGGACGCGTCTAGAGGCTGGCGTAACACAAGGCCGCGACCTGGCTGCTTATACACCCTCCATACCTCCCTCTTCTCCCCTCCCCTGCCTCCCATCATCCATTTCTTTGTTCTGTCGTTATTTTATGAAGTAGTGGGGATGATGGTCATCCCTGGCGAGAGGTGGCTCGGATCAGAAGGGGGGGGAGTGGAGTGTGCCGTCCATCAGATGGCTCGGCCCTCGCTGTCTGCAAATGATGATATCACTGGAGCCAGACAGGCAGCGCACACACACACACACACACACACACACACACACACACACACACACACACGGGCTGCTTGTCTACCAGGCTACACAGGTGACTCACAGTGGCCGTGATGGAGTGTGTCACCATGGAGTCTGGTGTCTGCATGACTTTGGGTGTGCGTGGCGTCGGTGTGCGTACTCTGTGTGCCCGAGTACAGCCGAGACGCATCGAGGGGGGAAATGGAGCATGATTTACCCAGTCACCCCCTGGAGTGCGCCTCTCTTATGAACTCATCTGTGACTCAACTAATAGCTAAACCTGCCACAGATTTAGGTGCGGCCTCGTCACCCCTACGACCCCGCTGCAGGTTTTTATTGAAGCACGGCGGTGTCTGCATCATTCGGCCGGCATCCAAAGAGGAGCTCATGAACTCATGGGGGTTTTTTTTGTTGCCTTTAGGGGGCCTCGCTCAGTGAAATCATGCAGTGTGAGCAGCCTTTGATGGCAATTAAAGCCAACAGGCATAAAGGATCACTAATAGTCTGGAGCCCCCTCAGCACAGGACATTACTTATGAGTGATCAGTCTGTTTTACAGCCGTCTGGTGACAAGGCATTCATACGACTTGGAGCTCCCAGTGAGCGACACGTTTTAACGCTTTTCAAGCGATGGAATGGTGTAGTGACGTTAGATTTAATTGTGACATGCAAGTATATTATGGCCTGTGTGTGTGTGTGTGTGTGTGTGTGTGTGTGTGTGTGTGTGTGTGTGTGTGTGTGTGTGTGAATTAAATGGTCGGTTAGACATTTGAGGGGTCAAAGTTCTGTCTTATCGTTGAGTGTGAGTGAACCTGTCCGCCTGCTGTTGGATGATGTTTATAGTCCTTATCAGACTCCACAGCAGCTTGCTCACACACACACACACACACACACACACACACACACACACACACACACACACTAAACATACAAGCCGCTCCCCTCTTGATTACTTTAGTGGGCAGAAACTCAGAGACTACACACCCACATACACACTTCACATCCACGCACACAAGCCGCTGCCCTCTTGATTGCTTTAGTGGCAGAAACTGCACGCAGACCAAACAAACGTGCGCGCGGACACACACACACACACACACACACACATAGAAGCATCAGGCACAGTTCCTCCGGTACTCGCAGTCTTTTCCCACACTGATAGAGATCTGGAGCATGCCATAAAGCACAGTCTTGGATCACAGGGCACAACAGAGGACCCTCCTCCCCTCCTCTCCTCCTCTCCCCCCCTCAGCCCTGCTTAGATCACTCGCAGCGCCCGGAGCTGATAAGATGTCTGCGGTGCCTCCCTTATACCTCCTCCCCAGCAGCACCTCCCCCTCGCTTGCTTCTCCTCACCCTCTCCCACTATCCTCAGCACCGCCTTGTCTTCACCTCTCTGCCCCCCCCCCCCCCCCCCCTCTTAAATTATTAGATATTTTCTACTTGCAAAACCCATCGTGTCTGTCATCTCCGCTTTAACTGCACAATAACTATCCCGACGAATACTACCACAGCTACAAATCCACAGCTCGATCCGTCTGCCAGCTCGACATTATGGTGGTAACTTCAAACCGTATAAAACAGTGCATCACCGGCTATAACTCTCCCGTTTCCTTGACCTCATTGTCACATAACCAGCATGACCTCAGCTTTAAAGAAGAAAAAAAAAGTTTCTGCCCACACAGACCTCGCCTACCTCCCCCCCAAGTAGATTTTTTTTTAAGTTGAAATATCTCAGCTATTTTTTATGATGTCATGATTTAATGTCCAATTAAGGGATATCGGTGATATCAAGATAGTTTAAACACTGTTCTGCAGGTTATTCACTGATGTTTGAGCATGTCCAGCCCTTTGCCGGCTGTAAATCACCCGCCCTCTCTTGACCCTTGCAACGCCATAAAGCCACGCTTCCCCTGACAGGAGAGCTAAGTGAACATTAATCGGCCATGCAGTGCAAGTTCTACCCTTTTTAAAGATGATTCTTGTCTTTTGTGTAAAAGGGTAATGTAAATATAGATACTTGCAATTCACACCATCTTTTATTTATTATCTCAGTGCTGTTGAAGTTATGTGGGCAGCGAGGAAATCTATTTTCTTGATCTTTCTTAGAAACACAAGCATGTCCGACACAGAGATTGCCCAACAGGCGATTTTGCTTCATTGCCAAGCCGGCAGTGGTTTGCTGTGAGTGGAAGTGGTCATCTAGTCATTCAGTGATATGCTGGGTGTGTAGCATCTTATCAGTGTTTACAGTCAGATAAAACAGTAGAGTCCAGGAGTGGAGGGAGTAAAAGGAAACAACCCATGCATTTGTTTACCTCTGTCAGCATCAGGGCAACGTCTACACCTAAAGTTTATATCACTAATCAATCCGGAGCTGACAAAACTGCATGGATAGTCACTTTTGTCTGTCAGCTGATATGCCATGACACGTTCATAAAGCTTCCTGCTAGATCAAGTGAGTCAGCTTGTCCTGCTGCTCTGAAGAATGCTGGAGCGGCAGGGATGTGCTTTGCTTTGCTACAGCAGCAACTGCAGTTTGTTTGTAATTTATAGTGGAAGAAAAGGGGGAGTTGACCGGCGTGATCGTTGCTAGTCACCGCAGCCAAACAAAGAAACTACAAAAACCTGCATTTTATCAGCAGAAAGACTCCAGTGGAAAGTAGCACCCCTGCTGTTGATTGACAGGTGCAGAACTCGGCACTCAAACGTGTCCATGAATCTGAATGAAACAGCAAAACATGAAATTACTTACGAACCACATCTATGTGGGATTTCATTGACATGGCAGGCCAACTGTTGCAGCCGTACCACAGAAATACTACGAACTCAAGATCATCTATTTAATACATTCACACCAAAGAACAGCAAAGAAACTGCCCGTCTCCATTACCTTGTCCTGATGTAATGCAAACACGTAGCTTTAAACAAAGAAACAGAGTAATGGGATGAGACGGTGTGTGTGTGTGTGTGTGTGTGTGTGTGTGTGTGTGTGTGTGTGGGAAAAAGGACTGGAGAGACGGGCGATCACAGTCAGGAATGAGTGGGTGAAAAGAAAGGGTCAAATAAAACGTGAATGACCACCCTGAGTTGATTGTGATGGGAGTGTGTGTGTGTGTGTGTGTGTGTGTGTGTGTGTGTGTGTGTGTGTGTCTACGGTGATGGGGAATCCCAGCACCAGCCATACAGCCAGATATGGGAGTGTGGGAATGAGACTGAGGGCTGGCAGGCTAACAAGGTCTATCACAGGAGCGGGAGGCCCAAACCAATATGGCACAGAGACTGCTTATTCAACCAGAGAGAGCCAGTACTGTGTGTGTGTGTGTGTGTGTGTGTGTGTGTGTGTGTGTGTGTGTGTGTGTGTGTGTGTGTGTGTGTGTGTGAGAGAGAAACCCTTGGCCACTTATCCTCCTCACTGGCTCAGTTAAATTGCACCCATCCTTGGACTTGCAGTATTATAGCGTACACACACACACACACACACACACACACACACACACACACATTATTCTTCCTCCTGTCTCTCTCTCTCTTTCTCTCCTAGGGATATTTGTATTTTATTTCTGTGGGGGTATTTGGCACGGCCTGTGCGTTGATGTGGAGAAGGGAGATTTGGACGAATTGTGGATCTGCTCTTGGCGCCTGGCTCGCACTCAGGATAGCTGTGTGTGTGTGTGTGTGTGTGTGTGTGTGTGTGTGTGTGTGTGTGTGTGTGTGTGTGCGTGAGGAGTGAGTGGGTAAGTGCTCAGTGATGGTATTGTGCAGACACAGTGAGGAAACTGCCTCCATTAACAAGCCTGGATGCGTTTACCAATATTTCATCCACTTGATTGTTTGATTTATTGTGTTCTGGAAACCGTGCTTCAGAAAGTGAGCTCATCCTTTACAGCTTACCAGAATGACACCTACCTTTTTGTTCCCAAATAGTTGTGGTGTGACTAAATAGACAGCGCACAAGCTTAAAAGGGACTATAGGAGGCAATTTTTACGGATAGAATACATTAATAGTGTGTATTAAGGCATTATAACTGGCTTATTTCCTGCTGAAACGTGTGAGTAGGGAAAACACTGACGTGTTGGGGTCAACTCAGGTGTTCCACAGGGCTGATATTTAGATCTGAGGGGCCACGCTGGTTTGATGACCAGAGGTCAGCTTTATTTTGCGACACTCTAGACGTCACGGACGGCAAACGGCAGATCTGCTCGTCTTAGTCCAGCTGGAAGACAGCTCAGGACTGAGCAGGGCTGAAAACTGCTTATGTCATCAGTACAGTGTGTCTGAGAGAGAGAGTGAGAGAGAGTTAGCATCTGTCTCAGCAGACATGTTTTATGACATGTGGGCAGGCTGGGTGAAGCGCAGCAGGTGTAAGGAGTGTATTTTTAGGCTCTGTTGCGGAGGAGCACGGGATGATTGACAGAAACATTGCTCTGTAAAACCTGCTGACCAGAGAAAGAGAGAAAAACATTGCAAAAAAACACAGCAAAGCCTTGACTGTGTGTCAACACAGTGAACAAGTACAAATAAATGGATTTTCTGGGAAGGCAGACGGCGTTCACACTGGACACGAGCTTAAACCGCAATTTAATTTCCTCATCTCGTGCACCAAAAACAAGAATAACAGAGAAATATCTCTTCAAAGAGAAACCAAATGGATTCAAATACATTATCTGGCAGGATATTTACAATTATTCCCCAAGGTGCAGCCCTTGACGTGTTGAAAGTGTCTTTCAAGGACAAATAAATGTGAGGAATATTTTTGCACATGAGCGACATCTGTAAAAAAAAAAGCCTGAAGAAAAGGAATGAAAAAGCCACAGAAGAGTGACCAGACAACAATGATGTTTTGGGGTTTTATGTGCAAATTTTGTGTTTGCAAAGTGAATTAGTGTAGCAAAAATATCTGACTCATTGCAAAGCATCAGAGAAACTCGGAGTGTAACCGCAGAGTCCAGATCCTCAAAGAAAAGAAAGCAGCGAGAGAAGATGTCAGTGTTTGTGTTGAAGAGGACGAGGCAGCGAGTGGGAGACGGGATACAGAGATAAACATACAGAGAAGCAGAGGGAAAGAGCAGCCTCCCTCTTCTCAGGGCGTCTCGGCTGTTCCCGACAACGGGTTGAGGAGGTTGCGTGTGTGTGTGTGTGTCTGTGTGTGTTGTGGAGAGCTTGGTGTTGGCATAGAAACTGTCTGCAGGAAGTGGCAGTTCCAGGCGGAGCTCCGCTGGCAGACTGCTCACGTCCTGTGTGCTGCAAGACGGGCAGGCACGCGCACAAACACACACAGGCTTGCATGCACACACACACACTTACAACGGGTTGGAGCGCAGCAGGGCGCTCGCCTGGAGTACGGTCCAACGAAATGGGAGAGCGAGGGAGGGGAGGCATGGAGGGAGGGAGGGAGGGAGGAGGGAGTTCAGCAGAGAGCAGCACTTTCCCACAGTCTGGGGATTTGACACATGGCTCTCACACATTCCTCAGCCCTGTGGCCGACTGACGATCGGCACTCTGGGAAGAGGGAGGGAGGGAGAGGGAGGGAGAGGGAGAGGGAGAGAGGCGCTTGCAGACAATATGGAGTTATAGAAGACAGGGAGTGTGTCTGTTTCCACATGTGTCCTGCGTATGTGCGTCTTAACATGTGTCTGCCTCATGCGCTGGTGTTTAACCCTTCTCTCGGACACATTTGGCTCGTCGTCATGGAGAATCTGTCAGAGACAGCCTGGGAGCTGGCGGGTAGAAGGAAAAGCCATCAAGATGAGGGCAGGTGTCTGTATTCCTGGACGTACACCTGCTGTTTTCAGCATGGACACACTGTGTTATGATTCACGCACTTTTATCAGTTTATTCCTAAGCACAGACAGACTATCAATTAATTAACTGTATAGCCATTTAATTTCTATGAATAATTTAAAAACACAGCAGTCAACCTAGATCTTAGAGGTGGTATTAATATTGCTGAAGGTGTACTTAAAGGCCAATTGTCCATTTCAGATCAAGTTGTTTGTGGGTTATAGAGGTTAATAAAGATGTTTTACCACCTCCTTTGCATCTTCAGCTCTATAAAAGACCGACTTGAATGAGCATCATTGTGTTTGTTTCTCTTCTCCATCACATACATGTCATGCGACCGAGCACCAACACCATTTTGTTCCCTGATTCTTCTGTGTGGAAATCCATTGAGTTCAGTTGAGTATGGGCAAGACCGGACTAATCTCCATGAAATATATAATAACAATCCAGAACGGGAAAAAAATTAGGAATGTGGTCTTGTGGTTCCCCCCGTGTCTCATTCCCTCTGTCCCTTTCCTTCACCCTTCTGTCCCACCTCGTCGTGTTTTTGGGTCTTTGATGTTGTGGCCATGGGTCCGTCATGTCGCTCTCAAACCCCTCCTTCACCCCCCCAGTGCTTCCTTAAATAAATGTTCTGCTCGGCGGGATTTTAAAAGGAAGCCAAGGTCGCCCTCCTTGACAATTACAACGCAGCCTGGGAAGAGTTGCTCTGCGAAAGCTGCCCCCGGCTGGCCCCCGCCAGCAGACACGCGGACCACCCGTACACGCTCATGATTGAGTGTTCGTGTGTGCAACGCCGGAGTTAAAGGCCTGACGAGCAGGAAAAGGAACCGTTGCAAGAGAAACCTAAAGGGCAGGAGGAAGATGAAAGACGGCAGGCCAAATCAGTTCTTACCCGAGTGCCCATCCGCTTTATGGAGGATCCCAAATTGCCAATTAGGAAGCACCCCTCCCTCCCTCCCCCAGCTTTTTAACCATGAGGTAAAAATTAGAACATTGGCGTCTCTCTAAACGTGTCTCATTTACGAGAGAATCCAAATGCAGCAGGGAGGAAAACACAGTCCAGGCAGCGAACGTCAGGCGAGGCGTTTGATGCCGGGAAAAGCGACAACAAAGCATTCCCGGAGGGAATCAATAGGGGGATGGACGAGCACCGCTATTCCGCACTGCACGCCTGTGACACCTTGACACTGCAACTTCCTGCTAATTAAGAGGCGGCGGTCTCTTCCCCTGTCAGCACATCCTCAGCGTGATGCTGTGTGTGTGTGTGTGTGTGTGTGTGCGCCGAGGCAAGAGAGGTCAGCTGGACTGATGAGCCGGGTCAGTTGAGATAGGAAGGGATGGGTGGGAAACTGGGAATGGACATTTGAGTTGAGGAGCCTGTGGGAGAAAACATGTTTTTGTGTGGCGCTGTGCTCTTAGGTGTGGTTTAGTAGATGAGTGCCTCTCATGTTTTGCCAGTTTTCTGTGTGCGTGTTTGTCAATGGAGACATCAGGAGCACAGCTGGCGAACAGCTTAGTGGGCTAATAGAAGAGAATGAATGATATGATGGAGGTGAGCTCTATTACAACGTAAATCAGAGGCTGCTTCCAGAAATCAGCTGTACGTTTTGCGTGTCGGGGATCAAACCGGGGATTTAATAAGGGCATCGCTTTCTTCTGTGGCAGCATTTAACCATCTGTTACACTTTAAATTAGCCTTTATAAGGCGGTATTTCTATATATCGACCTACCATCTATGTTAGTCCTCTGACAGTCGAACGGCTGACATGACCTAAATTATGTGCGTTTTTTTTCAACTGCTTTGAGTGTAATTAACTTTATGTGCTACATTAAAGGGAAAAAAAGCCCTCAACGGAGCTGCTGAGCTCATCTTTTGTCATTTCTGTGCACCGTTCGGTGTGCGTGAGTCGTCTCTGCAAGTTAATGCGTGTGCAGGAGTGTGTCGGCGAGAGAAAGCGAGTGTTCGTGTTTGTACGATGGGGCCCCACCCAAACGGGCGAGTTGGCCCCATTGTACCCAAGTGGCAACTGTTTTCCCTGCTGATGTCTGATGTTTTTAGACGCAGCCGAAGCGCTCTTTTGTTTTCAGATGACTTGCAGGCAAAAACAACAAGTCCTGTCCAGCCATCTCATTATCAGATAGCAATGGTGCAGTGAAGGGGACGGCTGACGAGGAGGGGCTTTGATGTTTCCTCACTATGTTGTGTTGGACGTGGCGGACGTCATGCACCACAAAATAGTTCTTTCCCCCCCCCCTTCTGTGTGTGAAGGCAGGGGGATTAGCACTTCCTGGTTCCTTCTAACGAAGCCTGTTTGATGTGAGGGCCCAATTACCCGACGGGGGCCCAGAGAGAGGCCGTGGTGTGTGTTTTTGTCGGGGGCGGGGCTGAGGATCCATCTACTGCAACAGTTCAGATGACCTTGCCATCCACCGCTTGACCCCATTCCCCCAGTTTAGCCCCCATGTCCCCCTAACCCATATTTTGCTAATATGCAGGGCAGTTTTGTTCTCAATTAGTTTCCAATTCAAGGGACATTACGTGCATCTTTACTCTTAATTAGATCATCAAGTCAAAGCCATTTCATACTTTTTTGTTATCTTTTTTTATCATTAACGGATACGTCTGTGACTTTAAGAGTATAAAGTGTGAAGTGATGTTTTTTTGTGAAAATATACGTTTTGACCAAATCTGTGGTTGTTAATGTTTATGCACTATTTGACCTGATGCATCACATGCTCAGCCTTTTCCTGTCAAATAGCAGGTGTTCATAGGTCTTCATTTTTCAACATGGAAAGACCTAGTCAGAGGGGGGACCCCAACACCCTGAAAGGGTGATTAGACCTCATCCATAGTGCCTTTGAGCCGAATAGATCCCAGTGAAAGAACACCAGCATCATCTTAAACAGCAGCATCATATCTTTAATATGCTGAACACTATTTTAACTGTTATTTCCACCCGTTGCTTCCCCTGAGAAGGCTGTTTTTTTGATGCAGTGCCAGTGTAGGTAGGGTGTAGCTCACCACAGGCAAGAATGGGAGTGTAGGAGAATGAAAGACGGAGGGCAAAAAAAAAAAACTGCTGAAACGTCGGCCCGTCATTCAGGCCCGTATGTGAACGAGAGCAAATATTTGGCTTGTGGGAAGGGAAGAGGTTGGCTATGTTAGTGCCAGGAGTCTGGCGTATGTGCTGCGTGTGCATGCTGAATACATTGAGGAGAGCATGGAGAGCATGTGTGCAGGTCTCGACTGTACATGACAGGAGTGTTGCAGTGTGTGTGTGTGTGTGTGTGTGTGAGCATGCAACTCTAACGTGTGTGTGTTTTATTTTCTTCAAGCATTTTTAATGTAGATTTTGTTAAAGTCTATAAAAGCTTTTGTTGCGACAGAGAGCAACACAAGAATCTGTTTTTGTAGGATGTCTTCCTCCTCAATGTGTCTCTTAACACTAAGCATATTTACATCCATGTTGTGTAAATCTGCCACTGATGATTAATTCTCAACCTTCGCACCACAAACCTCTCATGCTCCATGTAGCGCTGTCATCCTATTGTTTGATGTCTGAGGCTTGTATAAACTAAATTGCCCTTGCGCTGAGAAATATGGTGCCTCTTTGACTATTTAGTCAACATCATTTCTTTCTGAAAACAAAGCATGGTGTGGATTGCTAATAAAAAAAATATGCCTCTCTTTAATGTCAGCCAGTGATGGACGTCGCCCCTCCCAGATGACATGTCACCAGACTCCGCGCTCGTATGCATCGAATCGGTTTCACGTCAAAATCTTGTCTGCTTGTACATTTTGTTAATTTCCCGCTAAGTAAGGACAGAAGATTACGGTAAACAAGGGACTCTCCCGCCAGTCAGCGCTTACTCATCGTCTGGTGGCTGAGTGGGTGAACCTGGTTCCCAGACTTCATCCAAGCACTCTGTCCTCATTTCACCGCCGTGATCATCGGGTTATACACACGACGGGGATCAGCTGACATCATGAAAACAAGGACAAGTCACACTTTACACCTCAAGTGACACATCTGCATATCACTTTGCATGAATGATTGACTGAAACACAAGTCAAAATGGCGTGTTAATCATTTCTACTACTACTTTTTTAGCAAAGATCAAAGAAAGTCATAAAGCTGTTAGAGCTACAACAGTAAAACACAGTGTATGCATTGATGCATCAGTATTAACAATCTGGGAGGGGAGGGGGGGTCTGTGTCCTGGAAAGCAGCAGTTTACGGTTTAGATGTTATCTATGTGAAGCATGTTGCACATTAGTAACCATAAGTAAATTTATTCTCAGTGGGTGGGCGGCCTCGAAGGGCCAACGATGGCTGGAAGGTGTGGGGTGACTGATTTCATAAACAAAGACAAGAGAGGAAGTAGGTGACACGCACTCTGTGGCATGGCTGCGCTGGGTCAGTGGGGTCAAAGAGGATGTGTGCGTGTGTGTTTGTGTGTGTGTGTGTATGTGTGTGTGTAGGGGGGGGGGGTTCTACTGCGTGCCAACAGGGTTGTGTTTGCATCTCCAGAGAGGCCCAGAGAGGAAAGATCTTATCTGGCGCGTGCCTCAGCCGCTGTTTCCCACAATCTGCATGCTCCACTGCCAGGAGGGGGATGAGAGGGGAGACTTATGATTATGTGTGTGTGTGTGTGTGTGTGTGTGTGTGTGTGTGTGTGAGTGTGTAGACGGGGGTCCCGTCCTGTCAACTTAACGCCGTTTTGACTACCATGACATAATGTGCCTCAATACAGTGGCGCCCCCCTCTGAGCGTGCACCCCCCCCTCCACGCACACACACACACACACACACACCGAACACACACACACATACACACACACACACACACACACCGAACACACACACACACACACACACACACACAGACACACACCGAACACACACACACACCATCTTCAAAGGTCCTGCACATCAACAAGGGCCTCTTTTTCTGTGAATGTCGCATATTTGGCCTTTCATCAGTGCCCCCCATTCCTAGACCCCTGCCCCTCCCTGTCTTTTCCCTCGCCTGTTTTTCACTTTGATTGCTGAGGATTAAGACAACCCCAACCCCACCCCCCCCCCCTTCCTCCAAGTCCCCCCACCATTACCAGCATAGCATGTCCTTCTTATGAATGAGAAGTGGTGAACCATTACAGGACATATTGCAGAGATTAAATGGCAGCCTTGTTGAATGAAGCACCTCTTCTGACGGCAAAAGGAGTCACACACACACACACACACACACACACACACACACACACTTACACTTACAGTAGCCTTTTTATAGTATATACTAAAGGAAAATTATTTTCATATCTGATTGATTCCTTTATTCTGATGAGGCTAAACTGCCAATGTCTCTCACATGCTCACATCTGGGTCATGACATTTGTGCTAATTAGTTAAACATGCAGGCTGAAAGTAATGTAGATTCACTAAAACATCTATTTGAATTATTACTCGCCCTGTAGACATTGGACATAAATAAATGGCATTCAGCTGTGTCTGCTTGCATGCGCACACGTGGTGTTCATCTGGACAAGCTTCCAGAGGTTGGCTAAAGAAAGCCTGGCAGATTTCAGGGGGCCACACCGGGTCGAACACCGGAGCCCTCTTACATCCATCGCCACCGCTTCAAGGTTAGGAATCTGATGTGTGTGTGTGTGTGCGCGTTTGCAGCCGCCCCCACAGCTGGGAAAAGATCGATGCAGCCTCCACCAGCAGGCTCCTGGCTCGCGGCTGCTGAGAATGAGAGGCGGCGGCGGCGGCGTGTGTGTGTGTGATAGGGAGGGAGGACAGATGGAAGGATGGAGGGAATGAGTGAGTAGCAGAGGGAGGGATATAGAAACAAAATGAGAGGTGAGGAGGAAGGGGGGGGGGAGACAAAATATGCCCAAGCTGGCTGACTCACCCCCCCCCCCCCTCCTTACTCACAAACACACATTTGCTCTCTCCCCAGAGTACACACAAGCGTGCTCACACACACACACACACACCCTCATGAACACACTCTTCCTTTCTCTGCCAGGCGCTCCTGTGCCTTGCTCATCTGCGTGGGGGGCCCTGCAGGCAGTCTGGGCCCTTACGTGCCCTCTCTTTACACACACACACAGATGTGTACACACACACACACACACACACACACAGAGGAGTTGATTTGTAAGACACGCTCTGATCCTGCATGCTGATGATGAAAGACAGGCAGCCGGGCTCCTGTCTTAGTGCTAGAGGGCAAGACCTGATAGGAAACCGCTGATTCTTGATCCTCCTCCTCCTCCTCTTCCTCCGCGGTCTTCATCACGGTTGGAATAATTTGAATTACACCACTGCTTTATTGTGTTTGCTATTTTTCCTCTCTCATCTGGAAAAAAAAAGCATCTATCCAGGTTCCTCTGTTAACTGAATGTTGGTAGACACCACGTCTTAAGTTGAGGTTTAATAGAATAGAATACTTTATTAATCCCAGACTGGGATTTATTTTGACACGGCAGCAGTCGGTCAGCAAAAGAAAAAAGAAGCTGATCAGCTCTTTTGGAAAACAAGCAGTAAAAAGTGTTTGCAGAAATGGGGCAGTAGTCTAATGAACATTGGCTGTATATTTTGTATTAATACTCTGTGTGGTGGAGTGCAGTACTTCGTGTTTTTACGTGCATAGCCCCCAGCCTCACACCTGGCCTGGCAGGAGCTCTGGTTCCACCTCCTCCGGTTCCCCCCATTAAATCCCTGCAGCTCCACCCCCTACACCCAAAATGTGGGAGGGTACAGCAGAAGGACTTCTTCGAGGTTCTTCAAAACAGAAACGGCACTCTTGGGTCTGAGTGAAACCTGTTGCCCAATTTCAAGCGTATTTTTGAGGAAGAGGATGTAACCAAATGTGGGCGCATGGTGCAGATGGCTTGGGTGATGAAGGCATAAATTAGCCTGTGTAAGGAAGGGAGATCCCCCATTGTTCTGATGCATTGCGCACACACACACACATGCACCCACACAAACGCATGCACACAAGCCCTCTGAGTCTGGCTCAAGCAGGAAGATCACACACTCTCTGTCACAGCCTCTCAGATCAGCCTGCCCAGAGTTTCCTGTAATCCCTGCTCTGTAACATTAATTATAAACTGGTGCTTTGTGCCCCACGGACCAACCGTGACTTTCCCAGGACAATTAAAGTTACTCAGTAGAAGAAGGGGGATTGGGTAGAAAAGGAGGGAAAGGGGATCAGGGGGTGAGTCCGGGGGATTTGACTAGAATTGCGTCTAAGGGCGCTGGAATAAGGCAATGGGTGAGACGAGACTGGGAGTTTGGGGCTGGGCATACAGGATGTCTAACTTCAGTCGGCGCTGGGATAAGTCATAGGCACTGGAGCTTTTATATTGTTCTGTGAGTGAGGTTTTTAGCATAAGCTTTGGCCCCTGAGTGGAGGGTTGAACAAGGTCGGGTCCGGTCCGGGTGGCCACATGCCTTGTCGGGGCAGGTGCGGATTAGCTGCCATCTCGAGGGAGTAATTGGTCGATGTGCAGGAAACCTGACCCCGTTTTTTTATTCTCCTCCCCAGTAATTCACCAATGTTACACAAAATGTATGTTTTTTAAACACTTCTCATCAAAATGTCTTTTTGACCTTTTGACCTGCAGTTACGCCTCAATATCTGTCCCACTGGCCACTGACCTTTTAACAGGCCACCAAATCGCTAAATCCTGTTTGACTGTTTCTTTTTTCCAGCCTAACTGGCTCTGCTGAGTGCACCTGCCCTGTACTCTACTGGACTGCAACAAGTGGAAGGAAAAAAAAGTGCAATCTGCCACAAAAAATAGATTTTTCAGAGCGTGGCTGACCCAAAACGTGTCCCTGCCCTGCCCTTTGCCTCCTCCACAGCCCTGAGACGACTCCACTTCTGCATCTCACTGTGCCAAAGGCAAACCCTTTCAAGTCGCTCCTGATCTGTTTTGCAACAAGAGGGCTGATTCCCAGATAAGTGGAGGCAGCATAGTTATCAGGCCAGTCAGTGAAGTGGTTCATTTGACAGATGTTGTTATCCCAAAATGGATCTGATAGGCTGCTGTTTAATCCTGTTAAGGCACCTTGCTCCGGGACGTGAGCCCGGCATCCTCAGTGACGCCCTTTCTCTGAACTCTTCACCCTTTCGCTGTGTGGCTGTTTGAGTTAAACTCCTCTGAGCCACGATGATATGTGGACAAGTCACCTCCTCCCACATGTTCCATTCATATACCAATCTATTCTGAATTGGTGAATCACATTCGGTGGAAGCGTTCTGTTCCAAAATGTGTTAAAAAAAACAGGTCATCTGTCTAACTTGGTGCATTCGCCAGAGTTTTTTACTGCAGCCTTGCCTCATTGTTTTTTCACATTTTGTTACTTGAGCACAGTAAGCTTTTCCTAACATTCAGTACCAATGCAGGGGCAGTATTAATAAAGGATAATGAGGTCATGGAGGCATATAAAGCGCTCATATTTGTTATCGTTTGTTTGTGTTATATCTCATATTTTCAGTCAGCACAATAAAGTGTTTTTAAACTGCCATGAACAGGTTAGTTGGCCTTGAAATGCTCTGGAACTGAGAGGTTCCAGGTTCAGTTCCTGTAGCTCAGATGTTCTGTCTGTTCTTTTGTTTGGTCTTACAGCCAGAAAGCATTTGGCTCGGTCTTGTAAGAGTTAGTTTACCAAAGCAAAAAAAAGATTTTTCATCAATTAACAAAACTATAAGAGAACTGAAGGCGGAGGAAGACTGGATCTGGACCAGTCAATACCAGAGGCCATAGGACACTGAAATGTTGACCTTAATCACTTGTCCATGTGGGTAATCAAAATTACAAAATTCACTGCGAAGAAAATGTCAACGACCACACAATGAAGTCAGAGGACAAAGCAGTAGGTTGAGCACACGTTCCTCTTGCAATCCACGCCAAGTGTGCCACAGGCAGAATAGCTGCATAACAACAAATGAGAATATCTTCTTACTTGGCTGAAAAGAGCAAGGACAAGCATTGCCTCCATCCACGGAAATATTTTAGAATTATAAACAAGGCCTTGGCATAATATTACCGCGTTTTGTTTACATACCCTAGATACTTTGCAGGGAGAGTACACTGTTTTTCTTCTTTACATCCAGACAAAAGGCTCGTGGTCATTCTTGTGAATCTGCTCAGTAACAGCTGAGTGTTCATGTTTGCCTCCCAGGACTCTGTGCTGTTCTACGTTGGGTAATAGTTAAAGGAACAATCCACCCTAATGTAAAAAAGCAAAAAAGCAATATTCCTCCAACCCCCCCCCACATCTCACCTGAGCCACTAAACCTGCAGAGTTGAACCAGGTCACGGCGCAATCTGTATCCTGCTGTGTTTGATTGTCCTGCAAAGTTGGATTGTGTTTGAGTGTGAGTTTCAACAGTGAAGATAATGACCGACGGCCTCCTACATAATGCTATCAGCCTCTCAAAACGTTCCACGTGTTGACGCAGTCGGTTTACTTTGGCCAGGGAGACGGTGCGTTTAGGTGGAATAAAGAGAATTTGTTATCCAATGTGGATTACGTTGAGTGGAAAAGTGGATGGGATGAATAGAAGTCGTCAGCACGGTGTGGCTCTGTTGAATGAATAAAGATTATATACACTAGATATAACTCTCTTCATTGTTGGGCCACTCTGTGGAGAAAGTAGCACCTCTAATGGCCCTTGAGGAGCTGTGGTGAGCAAACCAGCCACTTTTTTTTTTAAATCACTGAAATTAACACTGCAGCAGCCTTCACTTGACTCCAGCCCGACCACTTACACTTTCCCATAATCCCTTGCCCAGTGGTGACCGTGTGCAGCCCCTGAGTGGGCGGAGAAGAGAAACTGATTTCTGAAACCAGCGTCAGGGCGAGAGTCGTAGCCGGCAGGCCCGCGGTCTCGCGGCGGCGACAGTTAGCTCATCTCCCCGTTTGTAAGTCGAAGCTCTCTGAGGAGGAACAATGGAGGCCGGGATGGGTGTGGCGGCCGGGGAGGTGAGGGGGCAGTTAGGGTGTTTTAAAGTGGGAGACAGCAAGGTGAAACCTGGAATGTGGCGGTGATGAGGTCATACCTGTGTGTGTGTGTGTGTGTGTGTGTGTGTGTGTGTGTGTGTGTGTGTGTGTGTGTGTGTGTGTGTGTGTGTGTGTGTGTGTGTGTGTGAGAGAGAGAGAGAGTGAAACCCCAGAGAGGATTCGGTTCACGGCCCCTTGAGGCCCCACCAGGAGTGATGTCATGGGAAACTATTACAAAGCCCATGTTTGTAAACTCTCCACTTCCTTGTCAAGTCTTAGACTCAGTTTTGAACTCCTGAATAAAAGATAAACTTGTCTGAGGACGATCTACTGTAACATAACCACACTGGAGTAAAAAAAAAAAAAAAAAGAGTGCAAAAAGTCCTCCAACATGGACAAGATGTAAATCATTACTTTCCCTTTGATGCCTCCTCCTCCTCCGTCTCCGTCTCGTCTTCATTACTTATCATTTTCTCTCGACCATAAACACTGAGGGCCGATCCCCGCTGCTGTCCTGCGGGAACGCGGGGGCCCCTTTCTGTGCGGCGCAGTGAAAAAACGGATCAACTTTGGAGGAGCTGGGAACTTGAAAGGAGGGAGCTAACTACAGGGGATAAACACATTCCTCTGCAACCCGGCCTGCCACCGTTGCTGCCGCCGCTGGCCAGTGGGCAGTGCAGGGGAGCTCGCAGCGAGATGCATTGTTGCCACAAAGCGAGGTGGATGGGAGGGGGGGGGCAGCTGAATATCTCCGTGCTCCCTTAGATCTCACAGGCAGCAAGCAGCACTTGACCTTTCCAGCACTAAAGGAATATGACAGCCGTGAAGCCGACAGAGAGAACGGGGGGGGAAAGAGAGGCGAAACGGGGGAGGCGAGCGAGAAGCAAGAGACAAAAGCCACACAAAGTGCAGGCTGCCACCAAAACAGTTAGTTTGCAATCAATGTCAGTCATCCCTCGTGTCGGGACAGTTTGATTTCCACTTTTCAAGCGAGGCGTTTATTTTTGGCCTGATAACAGGGCTGGCTAAATTGAAATTGGCAGCTCGACAATCTGCAGATAATAGTCATCCATGCAGGAGATTATTTGAACAGCCTTTTCTTTCACTTCACTTGAGCCCCCACCGTCTCTCCCCCTGTCGAAGACGAGAAAAGAGGAAACGAGGAAGGGAGAGAGAGAGAGAGAGAGAGAGAGAGAGGGGGAAAAGGGCTAATCTTAGTCACAATCGGAGGAGGCTGAGAAGGCAAAAAAAAAAGGGCCTAAATATGAAGGGGAGGAGAGAGAGAAAAGGGGGGGTGCAAGGAGGAGTAATGTCCCGGTGATCAGGAGGAGGGCTGGAGGGGGGCGGTGAGGTAGGGTGGGGGTGTACAGGAGAGGTGAGGATAGAGAGAAAAGGAGGGGAGGAGGGAATTTCTTTAATGTTTCTGGCAGCGAACCAGCTGAGGTCTCAAGGTTATCCTGGCTTTGCAAACTCCCACGGGAAAGGTGGAGTGCTGAGGGCCGGGGGTGGGGGGGGGGGTGAGGGCTCGAGGTGGAAGAGAGGAGGGAGAAATGGCTGCCCTTTTTCTCCAGGAGGGAGTCCAATGCTCTGGGGGAGAGTAATCCTCGGGGCCCTCTTGTCTGATAAGCTTGGCCTTGGCCCAGGTAGGAGGAGGAAAAAGGGCTCCGGGGCCTCCCAGGGCATCCGCGCAGACAGCTTTGCACAGGAGCAAAACTTGAATTATTACTCCAGCCATTAGTTATTGTTATATAGTGATAACAATGTAATACCCCATTGATTCCCGCAGTGAAACTCGTTCTTCCCTAAAGGGAGGTCAGAGGTCAGGGGCGGCTATTGTGCAGAACAGCTGGCTCCAGTAGGAGTTCATCGCCTGGCTCCGGGATACTTTAGCAGAGCGTGGCCTTTGCCGACACCGGGGCGTGAACCTGGCGAACCTGAATGCCGCCGCGTTGATTTACTTATTTATGAGTATGTATTTGCGAAAACATCAAGCGTCCTTTCTTCCCTCCATATCCCTTTCATACAGCGAGACATCTCGCCCGATGCACATTTAACTCCCTCTTCAACCAGCAACTTGTGGCGAGACCGTCGTCTCTCTAATTGATCTCAAACGCCGCCACCGGAAACTGTTGTGGAAGACAAAACTGTTTCATCATTCTTACTATAACCCCGTCACCCCTCCAAAGTATTTAAACTCCTCACCTTTATGCAAATAAAGAGCCAACCCTGAATCTGACATGTTTTATTCTGGGTATGATGATGTGTGGGGGGGGAGAGATCTGCATTGGTACTGCATGTGTTTGTTTACACTAAACCAGGCCTATTAGAGATAATGATTCACAGCATTGAGCTGTCAGTTTAAGGGACTGTATGTGTGTGTGTGTGTGTGTGTGTGTGTGTTTGTGTGTGTGTGTGTGTGTGTCTGCCTCTTCAAAGGCTGGCCTTCTTATCTCCAGTCAACAAACAGCCTCCTCAGGAGGAAATGGGGAGGCTTCATGCACCTGTAATTCAAATGTCCCAGTGCTCGCTGAAGAGTAAACAAGCGACACTCAGAGATCCCCCCTCCCCCCTCCCCTCCCTCGCCAGTCAGTTTTATGTGGACTTGATGGTTAATGGATAGAAAAAGGAAAAAGAGCAGACCTGTTCTCTGGCTCAGAACAAACTTAATGATTCCGTTTTTTTTGTTTGTGTAAATCTGGAAACTGCCTTGGGATGAATTTGAAAAATGTCTGAGATCAGTCCCATCCCATAATATTTAGGACCGGAACCGGTACGATACTTAATCAAACATAAAACTATACGGTGATGCAAATTGGGAGCGTCTGACCCAAATCTGACTCCGCGTTATCTTTCATCTTTCCTGTTGTTTCGACAGTTTGAGCTCTGCATAGGAATACGTCTGCGGTCGGAGCATCCAGTAAATGGTGGTTGCACTGCATTTGCATGAATGGCCCTCAACCCCCCCCCCCCCCCCCCCCCCCCCCACCCGCATCACTACCACCAGCAAGAAGCAGCAGCAGCCGTATTCCCAGTTTGCTCTAGCCTCGGGCACGCTAACCAGAGACCCAGGCCAACTCGCTGGTCCTCTCCCCAACCGCTTCCTCTCCACCGCTGCTGGGTTTGACTCACCGTGACCTCTGACCTTCGGCGCTACACCGCCTCCCCCACACATGCAAATCTTGCCGGTCTGCTCCAGGAGGCATCCGCGAAAAAGAAAGAGGGTCGGATGGAGGGAAGGAAGAGAGAGAGAAGGAGTGTGTGTGTGTGTGTGTGGGGGGGGGGGGGGGGGGGGGGGGGTTAAGGAAGAGGAAGATGGAGCAAAGGAGAGAGAGAGAGACCCCTAAAGGAAGTGCGAGCGTCTTGGTCTCTGAAGTGGAGGGAGGCAGTGGCAGCTGCCTGGGGAGGCTCCGGTCTACAGCCCGGCACCGAGGCCTTAAAACATTTCTCTCTCTGTTTTAGCCAAAACGGACCCCAGCGCCTCCGTCTGCGAGGCTCACGGTGACCCATGCTGATCTTTCTGTGTGTGAGTGAGGAAGAGAAAGCGTGAGTACATTCACTGTACTTATTGTTTTCCTTGCTCCCAGGCTGCTCCAGGCACCTCAGAGTGTGTGTGTGTGTGTGTGTGTGAGGGGAGGTAAGCGATGTGTGCGGCTGTTATCTGGAGAGCCTCCAAACCCCCTCATCTCCTCTCCTCTCTCCTCCTTCTGTTCTCTCTGCTTGGAGGATCTGTCAGTTCTCCTTCTCTCTCTTTGTCCCGGCTTTGATCCTGCTCTCCAAGCCTTGGCTGGCCTCGCTAACAGCAGCTGAGCACAGGTCCTACTCCACTCCCACTAATAACACACACATTCATGCCACGCTGGGATGATGCATTTGCACACACACACACACACACACACTCTCGTCCACCGCTGCTGCTCCTCTCTCACTCCCCCTCTCTTCTCTCTCTAACACACACACTCCAAAAATCAGTAACAACTGGCTCTGCTATCAATCGGCTCTTTCTAAGTTGTCAGAGCTTATCGCTTTCACACAACCCTCTGTTTGACTGATTGTGCGTATAGCGCTACAGCCTCTAAACATGGATACTTGTAGTTACAGTTTAATGCGTTTTACAGGCAAAGATGCATTTTGCTGATTTTAATGGGTCTTTATCGGGATGTCACAATGTTTTGAAGATTTTTCCCAGCTTAACAATTGGCACCATGTGAACATTTCAATACAAACTAACAGATTTTGATTATGTTCGCTATTTCTCCACAAAATGCATCAAGGCCTGACTTTAATGCATTCTCGTAAATCATTTGCAAAGCCTTGAAATCTGCATTGTCTACATAAGTTTGTGGTCTTCTTCTCCTGGTACATTGCAATTTGTTTTTACAGAATTCAGCAGAAATATTTGTCACACACATTTTCACACATATTTTTCCGTGTGCATCCTTGTGTGCATGACAATAAGACACACCCGATACAGTCACACTCATCAAAACAGTGTACTGAAGTAGCATAAAATCTCTAGTCTCTAATCTCACTGTTGACTCTTCCAGATCTATCAATCACATTGTCTTCCTTAACTGATATTGCTGTCTCGCACCATATTTGACCACCTTTATCACAAGACCAAAGTTCCAACGTTGGGTCATCTCCGTGACAACCGGGTAAACTCTCCATCTCCAGCTTTGTAAAAAGCTGACCCGTAGGTAAGATCACTTTGGAAGCAATTTGCAGTTGAAATTAAAGATATATATAATAACATGTGCAGCTACGTACCAGCATCTTTTGCTCCTGCGGTCCCCTCGAGGAAAAAAGTTGAGCGCTGGCTCTCTTTGACTGTTTTTTTAATGAGCCTCTTGATGTAGTGTGCCGTTTCCCAGCATAGCCGCGGAGTTCATAGGCTGCTGACAAGCGGCGACTGTGCACACATTGGCCACTCGGCTCTGTAGGAAACGAAACGGGCTGTCTGGTGACTTGTTGACCGTGCTAATCGCGGTGTGAACTCATGGCGGATGAAGTCGAGTCGCTGCGTGGCGGCGTCTTGGGAAAGAGCAGGCTGCGTCAACACAGTGCCACCCTCAGTTTGGCAGCGGCAGACACACGACACCTCGAGGGCCAAGCCTGTCGGACCGCTTGCTTTACTTCCCACTCTTCTCGCTCCGGCCTGTAATGACGCTTAAAATGCCAGCATAGGTATTTAAGCCTCCGGCACACACACACAACCGTGTCACCCTCGTGGCACCCAGATTGCCCCCACCCCCCCCCCCCCCCCCCCCCCACCACCACCACCCCTCCCTTGGCAGCAGCTCCACTCAGCAATGGCTTACACATTAAGGCATGAGCGGCGGGGCGACAGTGGGCCAGATTGTTTTGTGAGCCGAGTATCTCACACTTTCACACACATTTGAGCCCCGCAATCTCCCTGCCTAATTGCATTATTGCTGCATTATTGCAGTGTGTGGAGGTCCATGGTCGAGAGGGCTCAATAAAGATATGAGTCCTGGGAAAAGACTGGGAGCGGTGGAATGAAAAAAAAAGAGGAAGGAGATAAAAGCAGGAGGGAGGGAAGGAGGGGGTGATAGTAAAAAAAAAAAAAAAAGAGCCATAGAAAAAGCATAAGAGGGAGAGGAGGGGGGCAACAGGTAAAAAGTGTGAGAATTTAGAGTCCAGGCTATGGTGTAACAAATAAAACTAATCTAATTGTTTGTTTTCCTGTCTGCACGGTCAGACGGTTTTCATTGGCTTTTCCCTCAGTAGCCAATCTCCAAACACCATCGGAAGCTTTTGCAACAGTCAGCCTGTTTCCCACAGATTTAGTTGCGATAGAGGCTGTTGAGACACGGCAACAGGTAACACTCCGGGGACCGACGGCAGCCAGGTGCACCTGATAAACTTGCAAGGGAGGGACCGACGCACCGGCTCTGTGACTCAGTTCACCGCCAGAGACCTCTTGCAACATGAGCGTGAGAAAGTCGTTCAGGCGGAGGAAAAAAAAAAAAAAAAAAAAAACCCTGCGCTGCTTCACGTCAATACGTTTTGTTTTGGAAGTCTGTCACTGCCATTGTGCGAGGAGGGGGGATGACTCAGGTGTTGCACCGCGCAAACAACGAGACATGTTAGTGATGTGTGTTGACAGAGGCGGCATTGTTGCGCATGAAGGGGGGGTATTTGGGATGACGGGGGCGCATGTACAGACCAGACTCTCCCTCCCGCCTAAAGCAAAAAGTTTGCAGTGACACACAAGACACGCGCGTGGTTTCACTGATGTCTCCAACGTGCCGGTTAATCATTCTGACAACGTCGCTGGTTGGAGCGTGGACCTCATTATAAGCAGACGTAAACAATATTTCACAACAAAAAGCTTAACGGGGGAATAAAACGTCTGAAGGGACATAATAATACAAAAATAATAGAATGCTTTTTAGCCTTTCTGATGATACTATACTTGTTTATGTGCGTGTGGTGGTGATGCCGTATTCAGACTGCATGCTAAGTTAAAAAAACCCGTATCCGCGCCTCCCTCGCGTTCCGCCCCGGCTCACTTTCGGGATCCGGAGCCCCTGTTGCAGCTCAGCGTTGCCTATCAACTTCACGATCTTGCGGCCGGCCGCCGGCGACGCCCCGCGGATCCAGGCGGCAAGCCCGGCGAGAGGAGCGCCTTCCCCTGGTCGCCTGCGCGCCACGTGTCGCGGTCTCCGCAGCAGCTGGAGGTGTGTGAGCGCAGCGGAGAGCCGCGTTTGAGCTCCCACTACTTGTAAAACAAAGTAGGTCCGAGTGCTTTTCCTTTTGCTGAAGCTTATTTTCATTACTTCCCCCCACGATAACAGGCTAAACTCATTATAAGTCAGTTTACGTCTCCAGATTGTTGCGCATGGTTGTTTTCTTACGTTTTATTCGCGAAGACATAGGCAGGAAGTGGTGGGAATTATTAAACTTTCTAATGAACATATGATGAGATTAAACAGCCTTGTTAATGACAGTTAGAATCAGTCTTTTTCTTCGTGGCGAAGTGTTTTTAATGCTCTTCTTCTCCGACTGCAATAAAGATAAGGAAACGAAATGTTGTCATGCAATCTAAAAAAGCCTTGAACGCTGTGGGGCGACTGAACTAAACTCGGGGAGGAGGAGGAGGAGGAGGAGGAGGAGGAGGCAGCGGTCTGATCGTGTGAGCTCTCCGGGCTCAGAAATATCTCCGCTCTGGCTCACATTCCGATAAGGGAGCCCGATCCAGCTCTCTCTGTAGGCGTGGTTTTCCCAGGCTTTTAAAACAGCAGCTGCTATTTACCTTCCCCTCTAATGTAAACCACCGCCGCCGCCGCCACCACCCCCTCCTCCCCCCCTCCTCCCTCCTCCTCCTCACGCCTCCACCCTCCTACTTGGCCCGGCGGCCCCCCGGCAGCCCGGCGGCCAAACCTCCAACCACTGCGCTCATAAAACATCCTGGCACGTGCTCCACATTCACAACACCGACAGACGATTAAATGCCAATATTTGTACCACAGAAGTTAGGCAACTACAGTACAGTGGTAGATGGAAATTGGGAGGAGGGGTGGGTTTAAAGTTGACTTCCTCCTCAATGGTCGCGTTGAAGGCTTGCGCGTATCTGCGTCCGTCTCATCTTGTGGTTTTGGAGTTGTCATCTAAAACCTTGTTGCTTTTACTAATGTCATTATAACAGCGACTGTCTGCGAAGTTTGGCATACATGAAGAAAAGAAAACTGCCCTCCCCTCCTCCCCCCCTGCGTCTCCAATGCCACATGACTCTGATTGCCAGATAGTCTACCACTTCCCACTGGTGGTTTTCAAAACGGTGCAGAAGTTTTACCTCCTGTTTTCATTTACTGCAAGCAGCTATCAATTCATTAAGGACGCACACACATGAGTTAGAGGGCAACTTTTTTGTGTGTGGCCAAAACAAAATAGTCCTGAGGCTGTTTCATTGTGGGTGTCCATATTATTATTATTATTATTATTATTATTATTATTATTATTATTATTACTACTATGTTGATGTTGGATGTATACATTCCCCGTTTTGAATAATTAATTCCACTCTATCTGCTGCTGTTATCGCCCGTCTGGCAGATAAAAGGCTCTCTCCCGTGTCCCGCTCCTGGTGGCGGTGCCCAGTCAGCGGCTCCGCTGTTAATATGTAAACGGTATGATGATTGAGGACTGAAGGCAGTTTCCCCGGCTGTGCCCTGAACCCGGGCCGCGCGCCATTGGCCGCCAGCTCCGGCGGCCAAACAACCAATGGGAGGGCGCCGACCACGAGCCGTCCTCCCTCGGGCCGCGTGTCCCTCGCCCTGATTGGTGGAAAGTTACTGTGGGAAAGAAAGTTTGGGAAGTTTCACACGAGCCGTTCGCGTGCAGTGCGAGATATAAATACAAGCCACACGCGGAGCGCCCAACAGACAGACTCTCCGCATCCGCTCGTGATAGTCGCTGCTGCTGCTGCCGCCGCCGCGCGTCGCTCCAAAACGGATTCTAACCTGTTACATATCTCAGGATTCGTCGAGGGAGAGGGGACTTTTTTTGAATATTGAAAGCTGTTCATATTCATCGTCCTTTTTTTGTTGTTGACCCCCTCCTACACCAGTGGAACGTAATTTACTGTGGTTTTGTGGGATATTTCCGATAAGAAAATGCCTTCCGATATGATGGAAAAAACCTCCTCCTCTCCGGTCGCTGCAACCCCGGCGAGCATGAACACAACACCCGATAAACCCAAGACCGCCTCGGAACACAGAAAGGTTGGTGTCTTTTATTTGTCATATTCTTGATTTAAAAAAAAAAAAAGCATGACACCTTTCAGTTTCGTCACAATTTCTGCAGAAGTTTCATCTTCCAATGCGATGATTCTCTCACTTTTACGCACGAAACGTAATATTAATGTCACTTCTTTTTCACATCTTTAGTCATCCAAGCCAATAATGGAAAAGAGGAGAAGAGCCAGAATCAACGAGAGTCTGGGGCAGCTGAAAACTCTCATTCTGGATGCGCTCAAAAAAGATGTAAGTACCTCACTTCGCGTCCTGGCTGTGCTTATTAATAGATTTCATAACTGCTGCTGTCAAACGGCGAGAAAGTGAGCGCGTAATCCTAACCGTGCGTGTTTTCCGTCCCCGCAGAGCTCCAGACACTCTAAACTGGAGAAGGCGGACATCCTGGAGATGACGGTGAAGCATCTCCGGAACCTCCAGAGGGCTCAGATGACCGGTAAGTCGCTTTTTTCCGGACTATTCATGACTGTGCGGTTTTTTTTTGGAAACAAATCAGCTCCAAGACCCGTCTGAATCGTGACTTAACGTACCTGTTTCCCCTCTACAGCTGCCCTGAACACCGACCCCACCGTCTTGGGAAAATACCGCGCCGGTTTCAGCGAGTGCATGAATGAAGTCACCCGCTTCCTGTCCACCTGCGAAGGCGTCAACACGGAGGTCAGGACGCGGCTCCTCGGCCACTTGGCCAGCTGCATGACCCAGATCAACGCGATGAACTATCCCAGCCAGCACCCGCACCAGCTGCCCTCCGCCGCCGGGCCGACGCATCCTTCCTTCGGCCAGCCCATGCAGATCCCCAGCTCGGCCCCGCAGGTTCTGCCCATGAACCCGGTGTCCTGTAAAGGAGGCTCGCCGCCGGCTAGTTTGCCCTCGGACGCCACCAAAGTGTACGGCGGTTTCCAGATCGTGCCCGCCACGGACGGACAGTTTGCATTCCTCATACCCAACGCGGCGTTTGCGCCGAACGGCCCGGTTATCCCCGTGTACGCCAACAACGTCAGCACGCCGGTGCCTCTACCCGCGGCGGTTTCCCCCGGAGCCCCCTCAGGCAACGCGGACTCGGTGTGGCGACCCTGGTGAAAAAAAAAAAAAAGCAGGGGAAGACTTTTTTGAAATGACACTTAATAGTTATTTTTCTTCAATGTTAGAAAGTTGTTTTGAATTGTTGTTTTTCTTGTAAAATGGAAAGAGTATGCACTATATTTGTACAGCTAACAAGGGAGCAAAGTTCATATTGAAATGAGATTTGTATTGTGGAAGTCCGTTCACTGCATTTTTATATATTTGAGTTGTCTTCTTTTGTTTTTCTCTTTTTTTTACTGTGTGATGCCAAAGACATGTTCAATGCTCTTAATGATGTTCTTCGTTTTGGAAGACAAAATAAATTTGTAAAGATATTAAAAAAACAAACATGCGCTGTGTTGTTTTGTTGGGGAAAGTAATCCTGATTTTCTTAATAACGCGTAAAAAAAATAATACTTGTTAATGCAGCTTATATGCCTTAGACAAGTCTACATGTGTGTGTTAAAGCAAAACTTCCGAGTCGTTATCCTATTTGATATGTGATCATCACTTCTGAGGGACTGTCACGTGAAATCAGGTGTTTTTGAAATTTCACTTTGATTCGGGTCAGAAAAGTGTAGTTTTGAGTCTGCAGCATCAGTAATGACAGTGTGCAGGATATAAAAAGCAAGTATTGCTGGGTGTGAGAGCCTGTCCTCTGCAGTAATGTGTATGGTTTAATCTCTATTAAGATGCATGCCTTCTAAAGTGTCTTTGAGCAAAAATGTTCACTCTCTGGACCAGACTGTCAGCAAACTGTTGGCTGATTGTCTATCAGACTGATAAGTCTGGGAGACTGGAGACTATCTAGTGCTGATAGTCCTGCAGTTTCACTATTTCCTTGTGGAAAGAAGGGGGGTCTGTAGAGTCTTACAGAGGTCACTTACGCCATCTAGCAGCGAAGGAGTGCATTGCAGTGTGATTCCTGTTTGTTTCAATGGAGCGGAGCATGAATGGCAGCTGTGGATGATGCATCTTAGATGAAAGAGAGCGCTACCTCTGGTTTATTTTAATAGATGGTTGTGGGGATGAGAAAATAATCTGATTAGTATATAAGTCGAGACACGTGAGCATTTTGTTGCATCTATTTATATTTTTTTCTTCTTGGACATGCTGTTGCAAGGATTTGATAAAAAAACAACAACACGTCACTCTAATCTTTTGATCGTTTGAAACTATTTGATTATGACATGAAGCTGAAATGGCCGCTTGTGTAACGTGCAAATGATGCACAAATACACTCAAAAGTGTACGAATTGGAAATGACTTACTAAACTAACAATCCGACATCAATTTGAAGAAAAACAAACAACAACTAGAAAATCACCATTATTAGGATGTGCCCTGTTCACTCAGCATTGATCTCATGAGTATGGGGCACAGAGGAGTCTTTAATCAGAGCGGAGGGAGTTCCTTGATGCCAGTGTGTGTGTGTGTGTGTGGGGGGGGGGGGGGACATGTTAGGACATGTTAAACACCTCGCCACTGAGCCATGTGGTAGCGCTCTGCTCTGCCCAGGTGTGTGTGCCCCCTCCAGCTATCCGAGTGTGGCCCTTCTTTGAAGGGGGTGTGTGTGTGTTTGCATGTGTGTGTGTGTGTGTGTGTGTGTGTGTGTGTGTGTGTGTGTGGGAAGGGATTGCAGGTGTTTGCAATTATCAGTGCGCTAAGAGGCACAAAGTGTGGATAAGTGCCATCATTTTGAATTTCCATCACACCTTTTTACGGGGGCCATGCATCCCTGTTTGATGGAAGCCATGTGTGTGCTCGTGCCTGTGCGTGCATACGTCTTGTGTGTGTGTGTGAGGGGTGTTGGGTGAGGACATGCCTGGCCAAAGGGCACAATGGGTGAGGTAGCTGGGAGTTAAGTGGGGGGTTGGAGGGGGGTTCAAGGAAAGGCCTACCACACGGGATAACAGTCAGTCTCCTGTGAGGCAGAGCCTCTCTCCACATAAACACACGCAAGTCGCACACCTACACAACGTTCCCACAGCATTCCAGCTGTGCTCGGACCAGCGGCGAGCTTCCTGCCCTGAGCCCCGGGGCCACAGCTGGACGCGGGACGTCTGGGAGGCACGTGGTGTGACCCGGACAACACCCAGCTGCTGAGCCCCCCCCTCCACCTCCTTTTCCTTTCCTCCCCATACCCCACCCACCCACCCACCGACATCTTCAGTGGACTCTTCCCCTCTGGAGAACAGCTTTACGAGCCTCTCCAATTACCCAGTGCAGTGGCCGAGCTGCCGGAGTGACCGCACACATGTCACAACACGACCGGGGGGTGAGCTGCCATGCGTGTCCATTAACTTTTCCCACACTCCGCGTGCATGCACAGAGCGAACGGAGGGAAGAGAAAAAAAAAGCCCCTCTGCTTCCTCCTTGGTTCCCTAAGTGCTACCATATGTTCCTCTCTCTCTCTCTCTCTCTCTCTCTCTCTCTCTCTCTCTCTCTCTCGGCTCGTCACTGGGGCTGTCTTTGATTGCAGCCCAGACAAGTGAGAGCTTTATGATTTAAGCCCAGGGCTTGCTGTACCAAGCCCTGGACTCATTTTGAAGCCAAGCCTCCTCCTCCCCCCCCCCACCACCCCCCCTCCTGCAGTTGCAGGGGAAGGCTGTTTTCTGGCAGGAAATGAATAGCTCCCAGATGAGCGCAGGAACCTGAGAGGTCGTGAGAAAGAGGCGAACCCCCCTCCGCAGGCCCGGCCTGCTGCCAGCCGCCGGGGGAATGTGGGAGAGCGCCTCTCTGACACACGCATCAACCCCTCTGCCCTCCACCACACCGCCTGACTGACTGACTGACTGCCTCTGTGCTGGGCCCCGAGCCTGGAAATAGACTGATAGACAGGGCAACCGCCACCGAAGCCAGGCAGCACGGCTCGTCAGCCAGCCAGCCAGCCAGCCAGCCAGCCAGCCAGCACAGCGGAGCAGCCAGGCGGGGGAAAGGGAAAGCTGTGGGAGGGGAGAGAAGAGTGTTGGATCAGTGTGGGCGGAAGTGGATCAGCGTGTATATGCAGTCTGAATCCTGATCCCAAGCACACAATACAATGGAAAAAAGTTGGATCTCTACGTTTCGGTTTATGTTAGACTCATGTATGACCCTGAATGGGTATTTTTGCACACGTTTCGTGCACACACACACACACACACACACACACACACACACACACACACACACACACACACACACACACACACACACACACTCACTCACTCACATGCTTCCCTCCCTCTGTCCCAAAGGCTTACACTCATTCCAGAGTGTGCGCTCACTCAGACAGGTGTTCCTTGTCAGGAGCAGAAGAGTGTTTTTTCCCTTTTGGTTCCCCGTGTGCTGAACTAACATGTATTCCTCCTGAGGTTGACACTGTTATGGTTGGACGTGGTCACGAGTTTAGCTTCAGCTGTCCAGGCGTATTTTGGGGTATCTTTTGAAAAATCATTGTCCTGCATCGGTTTTGACGTGTTGAGATCAACTAATGGCAGATTGGAGGCCAGCGGTTGGATTCGCCAAAACGCAACAAATTCACCAAGTATCTGTCAATTGGCTCAGGAACACCAACAGCTTATGTGGAGTGCTGGTTCCCATCGGTTTAGGCTTGTGACCCCGTTAAAATTAAGCAATATAGTTCTTAGCCATGATAGATAGATAGATAGATAGATAGATAGATAGATAGATAGATAGATAGATAGATAGATAGATAGATAGATAGATAGATAGGAGCATCTCTAGTTCACAGCTAGAAAATTTTTTTTAAATATAAAATAAATATAAAATATAAAAATGTAAGAATATGAATATAAAAACACAACGCAATCATTATTTTATTGCACAATTGTCCGTATTGCAGTAAGTCCGTTATTGCGCTGAGTCAGGGGGAGACAGTTCTATCTGTGTGTGTGTGTGTGTGTGTGTGTGTGTGTGTGTGTGTGTGTGTGTGTGTGTGTGTGTGTGTGTGTGCAGTTGACTTTATTTTATTTGTTTGTTGCGTTATACAAGTACAAGTACAACCAAAAATGTCAGAAAAAATGATTCCACCCAGAAAACAGAAGTATTTAAAGCACAACAAACGACATACTACACACAGTTGTAGATCATGTTTCCATAAAAGTCAATGAGCTTGACATTATTTGTACATAAAAAGGGCACATAGTCCCCTAATTTTTAGTTGTCCTGTCCTCCCTTCGCAGCGTCCCCATCTACCTCGACATAATGTGCCCTTCTTATGCCTCCCTGGTCTCCCTATCTCCCTCTCTCTCTCACACTCTGTCTTTGTCTCCCTCACACACTCGGTTTGTGCGGGGCTCCTATGGTAACCTGTGGGCCCAGTAAACAGGACAAGCTGTCGACACACAAATCCCAGCAGTGTGCGTGCCCACTTTCCTTGGCTCGCCCTGCATGGCAACAAAAAACCCCACCAGAGGCTCCCACCACCAGCCCATTCAAATGTCAGCCACCTCGTTTGAAGTCGCAGACTACTATGTAAATCCACAGCTTTCTCACCAGCCCAGCCCAGCCTCTTATACACACTCCAAAACAAGAAACCCTAGCAAAGGTGGTCCTGTGATGCTGGATCTTTTATAGTCCCCCCCCCCCCAGCCTTTAGAAGTAGTCTTTTTTTTTTAGCCCATCCTACCAGTTTTTGGTTCGTAAACATGTTGTTTGAGGGTTTGATTTTGGTGGGATGGTTTCAGGGCGATGGTGACTTGAGGAGAGCGGGACCATATAGATGCCGTCAGTTACGAAGTTGGCACGTCTCCCCCCCAAAAAATCTGTGGCTGTGACAGTGATGACCCCATCACACTGCGCCTTTGTATGACCTGTCCTCCAGCTACCCTGGAACCCAAGGCCAATTGAGTGGGAGGGTCCCCCCCCCCCTCAGAGACCATCACAACAAACAAATAGACCAGGCAAACAAGTTCCCACCACATCAAAACGTCCAAACGACTGCCAACGGTGACAGTTTGGTTGGTTTTTGATATCGCACAAAGACGTTCTTCATGAAGCACTTCTGAGCCTTCTTGCTTTATCATTCAGAGCCAAGATTCCCATCTTCAAGGGGTCACCCATCCACCCCCCCCCCCCCCCCCCTCAAGTGTCGTCCCCCATAAAAAGGGAAAGATTAAAATAAACAATAACAACAATCTGAAATGTCTAAAAATAAGTTCTTATAATAAACAAATACATATTGAAAACTCTAATTAGGATTAAGCAAAACTCTTGGTGACGGTTGCCTTTTCAGAGGTCAGAGGTCAGCTACAGTTTACACAATCTCTTACTTGTGCACACAATAACACTATGCAGCCCTGAACCTGGTTCTGTTTCCCCACGTGTGTGTTGTTGAGATGATTTACTCGGCTGTATATCGTGCTGTGTGTGTTTGCGATGGACAGAGGCTACAGTGTGCAACATGTATGCCTCCAGATATGTGCTGCAGCTGCTTGTAGCTTACCCACCGTTCACACTACATCATCATTTTGTGGGGGTGGTGGTGTCTCTTCACACATGCGAGCGAAGGCTGTGATCAATTAATGTGGCCTAAGGAGACTTGTGAAGTCCAGCAGGAGAGCGATGCACTCGACTCACACACGCTTTGACTGTATGATCTATGAGCTCTGCCCTCGCGTGGCTGGTTTTATTTTCCTGCTTTTAACAGCCTCTCCGCCGAGGCTCGGGCCCCTCCAACATGAAGGGAAAAGAGAAACCAGATTTTTTTGACCCCTTCGAAAACATCAAACGGGTCCAGGATGTCCAGCGCTCTCTTTTTTCACCCCGACGGAGCCGGGGAACGGAGTCAGCGAGTTTGATGTCAGCGAATCAACACGCCGGCTGTTGTTGTAAAGTCACAAAGATGGTGTTAATGATGTAATGTTAACTTCAAGGCCACACACGGGAGCATGGGACACAGAGGGAGGGAGGGGCCTGCTCAGAAACTGATGGATCAAGTCTCGACTGTGCAAACAGTTTGTGTTTGTGTTCTTTGATTTAATGGCTCACACTTCAGCATGGGAAAGGGCGGCCATGTGTTCGGGAAGAAGAAACCTGCTCTATATATATATTTATATATACGTTTTCATCTTTTATGAATCAGCTTCATGTCATTTTTCTTTTGCATTAGATTCCCTTCCAAATCAATATCATCGCAGATCATTTGAGCCAACATTACCTTATTTTCTGATTATAATTAATTGTAGTTATGATAATATAAAACAAAGGAAACATTATTTTAAAGAGTGAAAAATGCACATGTGAATCTCCCAAAGTGGCATTAAAATAGCTTGTTTTGTCTGACCAACGGTGTAAAAACATTTATTCTAAAATATCTGAAACTGTTTTTCAAAATACCCACAAATACATTATGTTTCTAGATTGTCAGTCAATTGTTTTTCTCACACAGTCCACTTTGATTCACACTTTCCATTGAATTCCCCACTGGAGGTGTCCACTCATGCAAAATGTAAACAAATTACAACAAATAACAGGCCTTTCAACTTTCATAAGGTAACCCCCATGAACGAAACGATCGAAGAAGCTCTTCAGAGGTATTTACTATCATTACAACTCATTATAAATTCACCTTTTGGATATGGAATCATTCATTTGTCAATTTCCTGTAAAACACTTGTTGAACCTTTGGGCACACAAGCCCCTAGTTTTTCTTCATCATCTTTCTTCTTATTCATCTATTCCGTATATTGTATAGGTTTACATTCATTATTTACATACATTATCCAGATCAGCTGTAGTGACTTCTAATGCAACAAATCTGTTGTCACATCAACTTTTTTTTATAGATTCTCCACTTTCCTACGGATCCTTCTGGTGCCGTTTTTCCCTCGTCGTTTTCTCTTGGTTGCTTTTTATTGTTCCCTCTGCACTTCGTGTTGCACCACTGAGATACATTGCATCATGTCGGGTGCTCAGAGACATGAAATGGCATTATCCCACCTCCCTCTGCACCGTCCACGCAAAAAGCAGCCTTAAACTGTGACGTGGACCAGCAGTTAATCCTCTTTTTTTCGGAGCCGGTGGCGGGAGCCGCCGCGGAGGAGCTGGCCACAGAGATATGACCACGAGACGCTGCAGACACAAAGCAAGCCGTGTGTGTGTGTGTAATTGTCTGAGGGTGTGCACAATAACGAGTTTGTTTGTGTCACTTAGAGTGTGTGAGTGTACGATGGCGAGTGCGATCGTGCGTCTTCACTTGTCCGTCCGCCATCCCAACGCGTCGACAAAGCCCAAGTGTGGGTTTATTCTAAACTCCCACCAGACCCTGTTATCTCAGCTCCGGTTTGCATCATGGATGAGACAAACGCCAGTGTGTGTGTGTGTGTGTGTGTGTGTGTGTGTGTGTGTTGGGTTGGGTACTGGTAAGCTTGTCATGGACATGTAAACCCCTGTTTCTCCGGTAAATGGGTCCAATGTGATTATCCCTGAAGCTGTAGAGTAGCCACCTAGAGTGGGCAGAGGAACTGAGACCCCAGAAGAATATTTGACATGTTCCTCATGGTATTCTGTTGCTCGGTTCTCTTTGTTTTACTCATCTTTGAGGGAAGCAGCAGTGCGTCATCCCTGAAAGCTAACATCACTCGTTGAATGAAAAGAGTGACCGACCGGGGTTGTCTGACTTCGCCAACATCCAGGGCCAATACCTTTTAATTTGTGTCACAATCAAACATGTTTAGCTGTATTTCCCACTTTTTTAGTCTTACCTTTGACTGTGTTTTCACAAAATGATTACAGGACATGTTGCCAGGAATTTGAGGAGGAGTTTCTGTAGTTTCCCCCCTAATGTCCAAGTGGCTGTATATCTTATCAGCCTATTTTTGCAGGTGTGGCGAAATCAAAAGTTCAATGGTTAATATTGGTTTCTTACAGGTGACATTTACAGCATGCAACATGGAAACTGTATAGACAGAATTTAAGCTCGACCCTTCTTCCGAATCAAACCACATACAGGTGTTGGCTTTGCTTTGATGTGATGTAAATGTGAAGAAGTTCAAAACTTCAATTTACCTCTTTAGCAGTTTGAGGAGGGAAACGGTCAAGCTGCATATTCAGGCACAATAAACTTGAAAGTGTAAATTTTCTGTTTGCATCATAGGCAGATGCACACACACACACACACACACACACACACACACACACACACACACACACACACACACACACACACACACACACACACACACTTTTCTGAAAGACTGGTTTCCTGCAAAATTCCATTCCCATACAACTAATACACTGTCAATTACATTTCATGGGAAACTTTTTTTTTTTTCTCCATACAAAGCAGTTTGAAACATGTGGTTAAACAAGCAAAATTAATACCACTACAGAACTACACAGTTAGGTTTAGGCAACAACACTTCATGGTTGAGTGAAAAACATCATAGTTTGGTCTTAAAACGACGATGAAATTGAAATTAAACAAACCAAAAACAGCAACAGAAGCACTTGGACACAAACAGCAGTCTCCTGGGTGAAAGCCCTGACTACCACCCTGACCGTGTGGACCTGTTTATGATAGGTCAAGAGCAATCCACAACAAAATGACCCTCGAAATGTATTTCTCAGTGCTGTTTTGTTGTGTGGGAACATAATGTTTAGTAGACCAGGCTGCTTGCTGAGCCATATTTAGGCTACGTTGTCAACTGATGGGCTTCTGCTCCTTTCAAGCATCAGAGCAGGAAGAGATATTTAACTGCACATCATCTCTCTTTTTTGTTTTTTTTCATTTTCATTTACCCCCCTGTGCTTAATTGGTCCCTTGTGGGCTGTCTTTCTTAGAACAGATATAGATATTGTCCACAGACCCCGCATCGAAACTTTAAGAACCCACGATAGGCTAATTACTGTCTCCGAGCCTCGAGTGGTAGAGCTGTCATAGATTTGTGGAATCACGTCATTTACATGATCCTACGAATCTAAAGCTGGCGCGTTCACTCCCCCCCCCCCCCCCCCTTTTTACGCAGCCAATCGGCATTAGTGTGATTAGCGTGTGGCATCCTGGGGCTGACAGGGCTGAAGATCGCAAAATCTCTCCCTCTCTCACACACACCTACGCTGATTTTCCCACGTGCTCCACAGATCCAGCCACCGGTTGCCGAGCGCTCCCTCTCCCCCTGAAGCGCTGGCTGCATGCGACCCTCCACAGACGATATCAGGGTAATTGACAGTGACTGGAAATATGCAGCATCATTGAGCCCTGACCCGTGTGACTAACAGGGTTAGGCCCCCCTCCCTTCAAGACCGACCCCTCCTCTAAAGCCATCAGTGATATTCAATTTGTGTTAAAGCTCCCTTTGAGGGGCTCCCAGGGGCCCGATTTGATTAACATATTTTATGGCGAGCCCCTTGGATGTAGCTGGGAGTGCTTCAGGCCCCCGTATTAATAATAGTCAGAGCCCATTATGGCTGACTATGTGACGACAGCGACAGTGAGGCCTGACAGTGGTTTTTCCTGAGAGGAGACTGCTCTTTAATGGGACGGGGGACATTTCTGATTTCTGCGAAGGCCTCCGTGTGATTGTGCAGTTTTTTGTTTTTTTTTTTGCGGGAGACGGCTCGGCCATGCCAGCTTGAGGCTAATCAGAAGTGATTCATGTAAGCGAGTCACAATGCCGCATTGGGTTGAATTTGTTTCATCTACGGTTCTCCCCATCACTTATCAGCGGAGTGAACCGCGGCGCAAATAAATGGAGGCTTTAGACAATGGGCGGCGTTTGTAAGGCCACTTTTCCCACAGTCCTATCTGTCACGAAAATGGACACACACTGACACGGGGACAAAGCGGGGGAGACAGACGCACACTCGAGCCCGACTTCCGAGAGTGTCTACAGTAAGGACATTCCTGTGCTCCACACGCCTCGATCATTGTCTGCCGCGGCCGCGCTGCAGACAAAGGAGGCGTCCTCTCGGCCTCCTCGGCCTCAATGCCACAGAGTAGTAAAACGTTGCCCCATAAATGAGACTCCTCTCCGCTCAGTTTTTATAGCTGGTTGATGGAATCTGTATGTATGAGGAGCCCTTTTCACTGTCTCCTGTTAAAAAAAAAAAAAGTCCTTCAATAAATGCTTCCATGACACAGTTTATTTCAATGGGCTGGCACAAAAGAGAGCTCCCTGTAAATCAATGCTTTTGTTTAAGGAAAAGAAAAAATACTCCCCAATATCATTCAGCGGCAGCGAGTCTTGTGATACTCGTGCGGAGACTGTAAGACCTATAGAAAGCGACAAGATAACCCTTTTCTCATTTCCCCTCACACGAAGACGGACACATGAGCAGCCTTTTGAAAGGAGGCTGTATAGGTTCTCATATATGGGGAAGCCAGGGGAGAAATTGGCAAAAGCTTAAGTTTCGCCCTGGGCCTGTAATGGTTTGAAAGAATGTAAAGCCCATGACAAAAGCGACTACCAGGAGAAACAGGGAACAGGTGGTCATCGCCGCGTCCCCCCCCCCCCCCCCACACACACACACACACACAGCCTTGGCCCACAGACATGAAATCAACCGAGGGGTTTAGATTTCAGTGATAAAGACCCGGAGGTTTGTTTGCTCTTTATGTCTGCAAAGATGTGTGAAAAGATGCCGAACCTCTAACCCCCTCCCGGAGTCTCCCGCCGGCCTTGGAGCTGGGAATAAGAGGTTGAGGATGCCGGCGCACAGGAAGTCGTCTGTCGCCGCTCGTTTGGGAAGGACAGATTGGAGACGTGGGCGGAGGATGCGGCCTTGACTCTTTTCTTTTTTAATATCTGTGGTGTTACTGGTGATAGTAAGGCTGCTCTTAGAGGAAATGATTAACAATCAAATCCTATAGTATGTGAAGAGCAGGCAATAAAGATCTGTTATATTATGATGCCTAAATTATTAATTTAAAAAAGAAAAGCGTAATCTTGTAGGTTTCTTTAGGTCTTAATGTACAGTTTCTGCATCATAAGACTCCCAGCTTAATGATAGTGCAGAGTTTGGCTTTTTTTTAAACGTGTGAAAAAGAATATTCTTGAAATTTACAAGCTCCCAATTATATAAGTTGAAAGGTGAGTTTACTCCACAGGGTTAGGGGGCTAAACGTTAGCGAGCTGCTGTAAAAATCAGCCGAGAGGGAGAATGAATGGAGAGAGTATAGGAAGGAGTAATTACACCCCAATTCCTTCACATACACGCTGAGACGGGCCGAGCTGCCTGTCAGGGGGCCACGCAGTGTTTAACCGTGCATGTGTTTGATTTCCAGTGTGTGTGTGTGTGAAACCATGTGTGTCCTCTCCTTATCTATTTCCATCTGTGTGTGTGTGTGTGTGTGTGTGTGTGTGTGTGTGTGTGTGTGTGTGTGTGTGTGTGTGTGTGTGTGTGTGTGCGTGTGTGTGTGTGTTTGCGGTTCAGGTTGTTGTAACCATAGGAGCATGTTGACAGACAAGTGGAGGGGAGGGCATGCTGGGTAATCGGGCAGCAGGCAGCCTTCAGGTGTGTGATAAAGTTAAAGTGTGGGGGGGCATAAGGGAATTTTATGGTAGCGGGTGGGTAATGTGTGTGTGTGTGTGTGTGTGTGTGTGTGTGAGTTCTGCTTGGGTGAGCTTGAAGAATGCCTGTGTGGATCCTGGCAGTGAAAGAAGAAGCTCCTTTCATCACGAGTAGCTCGGCGCCCCCAAACCCCACCCCGATTCTTCCTGCTCCATCTTCCAATGACCCCCCCCCCCCACCCCCCGCTTCTCTCCGTTTATCCTGCGCACTTCCTCCATTATTTGCAGGAAACATTTAAAAAAGAAGAAATGAATAAATGCATGCTTTTCCAGCTCATTCACAATCCGCCTCATCCTCCTTTTTTTTCCTCCTTCAATATCTGGCTCTTTTCTGCAGCCCTTCCCCTCCCTCCGGCTCCTCCGTAGCGTGGGAGCTGTCAGTGGCATTTGCTCTGACACACACTCACACAGCCCCGGCAGCAGGCAGGTCCCTGTGCTTTAAAAGGGCAGCAGCTAATTAGCCATAATAGCTTCCATTTTGTCCCGGCCTTGCGTCATGCCTTTGATGCCGTGATTGGAAGCGCCCGGGGGGGTGGGGGGGAATACCAGACCATTTTCCATGTCTGATTTGTTTGAAGGGGGAAGTGGATGTGATAACAATGATGTCAGGGCGAAAGAGAAACCGTGTGAGTGTTTTCCCACAAAGTGATATGAACTTTGTGTTTTGTATCTTGAAGTACGTAATTACATCTCAGGCATGGGATGGCGAATTTCTCCTCCCCTTTGTGAGCTCAGTGACACTGTTTGACGTGAGTGACCGTCTCTTGTTTATTCCAGAAGGCATTCACCCTTTTTAATCAAATGATCAGGGTTATTTTAAAACTCCTCAGTGATGATTTCTCCATCAGAATCTTCCTCGCTGTAAAGCGTCACACGCATGAATCCCAGGGATCACCTGCGTGGGACCGTCCTGCAGATTGAGGGGTGACTTCTGTACGAACTTTAAGCCCTCAAAGTGTCCCCTCTCGCTGCCACCCCTCTGCCTCCCTCTGCCCCCCCATGGATCAGGTTGACTGGTGAACTATAGAGGCACAGAACCCTTTGAACCTCCCTGACATCACACACACACACACATATACAAAATACTCACATAAACACAAGAATGCACACAGCACTGAGGCGCTAATGGTGCTTGAAGCCCAGCGCAGTGCAGCTCTCCCTGGGAGAAAGAGGGCAAGAAAGAGGGAGAGATGAAGGGAACAAGGGATGGAGAGGCGGGGAGCGTCAGGTCCCCCCCCCCCTCCTCATCCTGCCTCCCGCCCTCAGCATCTCTAAAATAGGTTTATCTCTGCCAGGGAGGTGTCTCTTTGTGTCGCCACGCCGGGGACTGAGGAGGGAGAGGATGCAGGCAGCCGGGGAAGAGAGACAAGAACAGGCAGAGGGTGAGAGAAAAAGGAGAGCCTTCACTGGGATGGGACCACCTGCGTCGCCTCCTTTTGCTGGGAGATTATGCGGGGCACACAAAGAGGTGCTGGGAGGAGGGCAGGGGCATGGGGGGGGCGTCAGGAGAGTGAGCAGCGTGGAAAGTGGAGCTGGCGTGTGTGCCAGGGGTCTGCCACATACTGTACCAACACCACCCTCCACACCGCCCCACCACGACAGCCTCCCATAGGCTCAGGTCTCCCAGCATAACTCCGCCCCCCCCCCCCCCCCCCTTCCTCTTCCTCCCTTAGTGTCATGGTTGAAACAGTGTCACATGTGTGCTCACATGTACTGATATCGTACTGCTTCTCATTCAAATACTGTATAGATAAGAAAGTGGACTCACAAATGTTTAATTTTAATGTATTTATACAGTAAAAAGCATGTTTGTTCAGAAGGGTTTACAATATTTTACATTTTGAATCCCTCATTTTCAGAAATGCTGATTATACAAGGCCGACTTCAATTGTTCTTCACTCAAAAGGTAAACAAATCAATACATAGAAAGGTCATTTTTTCACTTTTTTAAATAAAGCAGGCTAGTTGATTATAGTTGATATAATTAAAGATATATAACCAATGAAATAATTGGTTGTTTACTCTTTTTCATCACTGCAATAGTGAGTGGTCAGCTACCATAAGAGATACACAGTGATCCCCTCACATTCACGTGGTTTGAATCTGAATGTGTGAACAAGCTTTATGTCTACGTTGCAGTTAACACCGTATCTATTCTGGCATCTCATGACAGGCTGAAGGCTGTTTCCATGGATATTAGAGCAACACACTGACATGTATGCTTCCATAATGATGTGGGACTGAATGAATAAACTCAGCACTGAGGGTGAGGAGTTGCTACATGTGCTTTCATGTCCCATGAGTGGATTTTCACACTCTTGGCTGCTGCTCTTTTTTCCCCATCTTTTCTATATGTCTGAGTTATTCACCGGAGCAGCTCACAGATACCTGAAACTCTTATTTATGCAGTGTCCATTTTACCATGACCTTACCATCTAGTCCAGAGGTCTTCAACGTTTTCAGGCAGGCTGCTCTCACTCAGCTTTCGTACGAAAAAGTACGAAAAGTAAAGCACGATATTTTCGTATGATTTCCTACGTATTACACAGAGCCGTGGTCACGTAAACGATGCGCTTTATGCTGGTAGTTAGAGACTATCAGACCTAAACCTGACCTTCGGGGGGTTTAGCTCAGGAGGCAGAGGGGCTTAGCCGGCGACCACAAGATTGCCGGTTCGATACCAGGCTCCTCCAATTCTAACCCTAACCTTAGCTTTTACCCTAACCTTAACCAACAAACGAAAGATCATATACATTCACTGAAGGATTAATATGAGAACAAAATGCATATTTTTCGCTAGGAATGTCATCAAAACGTACTTTAATGCCGAAACAGCTTTAAAATGCTGCATTATGCTGTATTTTCCATTATGAATGAAAGGAATGGAAGCCATTTTTCACTGCAGGAAATCGCGCATGCGCACATTTTGATATTCGTAGGATAAAACACGAAAAAATTGCACATAACTTTTCGTACGTTTCCATAAGAAAATTCATGAGAATACGTTGTTTCAGGCCAAGGATCCCCAAGGCTGATAGGGGCCCCATATATATATTTTATACGATTACATATCGTATAAAATTGTGTTCCTTATTAAACCGGGCCAACAATAATGTGAAGTGTAGCCTATAGTGCCATGTATAACAGCACTTTGTAATGATGTTTGTATACAATTGTTGACAGATTCATATTTTAATTCTATTTTGGCATTTCTACATCACAATTTCACAACACAATATTAATCAGGAAGATTCATATTTGCTTAATATAGGTAGTATTCATGTTGAGGTGTATGTTTGAACGGCCTAACCAGGCAGAATATAAAACTTACAATACTTTGAGCCACAAAGACTTTTTTGAGAGTGTATTATTTGTATTATTGTCATGTTTTAGAAAAACAAGGAAATCGCATTGTCAGCAAAAAAGGCAGAGCGGCAGGGTCTTCCCCACTGGCTTTGTGAAATTTGTTTTTCAATTACTTTCCTCGTAGAACTGCTCTTCATCCATCACTGTACTCCGTGACGCTGATATATCGTAGCTGGACTACGGCGGCTCCTCCTCCCCGGTGTCGGGGGACGGTCCCCACAGCTGTGAGCTGGGCTCCCACCGGAGTGGATGTTACCATCAATGATTGGTCAGTCCCCATTGTTTCAGGCTCTGTCATTGGTCAAGATTAATAGCTGTGTCTGGTTAATTATTCCAGGCCTGGTATTGGTCTGGAACTGAACCTCGGCTAACCCCCCTAACTCTTCCATCAACGTACAATGACTTCATTTGGACGTCCCCATTCACTTGCAGCCAGCCTTTAAATCTAATAATTGCAGAGGTCCTTTTGTCTTTTTGCTGATGCAGGCTATTAGTGAGGCAGGGAGATCATCTTGGGCCAGGTCTGGACCGCGCCAGTTTTTTTGACGAAGCTATTCTGTAAAAGCCCCTCCCTCCCCACTGTCTTGTTGTCCTTCTTCCCCTTTTCAAGAGGTCTCTGAAGAACCTGCAGACCTCAGCACATTCTCACCCCAACGTGAAGAAGGGAACAGAAGGAGAGGGAGAACAGAGGGGGGGACCCGACCACAGAGGCAACCTGTGCCTCTCAAGGTCCGCCTGAATGTGTGGGGGGGTTTAGGTATTCATTGTGGCCCTCTTATTCACTTCGTTCTCTATTCTTCAAAGTGCTGGTGGAGGCCCCGGCTTGGCGTGGGTCTAATCTCGCATCCTTCCCAGGAAAGGGCTCTGCAGGCCACACTGATGTTCTAATCATACCTGGCGGCGGCTTTGTGCGGAGCATTGGGAGAACTGGTTTGGCTTCCTGCCACTCACGACCCCTTTGTTCCACTGGAAGGTGCCACCGCCGGGATTAAAGCCCGTGACAATAACCCCCAAAAAATCTCTCTTCCCTCTCTGGAGTGTCTGAAGGGGTGAACTAGGTGGCAACAGCTTGAAGAGGTTGTGTTTTTTTGTGTGGTTGGAGGATGAGTGGTTAAGTGATCGCTGGGCTGCCCTGGAGGTCACAAGCCAATCATCAAGTGTATATGTGGCTCTATTTGTTTACTAGCAGACTGGTTTGGGTTAAATGGATACTGTGGAAGAGTCCTCGTATGTAGATGTGTTGACTGGAAATGCATGCTGCAATACATCAAAACTACAGTGTGGATGCTTTATCAGATTATTATAATTTTGTATTAAATTAAATACTCCTGTGGCATTTCCATGTAAATAACCCATTGTGTAAAGATCTCTTTAATGATGTTACACAGCAGTTATTCTGTCTGTACGTTCATGAAACATTTCCCCGATTTCTGAAAAAGAATCTTGCGGATAAAAGTGGCATTTCATTGCCGTGACACCGCCTAATTGACACCGTGACACCGCCTAATTTCTGTCTGTGCCGAAGCTTCAGACAACCAAAGTGACTTGAAAAGCTCTGGAGGATACCGCTGCCTTCCACCCACGCCGTGTCTGGTTTCTCTGCAGAAGCTCTGTCTTAAAAAGTATCAGGTGAAACAACCCATGATGACATTATTACGTCTGCAGAAGTCAAACTATATACGAGGATACGAATAAGACGCATATTTAATTGTAGAATATATGGCCGAATATGATCAATATGAGCAAAAACACAGGTGGTGGGCTTATTGTTGAGAAAAAAACTGGAACACAACAAACAAAGACTTCCCAAAAATGAATCACAGGCCTTTTTGGTTCAAACGGACTCCAAAAAAAGCAAGAACATGTATCAGAAAAGGTTGTTTTCAGACACAATGTTCTGTTTATTCCTATTAAAATGCATAATCACTTTTGACCAGGTGCAATGATGACATGATGCATCCCAATTACCCAGTTTAAAATGAATTCATGCATAACCTGGTTGGCTCTATAAAAGACGAGGCATTTGCAAAATTATTCCAACTTTATGGGCGACCCTGTATTTATTGCAGGACTGTTGTATTGGATTGCGATATCTTTTATCGTGGTTGAGATTATTAACCTAACATTTACCATCAGTGTTTTTACCATTAACTGCACAAAAATTCAAAGTGTATCCAGCATACATCACAAAATACCAGACCAGTAGTTAATGTTAAAAATAACAGCTTTTGTCATTAGCTTGACCTCCCTTTGCATGTTTAAATCCTTCTGGTGGCTTTTTAAAGTGCTACATTCATACACTCATTTGTAATCCTTCAATCAAAGTTAAAACTAATGGAACGCAATGCAATGACATTAAAGCAGCTCACGGCTGCTCCCTGAAGTCATGAGCTGTCGTCCCTAGTGACGCTGACGAAGTGTGCGATCATAATGACGACCCCGAGGAACGAGTCCCGCATTCCTTTCCCCAGCACGCCCTCTCTTTCTCGCCCATCTTCACCACGCAGACCCCCAGCCATCATGTAATAAATGTTCAGCGCCATAATCAATTTGCAATGCTTGGGGAGCATCTCTCTTGATTTAGCCTGTAAAAAAAAAGGGTGGGGGGGTGGGGGGAAGGATGAGACCGAACACAGAAGACAAGAGGGGGTCTCTTTGAATGTGGCGAGAGCCGCGAGACGAAGAAGAGGCAACCAGGGGGTCTATTAGAGAAAAGACTTCCATGGCGTAAATAGTATTCATGGATGACAGAGTGGTCATGGGGGATAGACGAGGGGTCTTCTTCTCCGTGGAGCTGGAGCTGACTCATTCTCCGCCTGGCTTTTCTTCCCGACGCGGCTCGCCGAGGGGTTCCTTTGTGCCTTAGCAGCAGGTAGCGATGGAGTGGCAGGTCAACTTTCGGGCCAACACAGTGACCCCCGTTCTCCCGCTGACCCCCGCTGAGGGTTTCTGTATGCCGGAGTGAAAGCGTAATGTGTGTGTGAGGAATTTACGGCAAAACCACAGATGAAACTTTTTTTTTTTTTTTTTTAAATAAGCTATTACTATTACATTATGCCACATATTTCTAGTGTGGTCTGTTTTTTTTTAAAGAAAATTCATTTCAGCTTTTGATCTGCACTTTTGCTCTGCACGTGCACTCACTGTAAAAGTGTAAAAGTTTCCTTGACAGCTCGTAAAAAAGAAACTTAAATCTAGGTTTAAATTTGTTTTTTAACAAAGAAAGCGGGAAGGAATTGATTAAATAGCCTCGCTTTGCACCACACCTCGCTGACCCACAGCAGCCGTCAGCTTTCATGTTGTAGGTTTTCTAACAGATTGGCTTCTTTTTTTTATCCCAGAGTGTTTTCTTTCTCTCTCTTTTTGTAACTCAAACAGTTTTCCCAGTGGGTGGTTCGCTCGGCCACGTGGGGCTGCAGAATGGAGTTGCCCACATAGCACGCAGCCTAATCGAATAACTGCCCCAGCATGGCGCCCAGTGCGAGTGTCGTCCCCCCAGAGGGGAGCCTTGACCGGAGGCTGCAGGTACTTTTCATTGCGGCTCCTTTACCCCCCCTACCACATGCTGCTAAAAAATTTGTCGGCCCCCTCCGGGTTCCCTTTCTCCGGGTGTCAGCTGTGGGGGCCCCTGATGGGAGATTTGTTGATATGATAACTCGATTAGACTACAGGATGGATGGCGAGGTGGCAGCGAGCCAGTCGGCAGCACACAGGGAGGTGTTGACTCCTCTCCTTAACCTCTCCTCAGGAGCCCGGCCTCAGCACCTGCCCTCGTCTAATCAGCCTCGCTGCCCAGGGTGGCGGCCAGAGGAGAGGTTGGGGTCAGCGGCCTGTTCAGATGTGAATGATGGTGGAACCTGACGTTGACCTGCAGCCACTTTGGGAAAACATCTGGAACATCCTAGGTGTCTCTCACTATGCCTTCCATTGAGTATAAACAGTCAATCTTTCTATTTGGGTCTATGATGTCAGTGCTTATAGATCGTCTCTCATGTGAGGTCGACCCACGGTGATTTCATTACCATCGGAATGTAAAAAGGATGTACGGCTTCCAGTGGAAACTCTCCAATGAATTGACAGTAATTAAGTGTGAAAATATTTTCATTACATCCCATCGTTCATGATAGCGGAGCACTGAAGAGGAGGTCTTGTTCGGCGTGTCATCGCTCTGCGGCGCCGTTGCCAACTCCAGCTCAGCTACATTTCACAGTTGGTTTAAAATTCTCCAGGGTTTCATTTGCTGGGATCGCAGGGCTCGTAAAACTTTCCTCGCTGACTTTTCACCGCTGCTTAGGCCGGCCAAAAGAAAGCACCTTCAGACGCACAATACCTTCTCTGTATCTCCTCCAGGTTTATCTGCTACATGGTGCCCCGGGGGCCACTCAAGTCAATTAAGTTCACATCTCCACTTTGGCCAAACAAGGGATTGTGGCGATATGAGGAGCGGTAAAGACCAACAGGAGCCTCCCCTTCCCAGCCCAGGCATTGAGGAGCAGCAAAAAGGACACCAAACAAAGGCCGGCCCCTCTGTGTCTCAATGACTCCTCTCTTTGTTGCCTCCTCGGCCCCCATAAAGGAAGAGGGACGCTCTTGTTTGCCCAGGAGGTGGTTTAATGGCCCCAGGAAGAACAATGGCGCCACATTCAAGCCATCCAGAGGGGCTCATTATATGGTGCCGTCCCAAAGCGCGGGGTCCCTGGACGTTCCCACTGGAGCGCTGGGTGAATGGCGGCGATGGGCGGGGCGGGCCAGGGAGGGCATACGGGGGAGGGGGGGGGGGGGAATAGAGACCATTGAGGTGACAAGCAGGTTCCATCTGCCCCCAGTGCCTCCTCACCTTGCATCACGACAGCTAGGGGCCTCTCCGTGCACAAAGGGCAAATTTAGTGTGTCGGGGTGGCTTAAAACGCTCACTTTAGAAGAGACTATTGAGGGAAATATCAACACTGTAGACCACGGAACGGTGCATTCAGCCTCTCCTGCCCCTTTCCCATTGACAGAGTTCCTTTTCCTTTCAGTCCCTTTTCTCCTTTTGGCTCCATTCAAGTCCCAGTTCTCTCATCTCCCAAACTCTTCAGTCCAGGCCATTTTTCCCATACCTTGCAAAGGGGCGGATGACAAGAATTAAGTTAGTTCTGGCTCAGCCCAAAGGTTTTGTCCTTTCTGAGCTGTTGCAGGTAACTGTGGCCACGATGAGATGGATCATCAATCACCAGCCAATCCCCTCTGGTGATGTGACACAGGCAAACAAGCAACCCCAGACTTCAACAGGCGTCAGTACTAGATAGTACGTGGTCCATCGTTGGAGAAATTTGGCAAAGTTAGTTTGATGGCATGCATATCTTACAAACTCTTAGTGCTCTACTGCTTCTTTCAAAGTCCATGTTCATCTTTCCAGAGGTTGCCGAATGTAGGATTTCAGTATCTACGCTTTTTATAATGTAGAAGACCACTTAACATCAAGTGGTTACATCTTGTGACTTTAATAGACCAGCCTTTGATTTTCACGGGGCCAAATCTGCCTTGTGACTATGCGTAACATTTTTTTTTTATATTGCCACAGCTCATTATCAGTGTTTGATTCAGAACTACGTTCCGGATAACTAAGTGGCCGACTTCATGAAAATGCATTAAATAGCTTTTTATTGCGATGCATTTTTATTAGTTTAGTTTCCTCTAACAAGCGTCTTCATGTTCAAACCGCACAAAACAAACGGAGCTGCCCATTACACACCGAAAATCTCCCATAAACTATAGTCGTTGGAGTTGACATGTTACAGGAAGTTTGATTTAACCCATAAAAAAGTTTCAGCTTTACTCACATGAAGCTTGCCCAGTGAAACAACTCTATTTTTAGTAACTCGGGGGGTAAAGATCCCGAGGACACCCTGATGGTAGATAATGAGGAAGAGTGGAGTTTTTCTTTCTCATCTTTTTCATTAACAGTTCAGAGATACCAACTCCTACTATCTAATAGCTGCCACAGGCTACTACCACGGAGTTTTGAAAACGACTAAAAACTACTAAAGTATTTGCTCTGTTCTTAACTGAATATAAATGATCACCTTTAAATATTCAGATCAAAAGTATGAAGATACTTCTCCTGACCAAAAATCCAATTTGTTTCTTCAAATAACGTGCTGCTTATATATTTAAAAAAACATCTATAATTGGCTGCTTTCATTCATTGTGACGTTATCTAAACTCTCATCAGAGACGACACATCCAGCCGTGACTCTCAGACACATATAAAGTCTATTCATTTTTTTTCATGGGGGCCTTTAACGATGAAAACGACGATTAAGCGCTCTGAAATCATTTTCTCAGGACCCTTCAGGTTAAGGCCATGGGAACGGTGATCGACACAATCGTCCATGTCTAAGAGCATACGCCTCGGCCTGAGAAACGCTCTGTCTTTGCGGTCGCGTCTGACGGACAAGGCCTTCATGGTCGACACACCACTCCTGTCCTCATAGTCTCCGGGACCGCATCTCCCAGACACCCCGCTGTGCTGCTAGCAACTAGCCCCGGAGCTCCCACTGGGCAAACCCAGCAGGGGCTGCAGGCAGGCGGGCGGGCGGGCGGGCTCCCCGGGGGCCACGCTGCACCCGTTTTGCGCCAGGCTTTTGTGCATGTGTCTGCATATGTGCATGTGTTATAAACAAAATCTACATCTCTGCAGACATACTTAAGGATGTACATAGTTCCCCTAGTAGACCCCATGCGTCTTGAGTAGGAGGAAGAGGTTTTTCCACCAGATGCCTCTGCTCCCAGAGCTCTTAGCGGGGCGCCGATGAAGTCCCGCTGTGCCACCACAGTAGGAACATACATCTCGCCCCAGGGGGAAGGCCATTGGCTCTAATGATGAGTCACATCACTCTTCCTCTCTCAGCCTGGCCTGACATGCCACAAGTGTCTTGTTCATGGTGGCACATCCACTGGGAGAAGAATGCGTATGGTCGGGGTGCTTTATGAAGCCCTGTGGGAACCTGTGTTCCCTCCCAGCGGTGGAGAACATTTAAAGGCTGTTCAGCGCTGTTGGTGCAGTTTATTCGCTTGGCGGGAGGTTTTGATCTTATTTCCCTCAGCAGGGTTCCCCTCCTGTGTCTGCAATTGTATAATTGAGTATTTGTTTTATTTACTTCTCACTCATTGTGCTCAAATTAATAGGATTTTGTCCGCTTGCAAACTACGAATCAGCTGTTTGAGTTGGTTTTTCGTAGCTTAACCAAACATCCGGATGCTAAAGTAAGGAGCGATAAAACAGCCCGGAGGACCGGTGGGGAGTTTTGGTTTCCGAAAAGCTTCATGAAGAAAACTGGAACAGGGTGTCAGGTGTACTTTGAAATCGCCTACGAAGGCGACTGCAGAACACACACACACACACACAAAAAATGGCTGTTTTCAGCGATGATAGCAGCAAGACTCTGCTTCCTTTCCAAACAGGAGAGGAGGACATCAGAGGTCACTCTTATCTGCCTCGCTAGCACACATCTCCCCCACTTAGCTTTCAACATCACTGGGAGCTATCCGCTGCTGCAGATTATATAATGACGAGCATTTTACTTCTAGAGCTGAAGCACACATCAGAAACAAAATGAAGAAAAAAAAAAACAGAGGAGATGGAGGAGAGAGAGAACAGAGCTAAAAAACACAGTGGCCCAATGCGTGGCCATGGATGACTCCAGAGGTTGCTTCTGCATGAAAGCCTGCTTTCCTCTTGTCTCTTTTCTTTGTCTCCGTCTCCCTTTCTCTTCCTTTCTTGCTTGCTTGTGTGGAGAGCGAGTGATGCCTCGCTTGCCTCCAGCCAAGAGGTAAAACTGAACTGTGGAGCCAGGCTGCCAAATGATGAAAGACTCTGGCATCCAGGGATGCTCTGAGCCTGGACGAAGAGCTCAGAGCGAGAGAAAATGCTCGCTTTTCAACTTAACACTTTTTTTCCTACATTTCTTCTTTCTCGCTTTTTTTTTTTTTTTTTTTTGTCATTTTTTTTTTTTCCATCATCAGGGCGAGCAATTTCTTTTCTTTTTTTTTATTTTATGAACGCTTGCACCGCAGCCTTGGAGCAAGAGCTCCTCGTGGGAGACGGGTGGATGGATGGAAGTAGTGAGGAGGAGGAGGAGGAGGAGGAGGAGGAGGAAGGCAGAGGAATGGGCAGAGAATTGAGTGTTTATGTGGGTGTGTATGTGTGAATTGTGGGGATGCAGTCTAAACGTGGGTGTGCAGGTTTTTTTTTATTATATATTTTGTATTGCTTTCTATGCTACCATGCATGTTTGAACACAGAGATCTGTTGAGAACTGAAAAGAGAAAGTCTTCAGTTTTGTCCCAAATGCTACTGCGACATCATCCCAGGTTTAATAGCACTTATTTCCTTTTCTTCTTCTTTCTCAGATGTTTATTTACAGTATTGTGTCAAAATGATGTTACTCATAATCAGAATTATAATATTTTATTAATCCCTCAGGAAATTAATCACAAATATGGCTTGTATTCATTGGAAACCAGTTATTAACAGCAGCCTCAACACATAAAACAATACCTCTGTTGAATCATCATGGTGTTTTAGGTTTTTTTTGTTTTCTCTCATATGATCCCACCTGCTCTTCTTGTTGCCTCTTGTTACTTTCAAACCTCACGTATCAGCCTTCAGGAGGAAATGCCTCTAGCTGGCATTCCACCTCATATGACCCGTGTTTACGACGACGGGCAACAGTTTAACAACTTTCTGTTCACAAGTTTTGACGTGCAGCGGCATTTTCAAGCATAGTTTATTGCCTTTGTTGTCGTCTCCATTGATTTCCCCCATCATGGCATGTTTAAATTTTTTATTATCATTTATTTTTTGCTATGGTGGGAATTTGGTGAAGAACACACAAACTGATGTGTGGAGACGGCAGATAGACAGGCGCGTGTTTGTTGGTGAATTTAACCACAAACACGGAGGAATCATCTGATTCTCAGGTCAGGCTACGAAGCGCCCTGCCAAGACTCCCGTTCTCTACCATAATCCCGTCTCAAACAGAGGGGAAACATGTGATGCAAGGTGTCTGCAACACCATCAAGATTGTATTTTTTTTTTCCGTCTTTTACAGTAAAGCTACTCCCTTTAAAAAAATTCCAGCCAGGGGTGTAATCCTCCATCTTACACCATTCCCTCTATTCATCACACTTCATTTTTCATCCCTGTGTGAAGAAGGGAAGGTGAGGAAACTGGAGGAAAGACTCGACTGTGTTTGTGTGTGCAATAAAGAGCATGTCGCCAGCAACACAATCACAGAGGGAGTAAGAGCAAACAGACTGCCTGTGTCTGCACTTCCATCACTGAACTGTACTGTGTTTCCTGAGTGTGATTCAGTCTACCGTCCTGCTCATGCAACTACAGTACGCATAGTGTGTGTGTGTGTGTGTGTGTGTGTGTGTGTGTGTGTGTGTGTGTGTGTGTGTGTGTGTGTGTGTGTGATTGTGGTGCACGCTTAAAAAGGAAAACGCTCCAAGCAGTGGCCAGACTCCAGATCTGAAACCAAATCAGTCTCATATGTGGAACCTGTGTATACGTGTGTGTGTGTGTGTGTGTGTGTGTGTGTGTGTGTGTGTGTGTGTTTTGGGGGGAGCGGTGAGTGCGGTAACCCGGGCCTGTTTATGTACCACACTATGTCGGCGGGGAGGCCTTAAATTGGAGCCATGCTGCAGGGGATTAGGCCTGCACTGCAAAAAAAATACCCATCTTAACAAGACTGTTAGTCTTGTAACCCGTCTGGTAAACTAATTGTATTTTCAACAAGTTTGTCAGTCGGAGTGAGAGCATTAAGTAGGTTTCAGTAATAACTCACAAGAAAAGACACATTTTCAGAGGTTTGCCACAATTTAATAACTTAAAAGAATGACTAATTAAAAACTACTCTTAAAGGAAGTTTGCTTTTGAAGTGTGACTGTGATGCCATTTCAACCATATAAATGAAGCTTAATTTAAGGATGCTGGGTCATGCTCGTGGCATAACCCATGTAACCACAACAACAAAGGAGCATTGTGTCACATGACGTCTTTCTTATCCGTCTCCTCCGCAGCTTTCCTCCTGCTCTAAACTTAAACCTTTAAAAATGCTGCTTCTTATTTCCGCTGGGTGAGGTCGGAGGAGTCGGAGCGCGGGGGGGGACATAAGTGGCGGTGGATGGGTTAAATAATGTGTTCGTGGGATTGGGAGACAGGCAACCAGTCACCCAGGCAGTCAGTCACCCGGCCAGCCGGCAGCAGCCAAGAAGGATCAGTGCAGTCCTCCATGTGTGGCGGATGTTTTCCACAAGCCGAGCAGCCAGCTTGGCCGCAGCTGTCCAAACCGCAGGCCCTGGGAGAAGAAGAGGAGGAGGGAGGGAGGGCTGTGGAAGGAGGAAGGAGGCTCAGGGGGGCAGTGGGGAGGGTGGCGTGCTTGGCAAAGGTCAGACAGGCTGAGGCGGCCGGGAGTGTGGGAACTGTCCGGGAAGGCATGTGCGAAATGCTCTGAGATGAGGTATCATCTTACAGCCAGACCGCTTGAGGGAGAGTGCTGTGTGCCTGCATGTGTAAGTGTGTGGGAGCGTGTGTGTGTGTGTGTGTGTGTGTGTGTGTGTGTGTGTGTACATTTGGGAGGCTACCGTGACTCCTGGGAAAGAAGGGCGCACACATTTCGATATGAAAAGAAAGAGATTGAGTGAAGGAAAGGAAAAATGGACTGAAGCATGGAGAGTGAAGGAAATTACTGCCCCCCACCTCACACACACACACACACACACACACACACACACACACACAACTGTGAACATTCCTGCTGGTGAATAGGGTTGTCTTTGAGCGCGAGTCATGTCAGCACTAAAGACTGCGTACGGAGGTATGTAGCACATGTGTGTAACATGATTTCATGTCAGGGGAGCACTGACGATCCTAACTGCCCCCCCAGTCCCTGAGAAATTAGCCCGCCGCACCATTAATATCGTTGTGGTTTGGTGGAGTAACGTACGGCGTGTGCTGCCGAGCCGTGTGTGCGTTATAAATGAGTCTCGGTGAGCTTCTCAAAGCCGCGTCAGTCAGATCCCCTGACGTTTTTTTCTTTTTTCGGGGGGGTTAACCGGCTCCGTAATGATCCGTGTTTGTCTGCGAGCTGAGATACACCGATGGTTTTTAATGAAACGCAGACATCCTCGGTTGAACTGTGGTTGAACTCGGTCGATGGGATGAGACGTTTCTACACATGAATGCATGCGTACACACACACACGCACACACACACACGCACACACACACACACACACACACACACACCCTGGCAGCGGCAGTCTGGCAAGCCGGGCTCGGTTTTGGAGTCGCGTCAGGCTCGTACGCCGAGCAGGGGAAGGTGAAGTCTGATCCTGTAGATGCCTGGACATGCAACGCTCACCTACACCACCACACACACACACACACACACACACATACCCAGCCTTCTACTTCCTCTAGCGCCTGATCCTCCGTCTTAAAACAACTCAAAAACAAGACAAACAAACCCACACCTCAGCTGGATGGAGTCTCATACACAATGTGTGTCTTACTGTCAGGACTGCAAGTGTGTGTGTGTGTGTGTGTGTGTCTGTGTGTGTGTGTGTGCGCCACTAACTCCCACCTTTGTCTGCTCCTCCTGCTCCCATCTTTCACAGGGCCAGGCCTTTGAAGAAGCCTAATCCGGGTTATTTGCTTTCCCATGCTTGTGTCAGGTCCCACTCTGAATTGACTGTGGAAAATACACTCGAGGGCTGCCGGCCGCTCCCCCTCTGTCCCTGATTTATCCGAATAGGATGTGGCCGATTGGGCGTACATAAAGCAGGCTGAATGGTGGGTAAATATGATCTCACCGCCAGTCTTTTTTATCCGCAAGGCAACACTCTCACTGTTGCTCAAAAAAAAAAAAACCTTTATGTAGCCTGACATCCATTCAGGGGGCTCGTAGCATTCAGCCCGGGCTCAATGAGGGGTCCCCGAAGAGCCGCCGCGCCACACAATGGGGCCCCAGTTCATTACAGTAAATAACAGTGGCAGCCGTCGCATTGTTTCCGCAATGCAAGTTGATTTAGAACACTTAAATGGGTAATTGTTTTAGGCCCAGTGGAGCTTCCTCTCCGGGTAGGGAACCCCCCCATCATCACGCCGAGGGGAGGAGGGGAGGAGGGGAGGAGGGGAGGAGGGGAGGAGGAGGGGAGGAACATGCAGCTTGAGAGAAGGATGCTTTAAGCTGTTTTACAGGGAGAGAGGTATACGGTCTGATGTGGACCGCTGGCAGGGCAAAAGAGAAAGTCGTGTCGGTTAACAAGCGAGCATGTGGCCTGTTTGCGATGAGGGAGAAAGTGCGTGTGTGTGTGTGTGTGTGTGTGTGTGTGGGAGAAATCGCTTGCATATGCGGTCCAAATGTGTCCAGTGTGCAGATATATATACGACATGTGGCGGCGGGATAATCTGAGTGACACACATGTACATTTATAACAATGTTCTATATCACTGCACAACACATCTCTTTGATGAATGTGTGTGTGTATGTGTGTGTGTGTGTGTGTGTGTGTGTGTGTGTGTGTGTGTGTGTGTGTGTGTTTCTTTGGATGCTTCTCAGACAGCAGTGTAGTTTCCCCCCCCCGGCGTTACGCACGAGTCATCCTTCTCCCCGCAGTCACGCGATGGCCGTCCGTGGGCGCCTGCCAAGGCTCTCCGCGGCCTCCGCGAGGCTGCGCAGCGTTTTCCGTTCCCAGGGGCCCTTGAAGCTCCAGCATGGGCTCAGCGCGCCGTGTTTATGTCCTGTGTAATTGCAGACCTCAGTCTGAGCAGGAGGCCAGCGTCTGTCAAAATAGCCATGTGTTCCCTTCAAGCGAAGGCCTAAATCACATCAGCTCCCACAGTCAGACCGCGTTTCACCACAACCCCCCCCCCTGCCTGGCTCGAGGGCCCCCAGGCCTGCTGATTGGATGAAAGGGAAATTCCACTATGAGCCCTCATGCACACAAAAAACTATATAGTATAATAAGTCTAAACACTTTGACACACGCACACATGTTAATACACACAACAATCCGCAGCTCCCCCCCCCCGACCAGACATGCATCCTCGTGTTTGGTCCCACACCTTGAGCAGGCAGCCGTGAAATGGGGCCCCGTCTGGGAACTGTTGGCAGGCCTGGTGGAAAAAAAAAAAACCCAAAGCGTGGTCCTCGTTAGCTGGCGATGACGCTCGCTAGCCCGACGTCCCCGGGGAGCCTTGCTTGGCTGCTGCCGCTGCTACTGCCGGGAGGCTGAGAAAAGGAAAGGTGAAACATAACCAGCTCCGAGGGCCAAGGACTGAATCTGAGGCAGCTGTAAGCCATTTACATCTTCATAAACCAATTATTTAATAGCTTGTTAATAAGTTGATCTGACCCCGGACAACACCTCGTTCTCTCGTTACAGTATTAGCAGCTATGACAACATCACCTGACCTCACGGTCAGCCAACCCGCTGACCTGTTCTGACCGGGGGAGGCCTGACCACATGCTTCTCCCCACCCTCTCTCTTTGGGAATCAGGGGCAGATCAAGGGGTGGGTGGGGTGATGGGTGGGATGGCAACAGGGAGAGTATAAGGAGAGAGGGGAAAATTCCTGAGTGCTTAAATCTCTTCACATCCACCCTGGAATCAGAGAATCCGGCTCACATTCTGCCCACACAACAAACCCAGCCCCTGTGACACTCTTGGAATGCTGAAGCTTTTTTTTTTTCCTTCTTCTTCTTCTTCTTCGCCAATTTAGATAATTACCGCAGCGGTCACGGTGCAGACCGTGACCCTGGGAGGTGCACAGTGACAGCCCCGTGATGCTGAGGCGGCGCTCGGCTGCCTGAAAACACAAACCTGCTGATAAATTTATCTCACTTGCCCATATTTTGTTGGATATAATAACCGGCCGAATGGTGTGTTCTCCTAAACAGTATGTTGGGATAATGATGGGACAGTATTGATTGTGTTTCATGTGAAATATTTAATTATAGGTGCTTACTCTATGTGTCATTTACAGGTGCATATCACAGGAAGTTTGATTCAAATTCATCCTCGATCTACCTTTCTGGAAGGATTCTTACTTCAGATTTAGATTCAGACGACTTTATTGGTCCCAAGAAGGGCAATTAATATGCAGCTTACCCATCAGTCAGTCACACAAACATCATTATTATGTCAAAAACACACAGGGCAACAAACAAACCACCATCGGTGACATATGCTACCATATAAAAGGCATAATGCATATAAGAAAAAACTAAAAAGTCATCATTTGGAATGGCTATTGTCTAAATTTAGCAACCTGATGGCAGAAGGAATAAACGATTCAGAATATCTGTTGGTTTTCCTCAGAGGAACATGATAACGGCGGCCGGTTGTTGGCAGATGTCTGGCACCAAATATGCATTTATGTAAATAGCTCACAGATAAAAATAGGGACCCTCCCAGGATTCTTGCTGACTCAGGGCTGCTGTAAGAAGTTTCAAACCTGTCTGATATTTGCACGACAGCTAACGGACCCACAAAAGCCAACATGTGTCCATGAAGCAGGTCGAGCAGGTTTATGAAAATGTGTCCAGAACTTAAAAAGGTAAAAGTGAAGAAAAAAATCAATATCACCAATGGAATTTGTATCTGTGACATTTCTTTTAATGTGTGATTCAAAATTTTGATTTTAAAATGAATAAATCAGGATTTTTTTTTTATCTAGAATTCAGGATCTTAAAACTTGAACTTAAAATAAGTGAATTTGTGTAAGAAGTCATTCAACAGCTAAACCCTGTCCATGTGGAGTGTTTGAACACCTTGTATCAGCCACATATACTGTCTGGACATATCCTGTTGTTGATGTTTTTGCCTCCAGGTATGAACTGCCAGCAGTTACAGCTATCTCTCATATCTTTGCTGTGTCATCAAGGACCAAATAAGCAAGGCTTGTTTTTGTTTGTGTTTTTGCAGACAGCTGATGTCTTGTCTTTCTACCCAGTAAGACCAGTTTAGATTTGGATCGCATCAAATAAGCAACCAGTGAACTCAGCGTATGAATGGGGAATATGGACATAACTCAAAGACAAAGAATAAATGTAGATGTTGCCATCGTCAGAGCAGAAGGTGGATGAACATAATGCACAAAGACATTTTGATCACGCGGTGTCTGTAGTCAGTCCAGCCCTTTTGAAGCAGGTTAACCCAGATATTCTATACTGGGAGTCGGTGCATAGCAGGGGCCGCGTCAGAGGTTTCTCTGATATCAGCGTTACATCCAGTGGCACTGACATAAACCTTATATTAGCCTTGACAACAGCCACCTATAATAACCTTCAAAGGCACGGTGGCGGTATGTCTGGAGTCCAGCACACGCGACCCCGTGGCGGGCTCCCCACAACCCCTCCATCTGTGCGGAGTTTCGGGTTGCACCGTGTCCAGTAAAGATCTCGGTTTACTGCAGGTGTTCCATCAAAGTGCTCGCTGGTGCGCTGCTGGACTCGGACCACGGCTCCGTTAAATTAGAGTACACGCGTGTGTTGTTGATGACGAGAGGGGGGCCGCTGTAGCGCATCTGAGCCTGGCCAGAGGTAGCATCCCGGGGATTGACTCAGACTCCTTGAGGATCCTCCTCCCTCCTCCTCCTCCCTCCTCCTTCCTCTCCTCCTCTTACTTTTTGTTCCCCAGTGCTTGTAATTGAAAATGTATTTATTGCAGGGCCAGAGGCTGGACTGGGGAGAGGGAGGCGCTGCAGCTTATGAAGATGTGGCTGAGGTGAGGGCCGCGGGGTTTGGCTCCTCTTCAGCACCACCAACTCACCCACACAGTCAATTTCTCTTCCTCTCTCCCTCCGTCTCTCTCTCTCTCTTTTGGCTGCTTCCTTTGTTTACCGCTCCCTCACGTACTTCTCTCTTCTAACTCCTCTCTGTTTGCTCGTCTTCTCTTTTCAGCGTCCTGCCTTTCGTTTTTTGCCCTCCCGCTGCTTTCATCCTTTGTCTCTCTTTATGGTTCCTGATTGGCCGTGTATAAGATCCATTTTAAATGCAAATGGTGCCGCTTGTGATTGATAGAAGTTATGCGCTGCCAATAATTACAATTTGTTCAAAGGAAAGTTTTGGCCACTTTAAATCCATTTTAGCTTCTTTTTTTTTTTAGACTTGTTGAGACGTTCTGACCTACCAGAAAACACTGTAACTGTAAAATTTGCAGTGAAGAAAAGTTAGTTTAACCTCTGATTTGAAAAGATTTGTTCCATAAAAAATGGTGCTTTGTGTTGTACATGGCAACAGCAAACGTTGGGTAAAACTTTTTTATGATACCTAGTTTTGTTTGGAAAAAATGACCTATTGATTGTTTACACTCATTACACAACAAAGAACCCTTAATATAGAAGATTGGGTTAACCTCTATGAAGGAGTGACTGCTGTGAGAGTTTGTGGAGTTTGTTTTTCCTTTTGGTAATGCATTGGTCAGGAAAATTTGTGGGACATATTTTTTTTAGATCCTTAAAGCCTTAATTAACATTTTTCTGCAAAGAAGAATCTCAAAATTCCTCTCCTTCCAGCTTGGGACAGTAGTCTTCTCCCTGCAAAAAACTGTGTTTTTGGATGACGCAATTTCCAAAGTATTTATGAAAAACATTATAAAAAGGAAGTATTACGTCTGTTTATCGGTAATGCCTTGTTATGCTCTCCCCTGTCTAACTGGACTATAATCTCTGGTAGTCTGAGCACTCTAATCTTCTGCTCCCCATTAGGCTGGTGCAAAACCTGCAAAACAAAAAAAAAATGGCCTTTTCCCTCAGCGGACCTCTTGAGGGGCCCTCATAAAGCGTGATTAGCTTTTACGAGTTCCCCTCTCATTCCCAGGTCTGGCTCATCGGTGCAGCCACCGGCCCTTTAGCTTCATCAGACCTGTGGACAGGGAGGAGGGAGGGGAGCCAGAGGTGAGGAGAGGTGAATGAGGTGCTGGGACCCCCCCACCCCCACCCCCCAACCCAAATCCTCTTTGTGTTTGTGCAGGCACTAAGTAGAAAGACATAACCTGAAACATGTGTCATATGGGTTTGGGTTCAGTGTGGATCTTGTAGATTACGCTACCCAGAGCACTGTTTCCTTTCTGGATTTTGGCAGGATGCTAAAGTCTCTAAAACACTATTTGACACTGGCAGCCTCCTCCTCGTTTTCAGCAGTAGGGTAAACTCTGATTCATAACGTTGACGGCATTTGTTTTGTTGTTATTCTGATTTTGCAGTCGGTGAATGTGTTAAAATGAGCACTGGGATGGGTCACTGCGATGAAAACTGTTCTAAACTCACTAATGCTCTTGTTTTTCCCTTCTAGCTATGTGTCTTCTGATGTTGCGGATCTCATTTCACTATTTTTTGCGAAGAAAATGTCAAAGCGTATCGTCCAGGATCTGCCCTCGTGTGTACCTGTGTGGTCGGCACCAGGAAAGACCACAGGGCATCTTTAGTTTGCCCTATTATACCTCCTCGCCACATCTGTCTCTGCTTTGACCCAATCTATTTCTCAACCAGTGAAAATCATCAGCAGGTTTGCTTCAGATGGCACAAAGATGTGTGTTTTTTTTCCCTCTCCTTTTATTTAAAAAAAAATGTAAGATGTAGAAATATCTGAGAGGAGGTTGCAAAATGTGTCCCTTTTGTGGAGAGGCTCTCGGAGGGCGGATGTGCGGGATGGCGTGAGCGTGCCTTGAAATCACCCACAAAGAGAGATTCGAGGCAAAGCGGGTAGCCTTTGGCTGTGGATGGTTATCAGTGACATCCGAGGCATACTGGCTGAAACACCCGTCCTCCTGGAATATGTCGACCTATCAGCTGAAACAGGGAAAATAAACATAAGAGGGAGAGATGACGTAATAGTGAGGAACCTTGAAAACGAATCGCCCCTGCAAACGGCTGATTGGTAGCTGGCCGAGGGTATGTATCTTTGGCAGGTGCCACCATGACGATGGCCTTTTTCTGAAATAAGATAGAGAGCCACGGTGAAATGATGGCCGTTACCATTGTCTTCGCAGCGATTCTTTGACTTCCCTATGACAAATCCCGGTAACACAGACGCTTTGGCAGACCAAAGTGGGCCACTTTGTGCTATAGCGGGGCCCCTGCACGAGAAGCCAAAAAAGAACCCTTTAAAAAACCGAAGCAAGATGTAATGCAGCTTTTTTTTATGCTCATTCTGGGCCTGTGATAGCTGCAGTGGCATGGATTTGTATCCCAGCTACACTGAAAGGGCTGCTGAATTGGATGGAGCTTTAAAGTGAAGCAAGAAAGCTCTGGAAAATCGGCCCTCAAAGGCACATTTCAACTGGAAAGCATTTCTTTTAAGCTGTCACTCCTTGGTAGTTGACAATCCTATTATGGCACCAACTCATTGTAATTAAGAGGGGAGAAGAGATATATGGGCAACAACACATTCATCGGACCGTCTAGGAGACAAAGAACGTTGTTGTTGTTCTGTGTTTTAAGGGCAAACAGTCCTGAGCAGCCAGATCAACTTATTTGCATTTGCCATATGAGTGATGTAAATGGTATCTAGAAGCCAATTTTTACTTTCTCTCTCTCCATCCCCCCCTTCATCCCCCCATCCCTTCACTTGCGGGCGCCACTTTAAAGAGACGTAATGGAAAATAGGTTTTTATGGCTTTTCTTCTCCACCGTTTTTTAGAGGTCAGAGAAACGGAGCCTTCAAAAGAAAAATCCCGAGGAGGTAACGATCCCTCACCTCATCAACTCTTCTGCCTTCAAGTCTAAATACGCTTTGCGCTGAAATTGCTGCCCAAAGCCCAATATAAAGCGGATGAGGGAGGGGGGGGAAAGGATTGTGAGCGGAAGTCCATATGCTGCTGCTTATTTGCCTTATAATAACAGGATTGTGTCTCTTTCTTCTTCACCCATCTCCACAATGGGCAGCCGTCTGAAGCAGATGATGGAGTCGCATCGGCATCGTGTTAAAACGTAGGCCGATGATACAAAGTCCCCTGTGCTTTGAGGGTATAAGAAGTATGCACGTGGCTATCTGGTAAATGGCTGAGGGCAACGAAGCCTGACCTTTGACCTCTATTTTTACGGATATGCTCCCACGAAGAAATTATTGTGACTTCAATAAACCTAGATATGATTAATCAAGCGTTTAAACTGAAAAATCAGGTTTTGCTTTTAATTTACCACATGCATATAGGGCAAGTAAGGTGAGGGATCACAGTCTTGGTGTATGTATCTGTGCATCTGATACCCCCCAACCACCACCACCTCCTCCTCTTTGATCCTCTCTGCTCCTTCTCTACGGACCTGTCTTGTGTTACAAATGAAGGCGCTGAGAGGGTCAGAATATCAAGGGCCACAAATACGTGTATATATACTCCTTCAGTGCTTCTCCACACCTCCAGCAGCTGTGTTTTAGGGCCGTCACTCATCCTCCAGGAGCTCATCTATAGAGACCGCAGCTGTGTCGCAAATCCTCCTCAGCATCACGATTGTTCAGGGGAGAGAATTGTCCGTATGATCTTCATTTCAGGGATTTCACATATGTTTTCAATCACATTTAGTTTTTTTTTTGTTTTTTTTGGCAATGACACAACAAGGGTTTGTTGTATCCGGTGGTTATTATGCTTTTTAAAGTGTGAAATCATGTAAGTAGACTAAAAACCAATAAATGATTTAGTTAGTTAAGACATCCCTGTGGCAGATGATGATGATGTTTATCCTTTCTTCATAGAGCATCCCTGTCTAGATATCGTTTCGTATGTTTGTATAATTATTTTATGTATACAGGGTCGCCCGGAAAGTTGGAAAAATTTGCAAATGTCTTGTCTTTTATAGCACCAATCAAATGTTATGCATCAATACATTTTCACCTGGGTGATTTGGGACACAGAATGTAATCAGTGCACCTGGTGAAAAGTGATTACTGATGCATTTAGATAGGAATAAACAGAGGTTTGTGTCTGAAAACAAAATATTCCAACTTTATGGGCAACAGTCTATATATACATTTATTATTATATACATTTTTTGAATTGTTATCATGTATGAAAAGACCCAAAATGAGCACTAAAAGTGGACTGCCGTGATCACGATAAGCAGGTTTCCACTCACCACACATAATCGTCTTATACCTTAACCGACCTTCTGGGCAGCTCCTCAGCCTATAACCCTCCAGTGTTCTGCTCTCTGGAGACCCTACAATGTCTGGCGGTGCCCCTTGCACGTGCACACACACTCGCACTTTTAAAAAAAACACACACACACACAAACACAGGTAGTATTTCTCACCGGGAGGCTCGCTGGCCCGGCTCCCCCTCTGTGCCTGTGAGTTTGGCCTGAGTGATTTACGTTGTGTGTGAAAGAGGGCGGCTGGCTGTGTCTTAATGCAGAGCACCGTGAGGGAGGGAGAAGTGGCCCGTAATGAATTGGTGTTAATGAGCTGTTAACTCTGCTCCAGCCCCAAAGCGCCAACAGTTAAAGCCTCGCTGCCCGGCTTCCAAGACAATACAAATAAATGCACATCACACACCCACGCACACACACACACCTACACAACGTGGAATGCATACGCTTGCAGAGGAAGACATTTCTCAGCAGATCCGAGTGCAGACGTCACGTCACCTCGCTCACACACACTCACTCGTACGGACTGTCACTGGTGTACACACATACTTCCACAAGGAACCCCCCTACGTGCACACACACACACACACACACACACTCTCCAGCCCAACACATACTCAGTCAATCAGCCTTTCACTCCCAGGCTAAACAGGCCTCCTGGCTCAGAGGCAGTAAATCTTCCTCATGCTGACATGCACTTGTGGACGGCGTACACCCGGCCGAGCTGCTGAGCAGATCAGAGTCAAATAACATTTGCAAATGATTCTCAGCGTTTTAAGTCATTCCCCGCGCCCCCCCCCCCCCACTCCTAAAATCTGTAGCACTCATATTTTCCCATGTCTTCATTCTTCCTTTATTGTAAAACAAAAATTCCTTTAAATTATGTGTTTGCCGACCATTTAAATTATGTTGTTAATGATGATATTTTTTTTCCAAAATGGTTGTCACCAACTGTTAATAATGTAATAATTCCTCGGCTTTGAGGTTTCCATCATCAGGGTGGAACTTCTAAGGCCTTGTTTCTATTGATTCTATACGTTTAAGGTCCAGTTACATTGTGCTTTTTTATTTTAGACTGCCAGCTTGTATAAAGTGTCTTAACTTAAGTAATTTATTTTTGATGGTTTGCTTCTCTGCCTCTGACCAAGAAGAAAATGTCCACTTTTGTTCTCAGTATAGTTTCCACTCTTCTGCCTTCCATCAACGTGTACAAACGTTGAGGTAATGACAGTTTGAAAAGTGCATAATCATAAATGATTTTTCTTCCCTAGTCAACATTTGCTGGTCGACGTCCTTCTGATGCTTGATTGAGCCAATCCTCCACAGTGGAGCATCCTGTATGTTAATACATTTTAATAAAAATATAGGATTTCAGTGCACCATTAGCAGCATGCAGGCTATGCCTCTTGCACAAACACAATGGAGATGAATTCCTCCCATGTTTTAACTCGGCGTATAAATGACTGTGGGCTGGTGGCTGTTGAGGCAGGATCCCAGGCTGCTCTCCACCAGGAGGACAAAGGGGCTCTCTCTGCACCCGCACCACGCTGACTGAGAGCAAATCATCCCCAAGCTGATGCTGAGCCAGATAAGCCTGCTCTACACTCTCTCCTTCTCACACACACACATTCAGTCTGCCTGCTTCTGCTGTGAGAAATGTGTTTGACTCACCTGAGTGTGTGTGTGTGTGTGTGTAGCCTGCTTGTCTGAATGTGCATGCCTACGTATAAATGCATGCCCCCACTTCAAGCCCGACGGAGGTAGGAGGCCAATTAATGGAGGATGCTGTTAAGTGATTTTAGTGGCATCGCTGGAGATTTAGGGGAAGGAAGAAAAATGGATGCCCGCAAGGTGCTTTGATAGTCCCTGACAGCGCTGGTGCTTTATAGCTAGCAGCTGTTCCAGGTGTGAGCCTGAGCACACACACACACACACACACGCATGCCTGTATACCGAGCGCCTGCCTCATTATGGTCGGCCTTAACAGGAGGGCTCTTTGCGGTCTAGAACTGAGTCAGACGCGCTGTGTATTCACAGGCTGTCTGAACGCACGTTAAACTGCTCGCCGTCTGCCTGGAAGGGCAGGAAGAGACCAAAAGGAAGGAGAGATTTCTGGGGTGGTTGTCATGCTCAGGCATTCAAATTGCCATTTGTTGTGGCGTGTATAAAATACCCCCAGAAACAACTGGCACGTTTATAGTTTCTCTTCCCAACAAGTTTTACAGTCTGATGTTTACAGTCATCATGACCACGGAAATTTGTGTTGTTGTGTAGGTGACCTTTTATCACGCTGTCTTGTGTTTTTTTTTTACCCCTTTCTTCCCAAACCTGGGTGAGCGTTGGACCATGCTTTTACTACGCAGTGTTTAACGCATCCAGAGTTTCATGGAAGTCCGCGCCATAAATATTCCTCACATGATAAAATGAGAGAGGACTATTTTTGTAAATCTCTCAATTCTCTGAATTAAATGGTAATGAAAAAATAAATCTCAGTGAGTCACTTGAAACACTGTTAGAGCAGTTTAATGAAATACTGATTAGATTTGTTTTAGTAGCAAATCATCAGCAACAAAAATCTCCCTATGATGGTAGGAGTGTGTGTGTGTGTGTGTGTGTGTGTGTGTGTGTGTGTGTGTGTGTGTGTGTGTGTGTGTGTGTGTGTGTGTGTGTGTGTGTGTGCACTGGGGGAACCCTCCACATGCAATAATTGTAATTTGGCAATAAGTAGCTTAACCAACGAGGGGAAGGAAAGAGGGGAGGGGGTGCTGGAAATAAGCAGCACCACGGGGGAAGTAATACAAGAGATTATCAGGTTGGAGGGTACTGCTTCTCCTCTTCCTCTTCACCCCCCACCATGGCACTCTCTTCCCCTCAACGAGGCCAACATTCACTTCAGGTCAGCCATATCTAATGTTGCTGGACCTCTCCGCTGGCACAGGGCTACGGAACAAAGGTGTAGCCTCCGTTCGGGTCCCCCCCAGGTCTGCTAATGAACATTACAGAGCGGTTCACTGAGGAGCTAAAGATGCGGACCGCTGGCATTCACTCCCCCTGTGGTTTCCCAGGAGGATGACCATCCTTAGAGAAAGTGTTCTTCTTTTTACACTTGTTGGAGTGACCGTCTTCTTATCGTCCGTAGTGTGTGTGTGTGTGTGTGTGTGTGTGTGTGTGTGTGTGTGTGTGTGTGTGTGTGTGTGTGTGTGTGTGTGTGTGTAAATAAAATAAAAAGCCAATTTCAACATAATACATATTAGACTCGTTTGAAAAGGGATAGGATGAAGCCTAGGCTTGTTGAGTTACTTGTACCTAATTAACCAATTTTACAGTTTGGCATATTTTCTTTCCTCAAGCAAAGGAGACATTAAAAACATGCGACAAGGAAAGAGCTATACTTTTACTGTTTTCTTTAGTTTTTCTTAGTTTTTCTTCTCTTCATGCTCCGAAAAATTCAACCACACCAGCACAACCGGGTTCTTATCTAATAAAAGAGAGATCTTATTGCATTCAAAATTAAAATGCACATAGTTCTCACTATATAAAGTACAATATAGGGGTGTGATAGGATTTCCATTCAGTACCAATGAAAGAAAGTGAACACGATACAGCAGAATAGCATTGAATGCCATCATAAGTGCTTCAAAGTGGACAGACACAAGGCAATGAATGACACGGGTGTGAAATAAAGACATTTAGTCTCGGTTCGGCTCTCGTAAACGTTGAGCATCGTATATTTGAACTGACGTTTGCAAGGTAGTGGATACCCTGTTGTGACACAGACAACAATGGTTAAAAAAATAGGTATAATGAGCCGAGTCGGCCACTTGAGTCGAGGCGTCTACCTTCTATTTTGACTGGAATCACAAATGAATACAAATGTCTCTGCAGGATAATTATTGTCACTTCTTTGATACACCATATTGTCTAGTATGAGGACACAAACAGCTGTGAATTATGTCATATATGTCCTTTGACAGTAATACTAACCCATACAAACACAAGCTCTCTCTCTGTCTGCTCAGAACTCTGATCTCAGCATGAATGTGTCTATTTGCGTCACTTAGAAAACGTCTGACAGGAAGTCCGACCCGGGTTCTACATTTGTTGAGGCCCTGGATGTGGTTTCTTTTCCGGCAGATATTGATCTCATTTAATACAGTCGGCCACAGGACTGTCTTTGTTTGTCATTAGAACTTCTTCTTTGATGGTTTTTGAATGATGTTTTTTTTTTTGCATCCAGATGTGAAACACACTCATCCGAACCGAAGATGAAAGCAGCCAATGACAACACAATATTATGATAATCTGACCGAAGAAGACACATGTCATGGAGAGACAGCAGAACTGTGAGACTGGTGAATCAGCCTGCACAGACGTGATAACCTTAATTGTCTTTGTATACTGTATTTCGCTACTGTAGGTATGTCTCTCTATGTGACTGCATGTGTGTGTGTGGATGCAGTATATAGAGGGGGAAGCACTGTGTGGTGAAAATCCTCGCAGACATGCAGGAACATGACACAGTTCCTCCGGCGTGTCCTCACAAACCACAATGAAGCGGCATTAATGATAAGCACCTGGATTCCCACAAGCTCCGAGTTAGGGCCCAATTTGGCGGTAACTGATAAATTGGGATGAGTGGGAGTTAAGGCTGTAGGGCCCAGTGAATGAACCCTTTTCACATCAGGATGCAAAAGAGAGAGCCAAAGGAGAGGGAGAGATGAAGAGATCCTTTATACTGGCAGTGTGTTCACATGAGGGGAGACCACACGCTTGAAAGAGAATGAGATAGAAAAAGAGAGAGGGAGAGAGAGGGACAGTGTCTTTTCCAGACAGCCCATGAGAATCCAATACACTCCCACGCGTCTGGGCTTGTGTGTGGCCACCACACACACACACACACACATGCATACACACACGCTACACGCCACATGTGTCCATGTTCATCCCCTCCTCGTAACATCAACCCCTCGCTCTCTCAAATCCGGGCCACACTTCCCGCCGACTTTGAAGCATTTTTTTTTTTTTTTTCTGCCTCGATGTTGTACAACAATAATCTTTTTCACCCCTTCTAAAAGAGTGGGCCATGGGAAGAAAAGGCCCTGCTCTCGAGGCTTTGCTTCATCTTTTGCTCTGGCTCTCCAGCGAGACAAAATCGCCTCGCCGGCACCACAGAGCGGTTCAACTGCGAGCTGAAAGGAGACGGGACCAAATCCCTCTCATACACAACAAAACAACACTGTAGCCCTTTTCAGTGTGACTGCCCACAAGGAAAAGGGCCCTTTCTGTCGGCGGGAGGACAAGAGTGTCTATCTATCCATACGCTCCCCACAGATGTTGACACTGTTTGTTGCGGGTTAAAATGCCCTCTAAAGACCATTGTTCCCCTTGTATCTTCTCTGTTATTGAGGTTTTTTCCTCTCCTTCCAGGCGAGGGCCAGAGGTAGAGAGGCGAGAAAGCGGTGAAAGACCTCCGGATGGCAGTCAGCGCTGCAGGGGGCCTTTCTGCGCAGGGAGACCCCGGCAATGGGCTTCATTGTGGGTAGCAGCAGGCCGCCACCGAGGTCTGTATGCTGGAAGTATTGTGTTGCCGGATAGACCCAAGTCCCTCTCCAGAGCAGGGTCAAAGGTGAGGCCCCCCCCGTGGGCTGCTCCATACCTGCCATGCCCCGTCTCCCCCTTCGGCACTCACAGGCCCGCGGAGACACAACTACGTACAATGGAAACCAGTCAACACACCACTAAGGAGACTCTTAAGATTGAGAGGTAGCAGAGCGGAGCGACTAATTCAGTGCACTCTCCGCTTTTTTCGATGAATAGCTAATTCGATTAATGGGCCCATGAGAGGGAGTAACGAGCGAGGCAGGTCAGAGGCTTCCTTTTTCTGCAGTTTAGTCCGCCGTCTCATCACTTTGGCTTTCGATAAAAATCTTATCGCGAACTCAAAACAAAAGCCTTTTGATGACATCTCAGCCATCAGCGTTTGTTGATGCGGGTGTGAGTCAGAAAGGTGGTGCGTGTCCATATGTGTGTGTGTGTGTGCAGATATGTATGTTAAGTGTGCTTTTAGAGAGGACGGGACGGTGAAAGAGCATGTCAAACATCGGGATCTGTGCTGAGCCAGATCCCGCCCCTATCGGCATTATCTTATCCGACACCCCCCGTGCATCCTGGGAATGCTTGCTCTCATGCTTCCACGCACCGTCAGCGTTTCAAACACAAACATGCAGCTCTGCTCGCTGGCCGGTCGTAACTGAGGAAATCGAGTTCCTAAAAGTTTAATAGCTGGGTGTAACTTCTACTTTAATGCAAGTCAGGCCTTTTTCGGGAGGAGACGTTGGGAAAAAAGAAAGTGTCTGTTTTTGTTTACTTTTATTCATTGTGTTCCAGTTTACAAGGTCATTCACAATATACAGCGTCTTTACCCCCGACGGCTATTCGTTTGCCGTGTGTAAGCTGTTATTTATGTTTCTATATTAATTTGTCTGTTAATGTACCTATTTGTCAGTGGGGATGTCCCCCCGCGGCCCTCCAAAGGATAAGCGGGTATAGCTAATGGATGAATGAAAGGATGGATATATCCGTTTAACTCTGCCTGTGAAATTGCTATTCATGAAGATACAACAAAAACCCCTCTTGCCCATTTCACATGGGGACCATATAAAATTTTTATGACAGGTTATAGTGCTGCTAGAAATTTTTTTGAAAAACTGCATGACATCCTAATTGTTAATTAGATGTTTCCTTATACCCATTCCTTTTAGCAGTTTTTTCCTCTGTGATTTTATCTGTGATGAGGGAACAAAGTGCTCCTTCCTGCACGCAGAGAGTCATATAGCTATAGCAACAACGTGCAGTGTTTATGACGGAGGATTCCTGCCGGTAGTCATCCCTGATTGGTGCTGTCACTGGTGATGTATGAGTGTGAAGGGGCATCTCTGACCTCAGATTAACAGTACATTAACCCTCTCCGTAGGCGATGCCATCGTGCCTCTTAAACCCTGACCCCCTGTCCCCTCAGACCACCGCAGGGGGTCCGCAGTCGCCGCTCTCCCCTCCGAAACGCCGCGAGATGCCACATTGTGTCCCCTCCGGACTATTGTGTGCAGCACTAAATAATGTGCCCGCGTCCCCCCCCCCCCGCAGTTCTCATGCTTTCTTCATGGGGAATGTCCGCGGCTGCAGGGCTGGAGATGTAGTGTCCAGTTTGAGTGTCTTCCCAGAGGGGAGCTTTGACCACGAGCTGCAGGTAGCTTTCACGGCCGCCTGGCAGGCCGGCTCCTCTCCCCCCCTCCCCCCACGATGTCCTGCTGCTAGAAATTTGTTGTCCCCCTCTGAGTGTCTTTTTTCGGAGTGTCAAGCGCGGGGCCCCTGATGGGAGATTTGTTGATATGATAACTCGATTAGGCTCCAGGATGGATGACATTCTGGCAGAGAGCCAGTCATCGGCACCCAGGGAGGCATTGACTCGTCTCCTTAACCTCTCTTCGGGAGGCAACAATTAGTGGTAGTAATTGGTGAATTAGCGGTGTTGCTACATGTATTCTCCACTTCCTTCTCTTTGCTCTGGGATCGGGGTGGACTAGAAGCCGACATACTCCTGCAATCAGCACCTTCTTCTGAACAGCTCTGAATGTGAAATATCATAACCTCTCCCACCGTCCAAATATGCTGTTACTGAAGGAGAAGGTTGGCCATGGGGCCTCCTTTTTCTTATTTCTCACGGACACCGCTTCTTTATGTGCTCCCCTTGCCTGCAGTCCAAAAGAGATAATTCAATTAATGCAGCCAAGGCCTGCATTTCAAAACCTGGCCCTTTTTTTTTCGTCTGAGAGATTTGCATCATAAAACTAAGTCACGCAGCTCGAAGGTCCTCTAAAGTTGTTTTTTTTATGCTTTTGAAATGCGATGACGGCAAACTGAAATATACATTCACTGTCAAACAAGGCCGTTACCTCGACAACAAGACGTCCCCGTTGTCATCCCGTGGCAATGTGTCATAACCGCACAATGTTGATATAACAAAGGTCTGTTCATTACAAAATAACAAAGGCAGAGTCTGATGGGGTTTGTAAGATGTAGGTGGAGGTGTTACCTTCAAGTTTTGTTCCTGGAAGGATGACAAGACATGACTTTGACTTCAAAGTTACTGCTGGAAACACAAAGAATGTTTCTCCGTTATACAGTGGATGTGATTTCTCATTTAGCTAATGAAAAGCTGCCAAACAGTCCAACAGTCACTTTGGCCATTCCCAGAAATCAGAGATAAATAACATCAATAACTCATTTTTAAGTTTTACTTTAGCTGTATGCTTTATTTTACTCAGGACTATTATGGATAAACTGTTGCCCATAAAGTTGGAATATTTAGTTTTCAGATACAATCCTCTGTTTCTTCCTATTTAAATGCATCAGTAATCACTTTTGACCAGCTGCAATGATTATATAATGTGTTTCAGTTACCTAGGTGAGATGAATGAGTTCGGCTCTATAAAAGACAAGACATTTGCAAATTATTCCAACTTTATGGGCGATCATATATGAAACTGTGGAGTTTGGAATGCATCCTTATAGACTTATAATGACATTAAAATATGCGATGATGATCCAGAGAAGTACAAATGTAGAAATACTCAAGCAGGAGTTCTCTCAATTCAGCTAAACATAATGGTAATCTGCACAATTATCAACTAACTAACCCTTCTTCTGATGAATTTATTTTTGAAGTGTGATTTTCAGTCCTTTTGCGAGTCCAGAAAGATGTTAAAGGCTCATTCCAGGCTTAATTACCTTGCCTCATCCTCCACCCGGGTCCTTGGACCTCGTCGACTCTGGCGACCTCTGACCTGTCATGCACTGTGGGTTTAGCTTGACGTATTCAAGGTGTTACCATCTGTGGCGTCCCCCCCCCCAGTCCCTCATCTCTCTGTGAGGACAAGTCCTCTGTGTCCAGGCCCGCTGGGCTGGAAAAGTTGCTTACAGTGGACTGTTTGTTTGGCTTTGTAAAGAAAGGATGGAGAGGAGAGTAGCGGGGCTCCTGGAGGACACTTGTGCTCTCTCTCTCTCTCTCTCTCTCTCTCTCTCCCCCTCTCTCTCTGTCTCTCTCTGTCTCTCTCTCTCTCTCTCTCTCTCTCTCTCCCTCTCTCTCTCTGTCTCTCTCTCTCTCTTTGGTTAACGGTGCTCCAGAGGGCTGAGTTAACTTGTAACCCAGTGACCTCTGACTCTATTTGTGTGTGTGTGTGTGTGTGTGTGTGTGTGTGTGTGTGTGTGTGTGTGTGTGTGTGTGTGTGTGTGTGTGTGTGTGTGTGTGCGTGTGTGTGTGCGTGTGTGTGTGTGTGTGTGTGCGTGCCTCAAGCAACCAATATAATTCACAGGTGGGGATCATAAATTTGTAATTGATTACATTTTTGTCATCACAGTAAATACATACATGATATTAAAAGATTAGAACCTAAAAGACACATTTTCATGCTTTGGTCATATTTTGAACCACATATGAAAAAACAGATCAGAATCACAATACTTTAATAATCCCTCAGGAGATTGTGCCATCAGTAGAGCATGCTGATTTATCATTATGTACAATATATAAAAATAAAAAGATAAAAATATATATATTCATAGCAGCTCTTTATTAACAGTTAATGGGTATTTACAGGAGGATGGGGTTTCTATTAGCACAGTGCTGCAACACAAATGGGAGATGATGAAAAACAATGAAAACATGAAACGCTAAAACACGTACAGTTTTAGTACTTTGTGCAGCAGAGGAGCAACGTATTACATTTTTCTTTACATTACTTACAAACTAAAAGTGAATTGACTTTTGTAGCCATGTCTTAAACAAAGGCACCAAAAATACACGTTTTTCTGCTTTGCATGAAATCTCTTGCAATCATTGCGAAAAACACTTCTGTTGAAAATGCAAAACACACCTGGAATTGGCAACACACACACATGAAAACACCTGTACGCCTTTTGAACACAAATCAGTCTCAGACTTAGCACATGCTTGTGATGTGGACGAGGTGATGATGCCAGACCCCAAATAAACCATCCAACATCCCGAACAATACTAGCTTTTTTAACTGTATTGTAGCTGTAAGTACTTTGTTTCAGAATTTGACATAGAAGTGTGATGTTTATCTCCAAATGTTGTGTCTTAGTTGGCTTGTGTGTCGACAGATTGAGCAATATTTAGCTAAATTTATTAAAAAGCTGTATTGTTGTCAGCCATTTTTAACTACATTCTTAATTTCTGGGTGGTTTCATCAAACATGTTGAATACAGGGTCGCCCATAAAGTTGGAATCATTTTGCAAATATCTTTTCTTTTATAGCGCCAAACAAATATTATGAATTAATTCATTTCACCTGGGTAATTGGGAGACATAATGTAATGGTCAAAAGTGCTTATACTGATGCATTTAAATAGGAATAAACAGAGGATTGTGTCTGAAAACAAAATAATCCAACTTTATGGGCAACAGTAGTTAAATATATTACATTCAATTAAAGTAGAATTAAATTGAAGTACAGTAATAGAGTAAAGCAATGGTAAAATTAGCTTATACAGTAAGTATAGTGCTTAAGTAAATGTACTTAACACTGGGGCGTGTCCAGTGTGTGTTCCTTGGCCACTTTCCAAGTTAGCAGCAGGGCTCCTGGTGTGAGTAGGCCTGTCAAGCACGGGGCCAATCTGCAAGGCGAGGTGACTGTACTCAGAAGCCTCAGGTCTCAGAAGCTACCTGACGCCACCAGCAGGTGTACGAGTGCAAATCCACCGCTGTCATCCCCTTTCCTTCAGCCATTAACATGCCTGGAGTTAGCTCAAGCAAAGCCTTCGTCAGCCCGCTGGCGTGTGACTGACGCTCAAGGTTAAATCAGCGGCTCAAGCGGCTAAACCATGTGATGTGACATCCCGCAGTGATGACACACAGCCAACGGGATGAGCGTGTATCTAAATGCATGTGCTCATATTCATCATGTTTATCATTCCTTCGTCTCTCCTGCATCCATGGAGCCCCACAGGGAACTGTGTTATTTTGGGCATATATTTAATAACACAGTACATGATGCTTTTTGGGTGACAACACCAGGGACTTGGTGTGGTTTGCCTCAGAATATCAGAGGAGGCGAGTAAAAAATATCACTCTTAGTAGGAAGACACTGCCACCTAGTGGGCAAAAGTCTGCACACACTGCTCACTACTATACTGTGTTATTATTACTCAATCCTGCCATCATGACATTGATTAAACTAAAGGAGCAACTTCTGTTTTCTGATATTTGAGTCACGCTGATCTACTTTCTGCAGCTCGTCGCTGCAAAACTGTGCTCTAGGTAAGGATATATTGCTGTGTAATCATTTACGGAAGAAATTAGAGTATGTTATAGTATTGTAGTGAAACATAAACAATAACAAACATATATTTCTAACATAAACGAATGCAGAAACCATGTTTGTAAATAGGAAAACCAGATGGGTGTTGTAGGATATTATAGTGATTATATAATTGACTACAAATACGGCACAGTATGTTGCAGTTAGTGACAATGAGCTGTGGTGGCGACTGATTTCATAATACATAACAACATAATAAAACAGAATTATATCATTACTATGAGTAATACAACTTATTTGTGCAAACAAATGTCGCCAATGCAGATGTTCCAAATTAATCTGTTTTCAAATGTGTAACCACTCAAACAAATGCTACTTTGACAAATGTTTCAGGAGAAATTATGTTCATGTGTAAGATTATAGATAAATACACTCATAACACAAAGAGATAGATAAACATTCGTCATGCTTTGTGGAACAAATCCTATTCCCCCATTTACTTGGATTACTTATGAAGGTTTTACTAAATACCTCAATATTGATAATGCCACAATATTCTAGGTTTCACTCTTGCACAAAGCTTAGATTAATCATCAGTAAAGTGGATATAATAATAGAACAGCTGGAACAGTCAATTCATACTGCAAATAAATGAATTCAGCTCGTTTTCATTACCAGTAGGTCAAATGGTAAAAGTAAAAAGTGTAAAATAACAACAGTCATCCAGACATTATTTTAATTCAACAGCTGTTGCATCAGGACATCACACATTAGCAGACTGTCAAAGGGTTATCACAAGATTTACAGGAATACGCATAATTCTTCTTATACTGAGGCGCCCTCTTGTGGAATCATTCTGTAACTACATGCATGTGTAAATGCATCTATCCTCAAGTGGCGACCTTGCTGCATCAGGCTCCATCTGCCTCCTGGAGTGAAGCTGTTAACAAAGTTGGCTTCCATCATCGAGGTCAACTTTACAGCCGAGTGTTACAGTAGCTAACTCCATCGATAGCGACCTGTCAATCACAAGGTAGCCCCGCCCCAAAGCATCCCCTGCTTTATGGTCTATTTTACTCTAAATGGGACCATCATTTACTAAATGAACATCATGCGTTATTGAAGAAGGCTTGAAACCAGCGGTTGAGACCATTAACTCATGTTTACAATGTTTACTGAGATAATAGATCAAAGTGAGACGCCCAGTCGCCCCAGTCTATAGTCCACCCTCCATAACCAGTGTAGATTTACACAGCACAGGTGTTTTCTCAGTAGAAGCATTAAGTTGCTTTATTTTACTCATTAAACTCGTTGGTGACCAAAGCTTGCTCCATCCATACACACTGTTGCCCGTAAAGATGGAATATTTAGTTTTCAGACACAATGTTTTTTGCTATTTAATTGATTCAGTAATCATGTTTGACCAAGTGCAATGATTACATTATGTGTCCCAATTACACAGGTGAAATTAATTCATGCATAATATTTGTTTGGCGCTATAAAAGACAAGACATTTGCAAATTATTCCAACTTTATGGGCAACGCTGTACCTGGCTCCAGATCGACCCAATTGCAAAATACCATTGCAGTAGCCGGGTTTCAACCAGTAGATCGCATATCATACAAAATATGTAGAATTCATATAATTTGGACCTGAATCACCACACCACTAAATGCCCATATTCATTGGTTTACAGCTTCTTTTTTATTATTTATTATTTTATTTTTTTACAGCTTTAAAAGTAGTTTGGGAATTAAAGTTAAAATTAAGATCCAATGGGTTCATTCTTTGCACGGCAGAAAGCACTGGAAATGTAATTAAGTGTTGAAGAGCAACAATTGAGCACATGGGTCAGCTGTGTGTGTGTGTGTGTGTGTGTGTGTGTGTGTGTGTGTGTGTGTGTGTGTGTGTGTGTGTGTGTGTGTGTGTGTGTGTGTGTGTGTGTGTGAGCAATCACTCATGTTGCACACAGCCAGATACAGAGAATGTTAATGTGTGTGAGCAGTCTGATCTATGGCAGTGCTGGCTCAATCACACAACACTCTCTATAACAAATGATGGGACAGGCCGGTACTGGACCGTAACAAATGGGCCATCTGACTGAGCACTGGGACTATTAATCATGATATAAGTTTCCATAGCTTTTTTTTAAATGTATTTCCTTTTATTTTTTTTTGTATGACTGTTTCTGTTTCAGTCAATCTGGTCTATTTCAGACTTCTCGTCCTGGTCTTTCCTCGGTTCGTGCTCCGTGGGTGCGTCTGGAGGGGAAAGGAGCGGTTCCTGACCATGGAGATCAAGCAGCTGCAGCATCTGACTAATGACAAAAACACACTAACAGGAGAGGTCACAGACACAAAGGATATGCTCGATGTCAAAGGAGATGAAGGTTAATATCCTGCAGGAGAAGGTAAGTGAGTCCAGGTGGCCCTCGTGGTGACACGTCTCCTGATAGCATATCAGTGTTGTGTTTTCAGCCTGTTCAGCTAATGGACATTAGGAGGGTGTTTGTTAAATGACTCATTGGATGTGTGCTGAGCAAAATCGCTCACTATTTCTTAACCTTCACACATAAATATGTTGTTTACCTATTATATGGCAGCACATGTGTCCTTATATACACGTATATATGCACACACACGTGCACGGCATGTCTCAGAGGCTTTATTAGACATCGCCTGTTAACATCTTAGTCATTGTGATTTTTTTTATCACATTGCTGCATGTTCTTTTTTTTCATCCCTACAGGCTCAGTTTGATTTTAGTTTGCTGACTCAGCAGATATGCTTAGTAGACAATTAAGGAGGAGAAAAAGCCAGGGCAAATTTGTGACTTTTTTTCTCAGAATATTGCCCAGCTTTCTCTGCTCCGTTGTTTTTTTTTTCCTCCTATAGTGGCCGTAATATACGCCGACGTGGGAAGCCTCCCTTTCCCCCTGTTTCCACATGTTTTTCTCTCTATGGCGCCTGCCTCTACTCACACATAAATCATCAATCTTAAATATCCTTCTTCCTCATTCTTCATGCCACATTTCTAAAAAAAAATCCAAAGTATACATGATTTGAAACAAATGTTTAAATACATTTAAATAAAGTATACTATCACACTGTTTGTGTATGAATGGAAGAAGAATCAGGTAAATGTTACACCGTGAACCACTTCCTGTTTCCCAGCATTCCCGGGAGGATATGACCTACAACGCTGTGTCCCATAGGAAACGTAGACTGGATTACATCATGCCACACCACATTGATGCAATGATCTGAGCTCTACTGAGCGGACTAGTACAGGTACAGCAGAGACAGTGTGTGCAATTATGCTGTTGGGAGTTTCACTGGAGAGTCTGAGTGTGTTTCTTTGTGCATCTTTGATGTGGACTTTTTCTCGGTGCAGCTGCAGTTGTTCATCCCTGCAGGCCCGGACGGAGAGGAAGCAGGAAGATGAATTGTCTGTTATGTTGACAGCGCCGGTTCTAATTGCCGTTTTGATTGGGTGTTATTTGTTTTGTGTTTTTTTTCGTCCGTGAATTTTTGTCCAACGTCGTCATGTCTGCCTCTTTGCTGTCTGTCTTCTCTTGAAAGCAGGTTTTTCCTCATGTTTTCCATTCTCTACTTTTCCATCTCAACAGCACAATGGCTTATTTTTCAGCATTTAAATCCTTTCTCCTCTTGCATTTTTTCCTTAAGTTCTTCATTCTTCTTTCTCTGTCTCCTTCTCCAACAGGAAAGCATCTCTCATCCTCAGGACACAACGCAGGCCTTCCTCATCATTGCCATTTCTTCCGTTTTCTATGTTGAATCACTCCCTGTCATAACACACAGTATCATTTTCAACATTAAAGGCCTTCCTTTTCATACGCCGGACCCTGAGTTCTTTGTTAAACGCGTCTCTTTCTTTTTTCTACGCTAACTAGAACACACATCTCATTCTCTGGATGTCTGACTTCTATATCTTAGAGACCTTCCTTTCCTCACTTAAGGCCTTCCTTCTCCTATATGTTGCCTTGGGTTCTTCTCCTTTCATTTTGCATGTTGTCTCTCTCCGACTGAAAGGCATTTCTCATCAGAGTCATTTGAGCAGGCCTCCTTGAACGGCCTATTCTTTGCCCCTCACTCTCCAGGACCTCCTTCATCTTGTTTATGTTGGCACAAGCATTTTTGTTGGCCTCTGCCTTCATCTGCATCTCCCAGCATGTCTTTCTCCAGAGTGAGATGATTACGAAGCAAAGACTGGCTCAGCATCACTCTGACCTCAGGCTGGAGGTGATCATATTCTTCACCATCATTTGGTAAGCAGATAATTAGCCTTGTTGTCCAGAGGGATCTCGTTTCTCCGAAGCTGCTGGGTGTTTTTATGCCAGCCCGTTCCACTCTCCGCCCTGTGCTTGCTGTTGTTGCCAAAGCACAGAGAGCGCATGGAGATTCATCTCCAAGCACAAATAAACAGCATTAACTTATATAAATAATCATAATCACATGAGTTTACCTAAAATGTTGCATTTATGTAGTGCCTTTCTAGTCCAGAGTCCAGCTCTCCATCAGGAGAGACATGACCCCCAGGAACCCCACCACTTAGTTCAAGTGTTTTTTTATTTGTATTTTTATTTCATTTGACTAACTCAGTGAAAGTTAAATGATGAATTCACTATCATAGTATCAATGAATACAGACCCTTACAGATACAAGGTTGAGACTTGGAATGCTCCCATAGTTTTAGTCATGCAATGACCCTTCCAATCCTCTAGTTGGCTCTGTGTTCTGTTTGCTCCCTTTTGCTGGTCATAGATGTGGATGGATGGATGGATGGATGGATGGATGGATGGATGGATGGATGGATGGATGGATGGATGATGGATGGATGGATGGATGGATGGATGGATGGATGGATGATGGATGGATGGATGAATATATGGTTAT